>NC_135233.1:501440968-501743998 GCF_051348905.1 Ranitomeya variabilis | reverse complement strand
GCTGCTACCGGCCGGAGCAGCCACTTGCTTGGACTTTTATTTGTTTATTTGGATTCTTCTGGAACCACGGCAGCAGTACTACAGCTCTCCAGTTCTCTAAAGATTCATCACTGGAGGTAGGAAGACTTGTATGTACCCCTCATCTAATCCTTTTTTATGCTATTGGCACCCATTAGGATGGTACCCGTGTCAATTGACATTTACTAAGATATTGCACCAGTATATATATTTTGGTGTTCAAGTTCATTTTATTATACAGGTCATTTATTTGTATCTGCTATTATCTAGCGCGTACCTGTATACACCTAGGTGTATACAATTTTTTATATATCCTATATTTGTCTACAAACCGCTTGTGGAGGTTTGTTGGTATCGCTGCAAGGATTTATAGCATATCGACACTTTGCGCCACCATATACAGGCAATATACGATAAAATAATTGTTTTTCAACAAAAATTCCACTGCACAGATGATGTACTCAAGCAGTAACCCGAGTATCTTTCCAATTGATCCCTGATCGCAAGAAGTGCTAAACTTTGTGGAATCGAGGAATACAGCAAAGCAATGTCACAAGTTAAGCATTGTGGTGCAGTGACCCCTGTTACAGGTAGGGGGTGCTATATGGTCTTCCCGGAATACCCATGGAGGCATATTGAGGCCATAGGAACGCAATCTCAGGCATAACTGTGGTGATGAGTTAAAGTCTGGCGTTATTGTGAATGGCCGGTATGTATGTCGCAGACGAAGACACTCTGCACTGTCAGCCTGAAGTAAAGATGTTCTGGAACCTGTAGTCCTACAAGTAAATTGTGTTGCTTAACAAGGGAGACTGACAGGGCTAGTTATGAGAGATGGGCAGGTCAAACTAGCCACACACACACACTCACACCAGGAGGAGTGGTTGCACCTACATAATGTGACCAGGGTGTGGGTCACGTGTTCAGAGTGTTTGGATCTGTTTGGTCCAAGTGCACGGTCCTTGAAGCCTGTGTTAGAAGTCCTGGGAGTAGGTTTCCTGAACAGCACATGGTTGGGCTTTGGCACTGAGTGGCCTGTGTGCTGTAGGTCCTAGACGGTGGGTGTTGGTAGCTCCTGCCAGTGGAGTCGTCCAGAAATCACCTGGAGAGACTGTGTACCTACAAAAGCCTGGGACAGCTTCTGTGCTGGTGAAGCCAGGACTGACAGAGTCAACCTGTGGAGCAGGAGCTCCTGAGAGGTAACCCATGGTACGGGGAAAGAACTGTGTGCGCTAACATATGACAGTTGCTGAACTTTGCAGTCACCCGGTGACTGGAGAGATACAGGCTTGAATAGTGAATGTTTTGTAAAGCCATAAATGATGAAGCAAAGGACTATGTAAGGTCTGTGATACGAAACATAGCCTACAGTGGTTTATGCTGAGAGTATAATTAACCACATGGACTGTTTATGTGAAAAACCGTGCCTGTCTATGATTATCCTGTTGCCAAGCGAGTGTCCCCCAAGACAAGTAGTAGGCAAAACGCTACACCGTGTATACTCAGAAGACCAATCCAAATCTTTAACAAAATTCAAAACATGTTTACTGTCCCTCGTATAACTTGATGAACGGAAGGATATAGGTTTCAAATTTTGTTAAAGATTTGGTT
Organism: Ranitomeya variabilis; assembly: GCF_051348905.1. Lineage (NCBI taxonomy): Eukaryota > Metazoa > Chordata > Amphibia > Anura > Dendrobatidae > Ranitomeya > Ranitomeya variabilis. Next base: position 501,742,369 of record NC_135233.1, on the reverse strand, counting down.
TCCACATAGTTTATCACTTCCGTTAGTCCAAGGACCCATCGCTTCAACAAGGGCTAAGTCCTGCTATCCAGCAGAATTGGCACAACCAAACAAAAACAACACAACAGTCTCTTCTGGCAGTACCGGCCGCATTACTCCTGACTCTGGGAGAGTTGCAGGGCTCTTCTGCCCCCAGGGATGCGAAACACTCCATCTATTTATTTTAACCAATGTTACAGAGTGCAACAAGCACCAAAATTCTCCAGACATTTCTCATAAGTTCAACAGCGGGTATCTTGTGTCGCTTCATCATAATGGTTCCATGCCCACATTCGGGCTGAAGAAGACTCTGCAGCCGCAGAGTCCATAAGCTCGCAGGATTCAGCAGAGGCAGCATGGGGCTGGGAGGTAGATGAGGTATGGGGAACCGATCGTGGAGCGCCCCCACGTTAAGGGCAATGGGGTACTCGGTACAGGGTCCTTCTCGGTTTCTGGGGAATGTCACGGTGGCCCGACCCGGTCCGTGGCCCTTTGAGGGGCGCCCAATTAAAAGGGTGAAGTTTGTCTAGTATTTGTGACACCACCTGTGGTATTCGGTCAGGGTGACCGACGCTGCTAGGGTTCCGCTGGGGGTGATGGAGTGGCAGCTAGATGGTATACCTTCCCACAGGTGAAGTATGTCCCCAGGGCTTCCCAGATGGATAGGTAGTAATGGTGGATGATGTAAGGCGCAATAAATAACGAGGACACAAAAGTTGCAGTCTCTTTACCTTTTACTGAAGACTTCAGCGTCCACAGTCCAGAGTACCATTCACAGGGCAGGCTAAGTCCGGGTGGTCCGAAGGCATATCCAGAGTTCTCTTAACCAGGTGGAAATCAGTAGCCTTCCTACTAGCGCCTGGGTGTTGTAGTACTTCCCTGCTGAGCACCACGGGATAGTCCTCACAACTTTCGTGGATGTTTCTGATGTTCTCTCTCTCTGTCCCCCAGATGGTATGGATAGGACAAACCCGTATGATGGGGATGGCCTGAGGCTTGTTTATAGGGACCCTAGAGACACCCCGACCCCCACAATTTGCCACCGTGTCTTCTTAGGTATTTAGGTAGGGCAGCCAACTTGGAATTGACTGTCCTGCCAGTCTCTGAAGTAATGCGTAGAATCAATTACTCCCTCGGTGTTCCGGCCACGGCTACGCGCCTCAGAAGGAGGCTGCTGATCTCGGGGCAGAACTCCTCCCTGTGTTTTCTCCTTGTGCTGTGACTTCGTTTCTCACTCCCTACAATACAATTATCTTCGTATCCTTTCTTAGGATGCTGCCGCACGTGGGGCAGGCACAACTCTGTGTCTTTCTGTCTCGCTAGGCCTCTGTCAGGATCCCACCCTTGACAGGGACCCTCTGTCTGCAGCTCAGATGTTCCTCCTTCTCCCCCTGTCTGCCTGACAGGTGTTGCCTGAGCAAAGCCCAGCCAGCGTCTCCCTAACTTTCTATTCAACCCACCAGTTTTACTCTTCTGTGAGGAGTGACCTACTAGATAGGAGCATGGCTCCCCCTGGTGGATTGGAGTGTAAAATGTGCTGTGATGCCATGATACCTGGAAAGATGAACTCCTTTAGTGCCATCAGACGCAATATCACTCCTCCTGGTGGAAGAATGACATTACTGCAGCAACCAGGACTCTGGGGTGCTGCAATCGCACCTGGTTCAGGCCCGCATGTCGTTCTGGGCCGTCATCCTCGGAACACAGAGTCACTGCCAGCACGAAATAGCCCCTGGGGCAGTCCTCTTTGAAGAAGGAGAACCATTCCCCTTCCACTAGGGGTGTCTCAAACTTCACAGAAGCAGAGTTCACATACACTTTGTCATTTGTGCCTTGATGCTGGATAAAACCATATCCATGTTCATTTTTGGTGTGGACTAATTGCCCGTCGATAGCGTCCTCTCCGTGCAAGTGCAATTCTGCCCATATCTCCTTTTCTTGCTGTTTTTTTTCCTCTTTGATGCCTGCAATCCAGGTGGGGCCTCCACCGCCTGATGAAAATGTGAAGTGCCCAGTGCCAAGCTTGCACTGGACGTGGGCCTGACCTCCTGATCTTGATGGACAAGGGACAGTTCAAGAGGCACCGGATCACTATACAGAGGCCCGCTTTCAAAGATAGGAAGTCGAGGTACAGTCCGGCCTGATGGAGTAGAAGGTCGTGGTGGGGACCAGCCTTTCGGGGTCAAAGGCCAAGATGCACTCACTGCCATCGGTCTCAGTGGTCTTGCCGCATCTGTCCCGTGACTGTTGGATCCTTCTGTGGATGCATGCACACTCTGGCCCCTGTTGACGAAGTACCGAATCGTCCTTCCCTTCCACTTCAGGCTCCTCTGGGGCAGTCGCTAGTTCCAATCCCAGTCGATGCTGAGGAACTGTCTGCGGAAGAAGAGGTTCTGATTTCTGCAAATGGCGTTCTGGCTTATCCCTCTCTCCCGTCGTGGGCTCCTTCAGGGTGATCACTGTTTCCAGCTCCTGTTGACAAGGCTCCATCTCCCGCTGGTGACACGGTTCCTAGCATCGGCTTTCCTGCTCTGGATGACATTGTAGCTCTGGCTTTGGCAGCCGCCGATGGCTCTCCTCTGCAGGTAACAGGTTAAATCCAGCAACGTCATCCCTTTGTTATCCAGACTGGGTCCTCTCCTCCTCCTGCTGCCACTTCCACTCCAAATGGCCTATGCATCCACAATTACGGGTACAGGAGTGGTGCACCACTTCCGGCGCTGTGTCTCGTAATGGCGCCACGCAGCTGCACACAGGATTTTCTTCTGGGCTCCATCGGTTCCAGGGTGGGGTCGCTTCCACCCAAACCACCCATTCCTTGGCAATCTGTTGTAGGGTTGTGAGACCTTTGTCTCCTCCAGCACACCCATTAGGGGCGGCATCATGGTTAGGCCACTGCCTCTGCCAGAAAGCTCCATGCACCATTTCCCCGTCACGACTCCCTCGAAGGGGAGCAGATCTGTCATCCTCCATTTGCGCACCATTTTCTGTCATCTTTAGAGCCGTCATCTTTGCCATCACAGTGTCAGTCACATTCAAGGTTTTAGTCAAGTCCAGGATATCAGTCACATTCACATTTTCTTCATCCTTTCTTTTCGCAAAAATAATATCTTCCACTACATTTCCACATTGCACGGTTGCAGAATCCTGCTGACTACGCCAAGTGTGATTAAGAGCCAAGGTTGTAGTCATCAAAATGAAAAAACCTTGCACTCAACTTATAAATGCTCAAGTGAGATATTTTAATGTAGTACTCCACAAAACGTTTCGGTCCAAACATACAGGACCTTCATCAGTTACTACAACCAAAGGTGAGACACCACAAATAAATACATAAAGATGCAAACCATACAGAAAAGAAACAAGAAAATAAATAAAGTATATACAAAATAGCTCGGTAATGGATATGATGTCTCTGAGCAAAGACCATGTCATGATATGGACAATAGAGGAATATTTTGGACTAAACGTCCTGCTAGAAGAGAGATACCAATAATATCTGGTGCCGATATAAGTGAAGAGTGAGTATGGGGAAGCAAAAGAGGTAAGCTGAAGATCATACCGTACTGATATATAGATAGTGGGTGCACGCTATCAGCGTGTTTCTGGGCACTGGTGCACACAGCGTCTATGGCGGACAGAGAATGGGGTGATGACCACAAATACATGTGTGGAATTGTGCGCATGCTGACAAAAAAGTCAGAGGGGAGGCATACCTGAGGTAGAACATAGGAAGAGACCAGACCTTCTAAAGAGGGGGGTAAATGAGAGTCATTAAGACTTGTGCTGTAACAATCTACCGCGGCGTACCGCCGCCAGTGAAGTGCGTCTCATCAGAGGATAATTACCTGGTGTCCGTTAGTATGCAGAGATGTGCCCCGTGAGACGCGGTATCCACCGCTCGTCTATGTGTGCCGTGGGCGTGCGCACTATAATAAGAGAGAGGGCGTTCCCAGTGCTGCCTCTCGGCGAATGGGGGTATGTGTTGTGATGCCGGAAGTGACGTTATGAGAAACGTCCGAGCATGTCAATCAAGGCGCTGTGTAACACGTAGGTGTCGCCCTTCCCGTGGAAGTGGTGGGTCCGGACGGAATGACGTCCGTGTGTTGCCTCAATGCGGATATACTAGTTCCGCCCCACCGAGGTTACATTCATAGAGGGGGCTTTTAAGGGAGGAAGAGTTTTAAAAGAAGAGAGACGACACAGAAAAAAGAAGCAGTATGTAGATAATGCTAATGCGTGAGGCACAGTTGGTGTGGGTGGACCGTGCCAGTGGACCCATGTTCATGCGGAGAGGTGACAGCAAAAGTGGTGCACATAGTAGGCTTCAGTAGAGGCGGCTCTAGAATGAAGAGAACCATTTGTTAGAGGAAGGAACACGTAGATAAACCATGTCTACACATATCACCCTAAGGCAAATATATATACCCATTTTTACAGTAGTCCCTCAGGTCCTATGTAAAGATCCCCATACAAGAATTAGCCACAACATTAGCAATGGATTATGCACCATAAAAATATATAACAATATATATCTCTATTCTTATTGAAAGGTCAATGTTAGAGAATAAGATAAACCAAAAAGTGGTACAGTTGTCTTGGATAAATGGTCAAAGATGAATTTATAATGGGATCTTAAATATCCTGCATATCTGTCATGTTAATAGTAGAGGCATATAATGTGCAGCTGTAGGGATGTAGTACCTGGATGTACAACGTGGGGTATGAGGGTACTGGAATCCAATCCTGCATCTGGAGCCTTAAGTGTAACATAATCAGAATATACATATTGTTATGGAAGATATGGACATTATTACAAAAAAGCTGCCAAGTCATAATCCCTATTGAGGCCCTTCGGGGATAGTGTTTCCATGGTATGAATCCAAAAAGCCTCCCTGCGCTTGAGTCGGTTAACCCTATTGCCTCCCCTTCTTGGTGGAGGTATGTGCTCCAAGACCTGAAATTTGAGTTGAGAAATGCTGTGGCCTAGAGTGATGAAATGTGAGGGGATGGGAAGGAGCAGTTGCTTGCAGCGTATAGTGGACTTATGTTTGGAGATTCGGTCGCGGATAGCCTGCGTTGTCTCACCCACATAGAGCAAGCCGCATGGGCATTTGATTAAATAAACAACCCAAGATGAATCACAGGTAAAAAAGTCTGGGACAGGGAACGTTTTGCCAGAGTGTGGATGGTGGAAAGTAGGGCCTTTAAGAACATTGTGACACTGAGAACAGTGAAGACAGGGAAAGGTACCCTTACGAGGACTTTGCAGGAATCGTTGGCGAGGTACGGACTTGTTGGAACCTACGTCTGCTCTTACTAATGTGTCCTTGAGGTTAGGGGCTCGTCTGAAGCAAGGGAGAAAGGGCTCCCGGAATTCCGGGACCTCAGGATGGCCTTTAGAAAGTAAGTGCCAATGTTGGCGTATGGATTTGTGCAGTACGTAGGCGAAAGGGTGGAAGGAATGGACAAAAGGGACCCGATGGGAGCCTCTCTTGGGTCTAGGTGGAGAGGGTGCTAGCGCATGTTGCAGTATTGCGGTGGGATAGCCTCGTTGAGAGAATTTTGAAGCCATCTCCTGTAGTCTGTTTGGACGGAGATCCGGATCAGACACTATCCTATTGACTCTATGGAATTGTGATTTAGGTATGGATCTTTTTGTGGAAGGAGGATGACAGCTAGAAAAATGTAATAAGCTATTCCGATCTGTACTTTTTGTGTACAGATCCGTGGCGATGGAACCGTCCGGTTTCAATATCACCATTGTATCCAGGAAGTTTACCCTGTGTGGGTCATATGACATAGTGAATGAAATGCCTGGCCAGGCCGTATTCAGCCACTCAAAAAAGGAAGCAAGGGCTTCCAATGAGCCCCCCCATATGCAGAAGATGTCATCTATGTATCGTCTCCAAAGGAGAACGTTGGAGATATAGAGAGGATTCTTGTAGATGGTACTCTCCTCAAAGTCTGCCATGTAGCAATTTGCATAGGGGGGCGCTACATTGGAGCCCATTGCGGTCCCGCGGATCTGGAGGTAAAAGTCATCCTGAAACATAAAGTGGTTGTATGTGAGAATGATGGTTAAGAGCTCAACACATAGGTTGACTTGATCCTCTAGTAGGCCCGAATGGGTAAGAAGCTTGTGCACGGAATTGATACCCTCTATGTGTGGGATCGACGTGTATAGATCCTTAACGTCCATCGTAACGAGGAGCGCATGAGGTGGAATGGTGGGCAGGTCCCTCAATACTCCAAGGAATGCCCCTGTGTCAAGGATAAAAGATTTGGATCCCTGTATGATAGGTGTGAGGATTTTTTCCAGATACACGGACAAAGGAGAGAGTATAGAGTCAGTAGAGGCCACTATGGGCCTCCCTGGTGGTTTTTCCAGGTTCTTGTGTATCTTGGGGATGGTATAAAACACCGGAATGACTGGATTGGAGTTGGTAAGAAAATCACATGTCTTATTATCAAGGATACCAAGAGACGTATATCTCTGAAGAACGTCTGAGATTTTAAGGCGTATAGAAGCCGTGGGGTCTCTTGTGAGTTTTTGGTAAATGGACGTATCATTCAACTGTCGGGAGATCTCACTCAAGTAATCAGTTCTGTTCATAACCACGAGGGCACCCCCTTTGTCAGCTGGTTTAATTATTATACTACTGTCCCCCTGAAGGCCCCGTAGTGCCTGTCGCTCGGTGGTTGTCAAATTCTGTGGGTAAAAAAGCCTCCCTCTATCTATATTCTCCCTTAGTTGAAGAAAGGAACCCTGGACAAAACTAATGAAGGCCTCCATGGCGTGTGAGCCCTGTGGGGGCCTAAAATGGCTTTTCTTATATAACCCCAGGCTCTGTGAGGACAGTATGTTGGAGGAGGTAGATGTAAGAGAGGAGGACGGGATGGTGTCTGGTGTGGTAGAGAAATATGCTTTTAATCTAAGTGAACGAAAAAAACGTTGGAGGTCCATCTCCAAATCAAAGGTGTGACAACGGTATGTAGGACAGAAGGATAGACCCTTCTGTAACACCTTATACTCAGCTACCCCCAAAGTTCTGTCCGAAATGTTGATTACCAATAAGTTGGTACCTGTGATCTCGTGATCCTCATTGGATCTGGGGTTCGACCTGCGTCCATGGCCCCGCCTCGTTGTCTTCTTCGTGGTGGACGTTGCCGTAGACCTAAAAAATGCGGAGGGCCTGTTGAGGTTGCGCTCTGCTCCTGTTCCGAACCGGAGGTGGAGTACTCGAAGGAAGAACGAGGAATAGGGCGAGATGGCTGTCGTCGAGTAGAGGAATTGTCTTGCCATCTGTAGACTTGTTTGGATTCGTAGTCCTCAGTGTCTCTATTAAATTTGACCCGTTTTCTCTCCTCTGTCTCCCGACGATGTTTATCGATGTTCCTAGAAATCTGTTCTTTCAGGGAGCGAAGTTCTTCTGGAGAGCCGGTCGATGTTAGCTGTGCCTCGATGGTTTTGATCTGCTCCGTACTTGTCGTGATTGCTTTCTGTAAATGCTCAATTGTCAAAGTAATAATATCGAAAGAACATTTATTAAGTATTTGTTCATACTTTGTACAGTAGTCAAGGTTGTCCCGAAAGAGTGTGGGACGAAGTGGTACCCGAAGACCCCTAGGGATACGCTGGACCCGAAGATACTCCGTGAGAGTGGCACAGTGAAGCTCAATGTTTGTAAAATGACGGAGCTCTCGCTCAAGGTCCCGACCCCGTGTTTCTCTGGGTGGGGCTTTCAGGAAGTCACAATTTAGAGTGGATCGTGCCAGAATATTAGAGGTCTCTTCAGCATTGTATGAAAAGGTGGACATGACAAACTGGTGTGCTACACGTAAAGGGATACGACTGCAAAAAAAGTACGTGTGCACTACCTAGAGAGGGTGCAATGGTAGGCTCCCACACCATACAGTATACAAAATGAAAAAACCTTGCACTCAACTTATAAATGCTCAAGTGAGATATTTTAATGTAGTACTCCACAAAACGTTTCGGTCCAAACATACAGGACCTTCATCAGTTACTACAACCAAAGGTGAGACACCACAAATAAATACATAAAGATGCAAACCATACAGAAAAGAAACAAGAAAATAAATAAAGTATATACAAAATAGCTCGGTAATGGATATGATGTCTCTGAGCAAAGACCATGTCATGATATGGACAATAGAGGAATATTTTGGACTAAACGTCCTGCTAGAAGAGAGATACCAATAATATCTGGTGCCGATATAAGTGAAGAGTGAGTATGGGGAAGCAAAAGAGGTAAGCTGAAGATCATACCGTACTGATATATAGATAGTGGGTGCACGCTATCAGCGTGTTTCTGGGCACTGGTGCACACAGCGTCTATGGCGGACAGAGAATGGGGTGATGACCACAAATACATGTGTGGAATTGTGCGCATGCTGACAAAAAAGTCAGAGGGGAGGCATACCTGAGGTAGAACATAGGAAGAGACCAGACCTTCTAAAGAGGGGGGTAAATGAGAGTCATTAAGACTTGTGCTGTAACAATCTACCGCGGCGTACCGCCGCCAGTGAAGTGCGTCTCATCAGAGGATAATTACCTGGTGTCCGTTAGTATGCAGAGATGTGCCCCGTGAGACGCGGTATCCACCGCTCGTCTATGTGTGCCGTGGGCGTGCGCACTATAATAAGAGAGAGGACGTTCCCAGTGCTGCCTCTCGGCGAATGGGGGTATGTGTTGTGATGCCGGAAGTGACGTTATGAGAAACGTCCGAGCATGTCAATCAAGGCGCTGTGTAACACGTAGGTGTCGCCCTCGTGGTTATGAACAGAACTGATTACTTGAGTGAGATCTCCCGACAGTTGAATGATACGTCCATTTACCAAAAACTCACAAGAGACCCCACGGCTTCTATACGCCTTAAAATCTCAGACGTTCTTCAGAGATATACGTCTCTTGGTATCCTTGATACTAAGACATGTGATTTTCTTACCAACTCCAATCCAGTCATTCCGGTGTTTTATACCATCCCCAAGATACACAAGAACCTGGAAAAACCACCAGGGAGGCCCATAGTGGCCTCTACTGACTCTATACTCTCTCCTTTGTCCGTGTATCTGGAAAAAATCCTCACACCTATCATACAGGGATCCAAATCTTTTATCCTTGACACAGGGGCATTCCTTGGAGTATTGAGGGACCTGCCCACCATTCCACCTCATGCGCTCCTCGTTACGATGGACGTTAAGGATCTATACACGTCGATCCCACACATAGAGGGTATCAATTCCGTGCACAAGCTTCTTACCCATTCGGGCCTACTAGAGGATCAAGTCAACCTATGTGTTGAGCTCTTAACCATCATTCTCACATACAACCACTTTATGTTTCAGGATGACTTTTACCTCCAGATCCGCGGGACCGCAATGGGCTCCAATGTAGCGCCCCCCTATGCAAATTGCTACATGGCAGACTTTGAGGAGAGTACCATCTACAAGAATCCTCTCTACATCTCCAATGTTCTCCTTTGGAGACGATACATAGATGACATCTTCTGCATATGGGGGGGCTCATTGGAAGCCCTTGCTTCCTTTTTTGAGTGGCTGAATACGGCCTGGCCAGGCATTTCATTCACTATGTCATATGACCCACACAGGGTAAACTTCCTGGATACAATGGTGATATTGAAACCGGACGGTTCCATCGCCATGGATCTGTACACAAAAAGTACAGATCGGAATAGCTTATTACATTTTTCTAGCTTTCATCCTCCTTCCACAAAAAGATCCATACCTAAATCACAATTCCATAGAGTCAATAGGATAGTGTCTGATCCGGATCTCCGTCCAAACAGACTACAGGAGATGGCTTCAAAATTCTCTCAACGAGGCTATCCCACCGCAATACTGCAACATGCGCTAGCACCCTCTCCACCTAGACCCAAGAGAGGCTCCCATCGGGTCCCTTTTGTCCATTCCTTCCACCCTTTCGCCTACGTACTGCACAAATCCATACGCCAACATTGGCACTTACTTTCTAAAGGCCATCCTGAGGTCCCGGAATTCCGGGAGCCCTTTCTCCCTTGCTTCAGACGAGCCCCTAACCTCAAGGACACATTAGTAAGAGCAGACGTAGGTTCCAACAAGTCCGTACCTCGCCAACGATTCCTGCAAAGTCCTCGTAAGGGTACCTTTCCCTGTCTTCACTGTTCTCAGTGTCACAATGTTCTTAAAGGCCCTACTTTCCACCATCCACACTCTGGCAAAACGTTCCCTGTCCCAGACTTTTTTACCTGTGATTCATCTTGGGTTGTATATTTAATCAAATGCCCATGCGGCTTGCTCTATATGGGTGAGACAACGCAGGCTATCCGCGACCGAATCTCCAAACATAAGTCCACTATACGCTGCAAGCAACTGCTCCTTCCCATCCCCTCACATTTCATCACTCTAGGCCACAGCATTTCTCAACTCAAATTTCAGGTCTTGGAGCACATACCTCCACCAAGAAGGGGAGGCAATAGGGTTAACCGACTCAAGCGCAGGGAGGCTTTTTGGATTCATACCTTGGAAACACTATCCCCGAAGGGCCTCAATAGGGATTATGACTTGGCAGCTTTTTTGTAATAATGTCCATATCTTCCATAACAATATGTATATTCGGATTATGTTACACTTAAGGCTCCAGATGCAGGATTGGATTCCAGTACCCTCATACCCCACGTTGTACATCCAGGTACTACATCCCTACAGCTGCACATTATATGCCTCTACTATTAACATGACAGATATGCAGGATATTTAAGATCCCATTATAAATTCATCTTTGACCATTTATCCAAGACAACTGTACCACTTTTTGGTTTATCTTATTCTCTAACATTGACCTTTCAATAAGAATAGAGATATATATTGTTATATATTTTTATGGTGCATAATCCATTGCTAATGTTGTGGCTAATTCTTGTATGGGGATCTTTACATAGGACCTGAGGGACTACTGTAAAAATGGGTATATATATTTGCCTTAGGGTGATATGTGTAGACATGGTTTATCTACGTGTTCCTTGCTCTAACAAATGGTTCTCTTCATTCTAGAGCCGCCTCTACTGAAGCCTACTATGTGCACCACTTTCGCTGTCACCTCTCCGCATGAACATGGGTCCACTGGCACGGTCCACCCACACCAACTGTGCCTCACGCATTAGCATTATCTACATACTGCTTCTTTTTTCTGTGTCGTCTCTCTTCTTTTAAAACTCTTCCTCCCTTAAAAGCCCCCTCTATGAATGTAACCTCGGTGGGGCGGAACTAGTATATCCGCATTGAGGCAACACACGGACGTCATTCCGTCCGGACCCACCACTTCCACGGGAAGGGCGACACCTACGTGTTACACAGCGCCTTGATTGACATGCTCGGACGTTTCTCATAACGTCACTTCCGGCATCACAACACATACCCCCATTCGCCGAGAGGCAGCACTGGGAACGCCCTCTCTCTTATTATAGTGCGCACGCCCACGGCACACATAGACGAGCGGTGGATACCGCGTCTCACGGGGCACATCTCTGCATACTAACGGACACCAGGTAATTATCCTCTGATGAGACGCACTTCACTGGCGGCGGTACGCCGCGGTAGATTGTTACAGCACAAGTCTTAATGACTCTCATTTACCCCCCTCTTTAGAAGGTCTGGTCTCTTCCTATGTTCTACCTCAGGTATGCCTCCCCTCTGACTTTTTTGTCAGCATGCGCACAATTCCACACATGTATTTGTGGTCATCACCCCATTCTCTGTCCGCCATAGACGCTGTGTGCACCAGTGCCCAGAAACACGCTGATAGCGTGCACCCACTATCTATATATCAGTACGGTATGATCTTCAGCTTACCTCTTTTGCTTCCCCATACTCACTCTTCACTTATATCGGCACCAGATATTATTGGTATCCCTCTTCTAGCAGGACGTTTAGTCCAAAATATTCCTCTATTGTCCATATCATGACATGGTCTTTGCTCAGAGACATCATATCCATTACCGAGCTATTTTGTATATACTTTATTTATTTTCTTGTTTCTTTTCTGTATGGTTTGCATCTTTATGTATTTATTTGTGGTGTCTCACCTTTGGTTGTAGTAACTGATGAAGGTCCTGTATGTTTGGACCGAAATGTTTTGTGGAGTACTACATTAAAATATCTCACTTGAGCATTTATAAGTTGAGTGCAAGGTTTTTTCATTTTGTATACTGTATGGTGTGGGAGCCTACCATTGCACCCTCTCTAGGTAGTGCACACGTACTTTTTTTAAGGTTGTAGTCATGGCTGAAAATATGTGCTTTAACGCTCCCTAGTCTCCCGTCACATGAATATAATGTCTCCTCTGCAGCATACCTTCTACTTCACCTTCTGCACCGTCAGGGTCCCATCGGGCTGGCTGAAGTTCTGCTGCTGATGTTGTTGCATATAAAGAGACAGAGTCCATTTCAAACTTATAATGTAAAACTTTACTTTCCTTTGTTCGCAGCTCATCCTTTTCAGATACAGCATCAGCATAGAGTTTCATACAGTCCACATTCTCTACTTTCCCTGCACTTCTTTCTATGGTCCTCAGTATGTGCCCGGTTAGTACAGATTCTTGCTGTAATGCAGCGTCCTCCCTGTCCAGACTCACTGCGCTTGGAGGTTCCATCATCCTTTTCACCCTGGATCTGAGGGCATCATCCCATGCAATGATCTGCCACATGATGAGCAAACTGCATCCCTGTACTGTATAGGACCTCTACCCTTGCTTTTCCTCCCATATTGCTGTCACACAGCTGGTTCAGCTGAGCTTCTGTACATCCGGACTCTGGATGGCTTGATGCTTTGTCTTAACGTTGCAGAGCTATCCACCCTACAGGAGCCTTCAGGCCCCCACTGCCTTAAAACAGGAAGACTTCTCCTCTTAACCATGGCTAGCTCCTCTTTTTTGACTATGTACACTAATGTGCCCCATCTAGTGTCCGATTTGGGGTACTACACTTAACCTATCTTTACTTAGATACAAAATACAAAGCAGAAAGACATATATACACAGCAGCAAAACATTATGCTCTACTTCAAGGGGATAGGGATGTGGAACAGTTTCTGTAGCCCCTTACATCACCTCATTGCTTTTTTCTCATAATTGTTGCCAATCTTTGCTCACGTCTGTCACCCATGCGTCATTACCAATATCAATCTATTAGTTAATCAGATAGGTCAAGCTGACATCTGTCTTGCACATAATCTTCAAAGTCAATCAATGTGGTCAGCTATTTTTTGTTATCCTGTTTTTATCCTAAGTATTACATCATTCTTGATTAGCTCAATGGATCACACCATCATATCAGAGTCCACTTGAGTGTTGTATAACCTGCTGACAGGTATGACTTAGAGCACATACACACATTAATTAGTATCTGTGATTCTTATATATATTCAGTGAAGCATCCATTTTGCCTGCAAGCGTCCATTTTGAATATCTTCAATCAGGACGGACATATATCTTTAACACTGATAGGGAATTTATATTTTGAGTCCCAAGAGCGACAGTGATGACAATGTCTGTAAAGCGCTTTGGAATATCATGGCGCCATAGAAGTGATTATAATACATAATTCATTTTTTTTTGAGGCCTCCAAGTAATATTTATCCTTATGGGGTTTCCCAGTGTCAGAAACCCGTGTACCCCCGCAGCAGTTTGTTTTACAAAGACAAACTGTGTTTACTCATCTTCCCTGTGTCTAGCGCTGATACTCCATCACTGCTCCCAATATCTGTTATTGTCTGCAGCGCTGAAGTCACGTCGACTTCGCTGCAGTCAATCAGAAAGCGCAATGGCATTATATGACTCTTGCCAATAATTGGTGCCAAGCTGCTGAGCTCACTGAATGGCTACAGCATTGTCAACATTACTTCAGCCTTGCAAACAATAGACATGGGGAGCAGTGGTAGACACTCAGCACTAGGGAGGAAGAAAAAAGTAGTTTGCCTTTTTAAAACAAAATGCTGCCAGGGAGCAGGGGTTTCCAAAACTGGAATACCAAATTAATTAGCAGTATTTCAACTTGGTCCTGGCATATGCGTACTTAAAATACAGTAGGAAAATCGGTTCTAAGTGTGGGTGTATGTATTTTCTAAATATGTTGTTGAGATACTATTGCATGTATACAGATAAATACATAAAAAAGTAAAAAATCATCAAGGACAAATAGAGATCAATTATGATTTTTTTCTAAAGGTCAATAAAGATAAAACACTCCGTCTTGCATATTATGTCGGAAAGTGATTTAAAATGTTTTTATTTTATCTAGTAACACAAAGCTTTGCACAAAATGTGCATGATGATGATTTAGAATTGAAGATATGGCTGAAGAAATATACTGCTTATATTCCCTTCACTTCTGTCACAAGAATACATTGTTTCCCAAGGTTTATAATTCAGTCGCTGCAGAAAACAAAAGAAAAACAAAGGAAAAAGAAAAGTTTGCATTGCTTATCACAATTAAATCCCTTTAATGTGTTCATGAAAGTTCTAGACTGGTTTAAAAGCTTTATTGTACTGATAAATAATATAGTATGGTCATTCACCTAAATATAAAACAAAGCGACGTAAAAACATTTTCAGAGAATTAGGTGCGGAAATGGTAAAATCGTACAACACAATATGTCAGAAATGTGCTAAAAGAATACGAGGATAAACAAAGAAAATCTAAGATGCGATGTGTTTTTCTGGAGTGCATTTTACAGTTTCGAAAATGGGGTCTATTCACATAGCTCTATGGGCAGAATATAAAAGAGAGCATTATATTTGTTTTATTATTTTTAAAGGTGCATTTTATATTTTTCCTTTATTTAGGGATAAGGACATTAAAGAGAAGTATAAATGAGTGCATCATATTGCAGGCCCAACCATAGCAGAATTTGAGAGGTTTAAAGGAAATGATACATTTATAATATTAAAATAACTAGAAAACCATGTATCATCATCTGCTCAAGAAAATGATGAGGAATCCAGCTAAACTTTATTCACTTGGAAAATGTGTTCAGTTGAGGATAAAAACATCAGCAATTAGGCCAGAGTCACACTACAGCGAGATATGGCTGAGTCTCGCAGGTTAAAACCAAGCTCTGGCACCAGCACTCCAGAGTGGAGCGTGCAGCTCCATGTATTGCTGTGCGGCTGCACGCTCCGCTCTGGAGTGCCGGTGCCAGAGCTTGGTTTTAACCTGCGAGACTCGGCCGTATCTCGCTGTGTGTGATCCCGGCCTTACAGGGAATAAAATGCGATATCAATGCGTTTCTGGTGACGTTATTAACACTGACCTTAACTGAGGCAAGTGAGGCCTGCAGTTCTTTGGATGTTGTTGTGGGGTCTTTTATGACATCTTGGAATGGTCGTTGCTGTGCTCTTGGGATAATTTTTGACAGCCGGCCACTCCTGGCAAGGTTAACCACTGTTCCGTGTTTTTGCCATTTGAGGATAAGGGCTCTTACTGTGGTTTGTTGAAGTCCAAAGGCTTGAGAAATGTTTTTGCAACCTTTTCCAGACTGATAGATGTCAATTACTTTGTTTCTCATGTGTTTTACAATATCTTTGGATCACGGCATGATGTCTAGCTTTTGAGGAACTTTTGATTTACTTCACTTGATCAGACAGGTCCTATTTAATTAATTTCTTGTTTGAGAACAGGTGTGGCAGTAATTAAAGGGCCACTTTCACCCCCCTCCAGCCGTTATAAACTAAAAGAGTCACCTTGTGCAGCAGTAATGCTGCATTCTAACAAGGTGGCTCTTTTAGTTTTAGGTTCAAGTATACCCAAAATAAAGCGTTTTTATACTTAGCCACAATTCCGGTCTCTAGCCAGGGAAGTGGGTCCTCACTCCCCAGCTCGAACCGCTCCTCTGCCGTCACTCCAATCTTCATGGTCTTTCGGCACCGCCCCCTCAGCGCTGTTTACGTTTCAAAACCGGCGCCTGCACTGTGTACTACTGTGCTGCGCAGGCGCAGTAAGCTCTGGCTGTCTGATGTCCCAGCCAGGCTTGCAGACTGCGCCTGTGCGGGCAGTGCGGCCACCCACCTTTGGAATCCCAGCCCCGCACTGTGTGTTATGCATTATGAACAGTGCGGGGCTGGGATTCCAAAGGTGGGTGGCCGCACTGCCCGCACAGGCGCAGTCTACAAGCCTGGCTGGGACGTCAGACGGCCAGAGCTTACTGCGCCTGCGCAGCACAGTAGTACACAGCGCAGGCACCGGTTTGAAACTTAAACAGCGCTGAGGGGGCGGCGCCGAAAGACCATGAAGATTGGAGTGACAGCAGAGGAGCAGTTCGAGCTGGGGAGTGAGGACCCGCCTCCCTGGCTAGAGACCGGAATTGTGGCTAAGTATCAAATCGCTTTATTTTGGGTATACTTGAACCTAAAACTAAAAGAGCCACCTTGTTAGAATGCAGCATTACTGCTGCACAAGGTGACTCTTTTAGTTTATAACGGCTGGAGGGGGGTGACAGTGGCCCTTTAAGCCTGGGAGTGGCTAGAGAATTTGAAATCAGCAGTCCAAAGATGTGATAAACCACAATTAATTCATGTTTTAAGGGGGAAGGCTCAAGCACTTTTTCACACAGTGCTCTCTA
Source organism: Ranitomeya variabilis (assembly GCF_051348905.1). NCBI lineage: Eukaryota > Metazoa > Chordata > Amphibia > Anura > Dendrobatidae > Ranitomeya > Ranitomeya variabilis. The sequence goes on along the minus strand of NC_135233.1, from coordinate 501,725,713 downwards.
TGTTTTGATTTATTTTTTTCCTAAAAATTAAGACCTTCATTTAAAAACTGCATTTTGTGTTCTTCCAACATCATACTGGGAGCAGGGAAGGGGGGGGGGATTAGTGGTGCATCACCAGAATCCAGATGAACACAGGTGCCAGGAACAAGTTGCTGGATACCACTCATTAGCAATAGCAAAGGAAGGAAAAAAGTTTCAGCACCAGGCATCTCTTCATTAAAATCTTAAATATTTTATTTTCATGTCAAGAATGAAACATCATACGGGGACATGGCCCCTAAATGCCTGACGCATTTCTAACAAAGTTATTAATCATAGGCATTAATCATTGCCTATGATTAAGAACTTTGTTCATAACTTGTCAGGTGTTTAGGGGTCATGTCCTCACATGATGTTTTATTCTTGACATGAAAATAAAATATTTAAAATTTTAATGAAGGGACACCTGGTGCTGGAACTTTTTTCCTTCCTTTGCTATTGCATTTTGTGCTCAATTGTGTTATTTTTGTCTAATATTTAAATTTTTTGGTTAAGCATTTAAGCGTGACAAACATGGAAAAGAACAGGAAGTCAGGAAGGTGGCAAACACTTTTTCACACAACTGTATATTGCCTCTAACAACTAAAAAATATACTTACAGATAAATTTGTAAGCATTAATAGTCTAAGTTGACAGTGCCACAATGCCAGAATGTCATATTTTAGTAGTAGAGGAAGCTCCACAATAAGGCCTTCTATCCTAAGGCCTAAGATCAAGACTAATTACACCCTATGGGAATGGGTATTGGTCAATGGTGTGTTCTTCCATGTACGATTTTCTGATTTATATAGAATATCTGCTGTATTTAATTAAGGTGTACACTAAAGGTACCTTCACACGAAGCGACGCTGCAGCGATAGCGACAACGATGTCGATCGCTGCAGCGTCGCTGTTTGGTCGCTGGAGAGCTGTCACACAGACCGCTCTCCAGCGATCAACTATGCCGAGGTCCCCTGGTAACCAGGATAAACATCGGGTAACTAAGCGCAGGGCCGCGCTTAGTAACCCGATGTTTACCCTGGTTACCAGCGTAAAATCTAAAAAAAACAAACAGCACATACTTACATTCACGTCCCCCTGCGTCCACTTCCTGACTGACTGAGCGCCGTACAGTGAGAGCAGAGCGGTGACGTCACCGCTGTGCTGCTTTCACTTTCACTTTGCGGCGCTGAGTCAGAGGAGGAAGCAGACTGCAGGGGACGCAATGTGAGTATGTGCTGTTTGTTTTTTTTACATTTTACGCTAGTAACCAGGGTAAACATCGGGTAACTAAGCGCGGCCCTGCGCTTAGTAACCCGATGTTTACCCTGGTTACCAGTGTAAAATATCGCTGGTATCGTTGCTTTTGCTTTCAAACACAACGATACACAGCGATCGGACGACCAAATAAAGTTCTGGACTTTATTCAGCGACCAGCGACATCACAGCAGGATCCTGATCGCTGCTGCGTGTCAAACGAAACGATATCGCTAGCGAGGACGCTGCAACGTCACGGATTGCTAGCGATATCGTTATAATGTCGTTTCGTGTGAAGGTACCTTAATACAAAAACAAAGGTCTCCTAGGGTGAAAAACCTTGAATTTGCCTTTTTTACCGCTTGTAATATATTTTTTCTCAGAGGACAATACATTTGTCTCAGGTGCATTTTGTCTTTAAGAGGACATTTTAGTCTTTAATAGGATCATGAACTTCAAAATGCATGTAATGTACTTTTTCTCCTACTGCCCTTTGTATGAAATGTTATTCCCAACCAGAGCAAGTTAATTGAATTCAACACTTTATTGTGTGAACCGCAGGTTGAAAAGGACATTGTTCAGCAAAAAACTACCATGGACTCAAACGGAGAATTTACCACGTTGTAAAGCTCTACAGATAAAAATGAAGGATACACAGCACATAGAAACACATTGCTTCTGTAGTTTATGTGGCTTGTTTTTCCATGATCAGTATGTACTGTGCTTTACAAGGAAATGATTTCACCACTTTCAGCATGTTAAAGTGGCTACTTCATGATTAAAAGGCTGACGTGCTGAATAAACCATGGATAAAAAAATAAAAGCTATCCTCTTCATTGTGGAGATTTGGGCTTCTAAAGTTTAGGGTGTCTAGGACCTATTTTTTCAAGCAAACACCCCGAAGAAGGTCAGAACTGGCTTTTTCACTGTGATCTGCCAGATTGATATGTCTCACTTGATCACACATGATTAGTGTTGAGCATTCCGATACCGCAAGTATCGGGTATCGGCCGATATTTGCGGTATCAGAATTCCGATACCGAGATCCGATACTTGCCGCATATCGGATACCGGAATCGGAAGTTCTCAATTCAAACAGCACGAATTCAGCCAATGAGGACTGATTACAAGTGTGGGCAAATCCTGTTCAGCATGGTGGGCAAGGCTGTGATTGGCTGCTGAAATGATGTCATGCTGCAGTTTAAAAGTCGCTGGCGCCATTTTGGGCTCACTCTGCTGTGAATTCAGTTAGGCATAGGATGCTGTGTTCTGACTGAGGGCCAGTTGAGATAGCGATTTGCTTCTTTGTGCTTTTCCCAGGCTAATTTAGCAACCGCTGTGTGTTCACCTTGCTTTTGCCTTGCAGCGCTGTTTTCACAACGATCTGCAAGGTCTCTGTGTGTGTGCGTGTGAGTGAGTGCAGCCCACTCTGTAGTCTGTGTGCAGCTACAGCTGGTTGTATCCAGCTCAGGGTGGTTCACTGACTCATACAGTTCTATCCATTCCATTGTCCTTTTTTGCAAATAGTGCAGGCTGCTGCACATTTTTTCAAATAATTCCTATTAGTGGCTTTCCACCCGTATCCAGCTAAATTGTGGAAAAACACTACATAAGATAACGTAGAGGATGTTTTTGGGGCCTTGCAGCACCGTTTACGGCTGTCTGCACAGTCGCCGTGTGAGTGCAGCTCGCCCTGCAGTCTGTGTGCAGCCACAGCCAGTTGTATCCAGCTCAGGGTGGTTCACTGACTCATACAGTTCTATCCATTCCATTGTCCTATTTTGCAAATAGTGCAGCCCGCTGCACATTTTTTCAAATAATTCCTATTAGTGGCTTTCCACCCGTATCCAGCTAAATTGTGGAAAAACACTACATAAGATAATGTAGAGGAGGTTTTTGGGGCCTTGCAGCGCCGTTTACGGCTGTCTGCATGGTCTCTGTGTGAGTGCAGCTCGCCCTGCAGTCTGTGTGCAGCCACAGCCGGTTGTATCCAGCTCAGGGTGGTTCACTGACTCATACAGTTCTATCCATTCCATTGTCCTATTTTGCAAATAGTGCAGCCCGCTGCACATTTTTTCAAATAATTCCTATTAGTGGCTTTCCACCCGTATCCAGCTAAATTGTGGAAAAACACTACATAGGATAACGTAGAGGATGTTTTTGGGGCCTTGCAGCGCCGTTTACGGCTGTCTGCACGGTCTCCGTGTGAGTGCAGCTCGCCCTGTAGTCTGTGTGCAGCCACAGCCGGTTGTATAAAGCTCAGGGTGGTTCACTGACTCATACAGTTCTATCCATTCCATTGTCCTTTTTTGCAAATAGTGCAGCCCGCTGCACATTTTTTCAAAAAATTCCTATTAGTGGCTTTCCACCCGTATCCAGCTAAATTGTGGAAAAACACTACATAGGATAACGTAGAGGAGGTTTTTGGGGCCTTGCAGCGCCGTTTACGGCTGTCTGCACGGTCTCCGTGTGAGTGCAGCTCGCCCTGTTGTCAGTTCAGCCCCAAAAAATAAATAAATAATAAAGTTCACCAAACACACCACTTTACAGTTGTGTAGGCCACATTAGCTCATATTAAAGTCTAGTCCACACTTTAGAAAATTAGTGTTTCTTATACCTGTTAGGAGCTGTTCAGGAATAAGCACACTAAGCCGTTAGTACTTTTCTGCTTATCTTTATCAGTCAACCAAGATGAAGAAGGCAGGGAGTAAGGCACGTGGGCATGGGCGCGGAGCAGGGAGAGGACGTGGGGATTCTGTGTCTGCTGCGGGCACCGGTGACTCGTCATCACCCAGTGTCAGCAGGGAACAGTCCTTCATGCGCAGCTTTGTCGGAGAGCGCCGTACACCGCTGCTGCGTGAAGACCAAATTGAAGCCGTTGTCGGATGGATGGCAGCTAACGCATCGACTTCAATTAGTGCCACATCCTATCAGACACAGTGCACTGGAGAGCACCCATCTGTCTCTTCGCCACCTGCCAAATTGCCCAGGCAGACAGAGAGCCCAGGACAGGAGCCGTCTCTACTTCTGTTCTCTGAATCTCTTGGCTTGGAAACAGGGGGCCAGCCAAGCAGCATTGGAGAAATGGAAGAAGAGGCAGTGTGCAGTGATGCCCAACAGCTTTTTCTCTCTGAGTCTGAAGAGGCGGGTGGGCCAGTGCCTCCGGTCACCACACCGCAGAACGCATCCGCTGATGACACTCAGGTGCCACTTTCTGGTGCGTGCTGTGCTGCTGAGACTACCCAGGAGGAGCAGTTGGTGGCAGAGGGTAGTGTAGATGATGAGGTCCTTGGCCCATCGTGGCGTGAGGGACAGGAAGGTGGTGGGAGCAGCTCTAAGGAAGAGATTCCCCGAACGGGCCAAAGAGGGAGAGGGAGGGGGAAGACTGCGGATCCTGTAGCCTCCACTTTGGCACCCGTTAGGAGCATGTCTCTTCCAAAAGCCAAAAAGGGCGCTCCCAAGACTTGCAGTGCCTGGTCCTTTTTTAACCCAGTTGCAGATGACATTTGCTATGTCAAATGCAAGGTGTGTCATCATAAAATCAAAAGAGGGAAAAATGTCAGCAACGTCAATACCTCCAACATGTGGAAACATGTGCGGACCAGGCACGCGGCGGAGTTACAAAAACACACTGAAGACCTAGGCCAACCAACAGCGGCAGCTACCACCTCTTCAGCTCGTGTTGCCTCTTCCTTCAGCTCACACACAGCTGGTTCGGCTTCCTCCCAGGATCGCCATGGAAGAACCTCTGGCACTGTTGTCCAGAGACCCACTGTAATTCCACCCGCAGCACCACGTTCCCAGTCATCCTCACACTTCCAGCCCAGTCTACAGCCATCGGTAGTACAGGCATGGGAGAAAAGGCGGCCTTTCTCGGCAAACCACCCACGAGCACAGGCTCTGACTGAAGGCATTGCCAAACTTCTGTCACTGGAAATGCTGTCATTCAGGCTGGTGGAGACTGACAGCTTCCGTGACTTGATGTCATTGGCAGTCCCACAGTACAATGTGCCCAGCCGCTTTTATTTCAGCAGGCAAGCCGTCCCTGCCCTGCACAAGCATGTGGAGGGACACATAAAACACGCGCTACTGAACGCCGTAAGTAGCAAGGTCCACCTCACCACCGATGCGTGGACCAGTCACCATGGACGGGGCGATACCTTTCCCTCACTGCCCATTGGGTTAATGTTGGTGAGCCGGGTACAGATCGTGCGAGTGGCGCAGGACGTGTCCTGCCCACTCCAAGGATTGCAGGAATCCAGTCTGTACGCATTGACTCCTCCTCTTACACAAGTTCCTCAGAATCATCGCTGCAGGAGCCGTCACAGTCCACCTCCACATGGACCCGTGAACGTTTACCTGTTACGACCGACATGAGCGCAGCCGTGGCCAAACATCAACAGGCCATCTTGAAATTAATTTCTTTGGGGAATCGAAGCCACACAGCGCAGGAGCTCTGGAATGCCATCAAGCAGGAGAGCGATGTGTGGTTTGTGGCAGCGAATCTCCAGCCAGGCATGGTAGTGTGTGATAATGGCCGAAATTTGGTGGCAGCTCTGGGCCTCGGCAACCTCACTCACATCCCATGTCTGGCACATGTGCTCAACTTGGTCGTGCAGAGTTTTTTGAGGGACTATCCGGATCTTGATGCACTGCTGCACAAGGTCCGCCTAGAGTGTGCTCACTTGCGGCGTTCCAGCACGGCAAAATCGCGCATTGCGGCTCTGCAGCGCCGATTCCGCCTTCCGGAACATCGCATCATATGTGACCTACCTACCAAGTGGAATTCCACATTACATATGTTGGAGCAGTTGTGTGAGCAGCAGCAAGCAGTAATGGAGTACCAGCTGCATCAGGCACAAAGAAGTCGCACTCCGCGCCGTTCAGACTTCACAACCACAGAGTGGGCCACTATGAAGGATGTCTGCCAGGTTTTGCGTCCCTTCGATTACTCCATGCGGATGGCGAGTGCAGATGATGCACTAGTCAGCATGACTGTCCCCCTTATCTGTCTGCTTGAAAAATCACTGCAAGCACTAAGGAATGATGTTGTGGAAGAGGTGGAGGATGAGGATTCAGCATTTCCATCATCTTCTGGACAGTCAGCGCCACGTGGTTCCTCACAAACGCGTAGGCAGGGGACACTTTGTGAGTAGGATGAGGAGGAGTCAATGGAGGAGGAAGACATCGTTCCAGAGGAGGGAGTTACATAATTGTCCAGTAGTCAGTGTGTACAGCGAGGGTGGGGTGATGACGAGCGGGCAGAGATCACGCCTCAAGCAGGGGACAGCATTTCTTGGCCAGTTGGCAGTCTGCAGCACATGGTTGATTACATGTTGCAGTGCCTGATAAACGACCGCCTCATCGCCCACATTCTCAACATGTCTGATTATTGGGTGTTCACCCTCCTCGATCCTCGCTACCGGGACAACGTACAAAGCCTCATTACACCGTTGAACCGGGAGCACAAAATGCGGGAGTACCAAGACACACTGGTGAATTACATCATCTTCTCCATTCCAACTGAGAGAAGTGCTGCTAGTGATTTACAAAGCAGCTCAGTGCGTCCAGGCAGTGGAGGAGGCTCTGCACAAAGAGGGAGCAGAAGCAGTGCCTCTGCCCAAGGCAAGACCAGTATGGCCCAACTGTGGCACAGTTTTTTGTGCCCGCCACAAATGTCTACACCATCACAGACGGCTCCAGTCAGCAGGAGGCAACGGTTCCGTCAGATGGTGACAGACTACATGTCTTGCCCTCTTGCTGTACTCCCAGACGGCTCTTCCCCTCTCAAGTTTTGGGTCTCTAAGCTGGATACATGGCCAGAGCTAAGCCAGTATGCATTGGAGGTGCTGGCTTGCCCTGTGGCTAGTGTATTATCGGAACGCGTCTTTAGTGCTGCAGGTGCTGTACTAACAGATCATCGCATGCGACAATCCTCCGATAACGTTGACTGGCTTACTTTCCTGAAAATAATCCAGGCCTGGATCTCGCAGGAATTTGCCACTCCTCTTCCTGATTAAATAATTGGGTGACTGTCTACAGTATCCTGGTCTCCTGTTGTGTTCATCTTTCTACCACCTGAACTGTAATTCCTGGGCTCCAACACCGCCAGTTGAGGCTCAGAAGTGCCGTCTGCACAGTCAAAACATACGACCCAGTGTTATTGGGTGTCAGTAACGTCAGCTGATCCCCAGCTGTGTAGCCGGCAATGTGTCCTGCAACCGCAACGCTGACACAACAACTGAAATGTAAGGGAACCTGTCCCCCCCCCCAGGCGTTTGTTACTAAAATAGCCACCTTGTGCAGCAGTAATGCTGCACAAGGAAAAGGTAACTATTTTTATTTAGCTCCTTGCAAACGCAGAACTTAACACTTTTAAAGTGTGTCCACTGATACCGTAAAACCATCCCGGAGGTGGGACTTTCCTTTGTAATGTGATGCAGCACACCTGTCATTCCTACCCCCTTAGCGCCGTGCGCCGCCTCCTCCGTGTTGTTTAATTCTGTCCCGGAGCCAGCGGTGTAATGTTATCCCTTGGCCAGGCACACTTTGCGGTGCCCGTCTTCTGACATCATTTGGTGTCAGGCTGGTTGCGCCTGTGCGGCCGCGCTGGCCGAGATCCCGCCTCGCAGTGTCTTCTGATTTAATCACACTGCGGGCCTGGGATCCATGGGCATGCACAGTGCATATCTTCACCTCAGGCTGTCACTCATCTCCCTTCGCCTTCTTCAGACTGTGCGCCGTCAGCTGATCCCTAATAGCATGCCACGGCCGTGACACCGCACAGTCTGAAGAAGCCGGAGGGAGGGGAGTGAGAGGCGAGGATATGCATTGCGCATGGCCACGGATCCCAGGCCCGCGGTGGGATTACATTAGATGACACTGCGAGGCGGGATCTAGGCCAGCGCGGCCGCACATGCGCAGCCAGTCTGACACCAAATGATGTCAGAAGATGGGCAGCGCTAAGTGTGCCTGGCCAAGGGATAACATAACAGCGCAGGCTCCAGGACAGAATCAAACAACGCTGAGGAGGCGGCGCACGGCGCCAAGGGGGTAGGAATGACGGCTGTGCTGCGTCACATTACAAAGGAAAGTCCCACCTCCGGGACGGTTTAACGGTGTGAGGGGACACATTTTCTAAGTGTTTAGTTCTGTGTTTGCAAGGAGCATAATGAAAAGAGCCACCTTTTCCTTTGGCATCCTTTGTGATGCAAAAGCTGGCTCTTTCAGCTACAAACGCCTTTTGGGGGGGTTAAAGGTTCCCTTTCGACTTGCTCCAATCAGGCTTCGGCCTAAACGGTGTTCCTCTGCTCCTCCTGCTGTCTCTGGGCTCCAACACCGCTAGTTGGTGCCTGGAAGTGCTGGATGCACAGTTAACACTTGCTGCCGTGTTATTGGGGTTCAGTAACGTCAGCTGCTCCCCTGCTGTGTGTGCTGCAATACCTCCTATCTGATTCTCCTGCAGTCCCTGGGCTCTAACACCGCTAGTTGGTGCCTGGAAGTGCTGTCCGCACAGTCAACAGTCACTCCTCTGTTATTGGGGTTCAGTAATGTCAGCTGCTCCCCTGCTGTGTGTGCTGCAATACCTCCTATCTGATCCTCCTGCTGTCCCTGGGCTCCAACACTGCTGGTTGCTGCCCGGAAGTGCTGTTTGCACAGAGCCAAACACCTCGCCAATGTGTTAGTGGGGTTCAGTAACGTCAGCTGCTCCCCTGCTGTGTATCCGGCAACGTGTCATGCGACCGCCACGCTGGCACAACTAAAACTTAAGGTAACCTGCCCACCCCCAACCCCCATGCGTTTGTTACTGAAAGAGCCACCTTGTGCAGCAGTAATGCTGCAGAAGGAAAAGGTGGCTCTTTTAATTATGCTCCTTTCAAACGCTGAACTACACACTTATGAAATGTGTCCCCTCACACCGTTAAACCGTCCTGGAGGTGGGACTTTCCTTTGCAATGTGACGCAGCACAGCCGTCATTCCTACCCCCTTGGCGCCGTGCGCCGCCTCCTCAGCGTTGTTTGATTCTGTCCAGGAGCCTGCGCTGTAATGTTATCCCTTGGCCAGGCACACTTAGCGCTGCCCATCTTCTGACATCATTTGGTGTCAGGCTGGCTGCGCCTGTGCGGCCGCGCTGGCCGAGATCCCGCCTCGCAGTGTTTTCTGATTTAATCACACTGCGGGCCTGGGATCCATGGGCATGCGCAGTGCATATCTTCACCTCAGGCTGTCACTCATCTCCCTCCGCCTTCTTCAGACTGTGCGCCATCAGCTGATCCCTAATAGCATGCCACATCCGTGACACCGCACAGTCTGAAGAAGCCGGAGGGAGGGGAGTGAGAGGCGAGGATATGCACTGCGCATGGCCACGGATCCCAGGCCCGCGGTGGGATTACATTAGACAACACTGCGAGGCGGGATCTAGGCCAGCGTGGCCGCACAGGTGCAGCCAGCCTGACACCAAATGATGTCAGAAGATGGGCAGCGCTAAGTGTGCCTGGCCAAGGGATAACATAACGGCGCAGGCTCCGGGACAGAATCAAACAACGCTGAGGAGGCGGCGCACGGCACCAAGGGGGTAGGAATGACGGCTGTGCTGCGTCACATTACAAAGGAAAGTCCCACCTCCGGGACGGTTTAACGGTGTGAGGGGACACATTTCATAAATGTGTAGTTCAGCCTTTGAAAGGAGCATAATTAAAAGAGCCACCTTTTCCTTTTGCATCATTAGTGCTGTACAAGATGGCTCTTTCAGCAACAAACGCCTGGGGTGGGGGTTAAAGGTTCCCTTTCAACTTGCTCCAGTGCAGGCTTCGGCCTACACTCTGCTCCTCCTGCTGACCCCGGGCTCTAACACCGCCAGTTGGCGCCCGGAAGTGCTAGCTGCACAGAGAAAAACACCAGCCAAGGTGTCAGTGGGGTTCAGCAACGCCAGCTGTTCCCCTGCTGTGTAGCCGGCATCATGTCCTGCAAATGCCACGCAGACACAACAGACCTAAAACTGCCTCCAGTGCAGGCTTCGGCCTACACTGTGCTCCCTCTGCTCCTCCTGCTGACCCTGGGCTCTAACACCGCCAGTTGGTGCTCAGAAGTGCTAGCTGCACAGAGAAAAACACCAGCCAATGTGTCAGTGGGGTTCAGCAACGCCAGCTGTTCCCCTGCTGTGTAGCCGGCATCGTGTTCTGCAAACGCCACGCAGACACAACAGACCTAAAACTGCCGCCAGTGCAGGCTTCAGCCTACACTCTGCTCCCTCTTCTCCTCCTGCTGACCCTGGGCTATAACACCACCAGTTGGCGCCCGGAAGTGCTAGCTGCACAGAGAAAAACACCAGCCAATGTGCCAGTGGGGTTCAGCAACGCCAGCTGTTTCCCTGCTGTGTAGCCGGCATTGTGTCCTGCAAACGCCACGCAGACACAACAGACCTAAAACTGCCGCCAGTGCAGGCTTTGGCCTACACTCTGCTCCCTCTGCTCCTCCTGCTGACCCTGGGCTCTAACACCGCCAGTTGGTGCCCGGAAGTGCTAGGTGCACAGAGAAAAACACCAGCTAATGTGTCAGTGGGGTTCAGCAACGCCAGCTGTTCCCCTGCTGTGTAGCCGGCATCGTGTCCTGCAAACGCCACGCAGACACAACAGACCTAAAACTGCCTCCAGTGCAGGCTTCGGCCTACACTGTGCTCCCTCTGCTCCTCCTGCTGACCCTGGGCTCTAACACCGCCAGTTGGCGCCCAGAAGTGCTAGCTGCACAGAGAAAAACACCAGCCAAAGTGTCAGTGGGGTTCAGCAACGCCAGCTGCTCCCCAGCTGTGTAGCCGGCATCGTGTCCTGCAAACGCCACGCAGACACAAGAACTGAAATTGAAGGGAACCTATCCCCCCCATGCGTTGGCATGTATAACAGCCACCTTGTACTGCAGTAATGCTGCATTTGTACAAGGTGGCTCATTAAGTTACTCTCCTTGCACACGCCGAACGCAACACGTCTAAAATGTGTCTCCTGAGACCATTAAACCGTCCCTGAGGTGTGACTTTCCTTTGTAATGACACGCTGCAACCCCCTTGGTAGCGCTGCCCATCTTCTGACATCATTGTTTGGCTGGCTGCGCCTCTGCGGCCGCCCTGCCCGACACGACGCCCCTCGTTGTCTTATTTATTTTGACTGCGAGGGTGTGATTGACGGCATGTGCAGTGCATATCTTCGCCTGTCACTCATCTCCTTCCGCCTTCTTCAGACTGTACGGCTTCATGGCCGTGGCATACGATAAGGGATCAGCTGACGCCGCACATGCTGTAGCAGGTGTAAGGACATGAGTGAGAGGCGAACATATTTACTGCGCAAAGCCATGAATCCCAGCCCCACAGTGTGAATTAAGGAAAAGACACTGCAGGGCTGGGATTCATGGTCAACGCGAACCGCACCGGCCGACATGAAATGATGTCAGAAGACGGGCAGCGCTAACAGCGCATGGCCAAGGGATAACACGACAGCGCAGACTCCTGTACAGCTAATAACAATGCTCAAAAGGCTGCGCCCAGCACCAAGGTGGGATTTTTGAAATCTGTGCTGCGTCTCATTAAGAAGGAAAGTCACGCCTCCAAGACAGTTTGACTGTATAAGGGCCTAAATGTTATACGTGTTTCATTCAGCGTCTGCAAGATTCAAAACTTAAAGAGCAACCTTTGACTTGTGCAGCATTACAGCTGCACAAGGTGTGGCTCTTCTAGTTTGTAACACCTGAGGGGGGGTTAAAGGTTACCTTTAAAATTGGTTCAATTAGGCTTCGGCCTACACTCTGCTCCCTCTCCTCCTGCTGTCCCTGGGCTCTAACACCGCCAGTTGGCGCCCGGAAGTGCTAGCTGCACAGAGAAAAACACCCACCAATGTGTCAGTGGGGTTCAGCAACGCCAGCTGTTCCCCTGCTGTGTAGCCAGCAACGTGTCCTGCAAACGCCACGCAGACACAAAGCTGCTGCCAGTGCAGGCTTCAGCCTACACTCTGCTCCCTCTCCTCCTGCTGTCCCTGGGCTCTAACACCGTCAGTTGGTGCCCGGAAGTGCTGGCTGCACAGAGAAAAACACCAGCCAATGTGTCAGTGGGGTTCAGTAACGCCAGCTGTTCCCCTGCTGTGTATCTGGCATCGTGTCCTGCAAACGCCATGCAGACACAAAGCAGCCGCCAGTGCAGGCTTCGGCCTACACTCTGCTCCCTCTCCTCCTGCTGTCCCTGGGCTCTAACACCGTCAGTTGGTGCCCGGAAGTGCTGGATGCACAGAGAAAAACACCAGCCAATGTGTCAGTGGGGTTCAGTAACGCCAGCTATTCCCCTGCTGTGTAGCTGGCATCGTGTCCTGCAAACGCCACGCAGACACAAAGCTGCCGCCAGTGCAGGCTTCGGCCTACACTCTGCTCCCTCTCCTCCTGCTGTCCCTGGGCTCTAACACTGTCAGTTGGTGCCCGGAAGTGCTGGCTGCACAGAGAAAAACACCAGCCAATGTGTCAGTGGGGTTCAGTAACGCCAGCTGTTCCCCTGCTGTGTAGCCGGCATCGTGTCCTGCAAACGCCACGCAGACACAAAGCTGCCGCCAGTGCAGGCTTCGGCCTACACTCTGCTCCCTCTCCTCCTGCTGTCCCTGGGATCTAACACCGTCAGTTGGTGCCCGGAAGTGCTGGCTGCACAGAGAAAAACACCAGCCAATGTGTCAGTGGGGTTCAGCAACGCCAGCTGTTCCCCTGCTGTGTAGCCGGCATTGTGTCCTGCAAACGCCATGCAGACACAAGAACTGAAATTGAAGGGAACCTGTCCCCCCCAGGCGTTGGCATGTATAACAGCCACCTTGTACTGCAGTAATGCTGAATTTGTACAAGGTGGCTCATTAAGTTACTCTCCTTGCACACGCCGAACGCAACACGTCTAAAATGTGTCTCCTGAGACCATTAAACCGTCCCTGAGGTGTGACTTTCCTTTGTAATGACATGCTGCAACCCCCTTGGTAGCGCTGCCCGTCTTCTGACATCATTGTTTGGCTGGCTGCGCCTCTGCGGCCGCCCTGCCCGACACAACGCCCCTCGTTGTCTTATTTATTTTGACTGCGAGGGTGTGATTGACGGGCATGAGCAGTGCATATCTTCGCCTGTCACTCATCTCTTTCCGCGTTCTTCAGACTGTACGGCTTCATGGCCGTGGCATGCGATAAGGGATCAGCTGACGCCGCACAGTCTGTAGCAGGTGTAAGGACACGAGTGAGAGGCGAACATATTTACTGCGCAAGGCCATGAATCCCAGCCCCACAGTGTGAATTAAGGAAAAGGCACTGCAGGGCTGGGATTCATGGTCAACGCGAACTGCACCAGCCGACATGAAATGATGTCAGAAGACGGGCAGCTCTAACAGCGCATGGCCAAGGGATAACACGTCAGCGCAGACTCCTGTACAGCTAATAACGACGCTCAGGAGGCTGCGCCCAGCACCAAGGTGGGATTTTTGACAGCTGTGCTGCGTCTCATTAAGAAGGAAAGTCACGCCTCCAAGACAGTTTGACTGTATAAGGGCCTAAATGTTATACGTGTTTCATTTAGCGTCTGCAAGATTCAAAACTTAAAGAGCAACCTTTGACTTGTGCAGCATTACAGCTGCACAAGGTGTGGCTCTTCTAGTTTGTAACACCTGAGGGGGGGTTAAAGGTTACCTTTAAAATTTGTTCAATTAGGCTTCGGCCTACACTCTGCTCCCTCTCCTCCTGCTGTCCCTGGGCTCTAACACCGCCAGTTGGTGCCCGGAAGTGCTAGCTGCACAGAGAAAAACACCCGCCAATGTGTCAGTGGGGTTCAGCAACGCCAGCTGTTCCCCTGCTGTGTAGCCGGCATCGTGTCCTGCAAATGCCACGCAGACACAACAGACCTCCAAATGCCTCCAGTGCAGGCTTCAGCCTACACTCTGCTCCCCCTGCTGACCCTTTGCTCCAACCCCATTAGTTGTGGCTCTAAGAAGACAAGCTTGAATAGGTCCCCATCCTGGTTCCAGTACCGTCAGCTGGTTCCGGGCAGAGCCTTTGGCTTAGGTGCCTCCCTCTGGGTATCCGAGTTCCACCAACCTCCTGCTTAGTAACCGGGTTCCAGTAACGTCAGCTGGTCCTCGGTAGTTCCATTGGCTCTTGGACCTACGGCTACCCATCCGGGTTCCAGTACCGTCAGCTGGTTCTCGGCATTGTCTTTTGCTCTTGTACCTTCTGCTCCCCATCCTGGTTCCAGTACCGTCAGCTGGTTCCGGGCAGAGCCTTTGGCTTAGGTGCCTCCCTCTGGGTATCCGAGTTCCACCAATGTCAGGTGGTCCTTGGTAGTGCTTTCAGGCACGGGTACCTCCTGCTTAGTAACCGGGTTCCAGTAACGTCAGCTGGTCCTCGGTAGTTCCATTGGCTCTTGGACCTTCGGGTAGCCATCCGAGTTCCAGTTCCATCAGCTGTTTCTCAGCATTTTCTCAGCCTTCTTTTACCTTCTGCTACATTTCCAAGTTCAAGACCCTAAAGACGATGACCCGGAAGACCACCCCTAAGATGACGACGACACCAGAGACGACAACCACTGAGATGACGACGACCCTGGAGACGACGACGACATGGGAGACCGAGAAGCAGAAGAACAAGAGGCTGCAGAACAAAGAGGAGAAGAACATTAAGCATAACACTAAATATCAGAGCAAAAGATATTATCTAAATTATAAGCAGAAGAAGACTAAGCAGTGTATGGGGGTGAGTCCTTTCCTCCTCGTGGTGCCCCTGGATAAAGCCTGATGCTGCAGGCCAAACTGAATGCGGACAAATCTATCTCTTTTGTGACAGGCAGAACGGAAGGTGTAATCTTCAAACTTTTATAGATAACAACTACGGGAATGCCTGTCACAAATAAGAATATGATGAAAAACTTGAATATGAAGAAGAATAATAGTTAAATAAAAAGAATATGAACAATGTAACAAAAAAAAATTATAGGTAGAATATGAAGAAGAAGATGAATAATGTGAAGAAGAACTTGATGTCAAAGATGCTGATGATGATGAAGAAGAAAGTGTGGGAGAAGTAAAAAAGAGGGTGAAGGGCGTGGAAGTAGTGAAACATCAATATCTGACAAAATAAAAAAAATCTTAACATAGTCAATATCTTTGTAACTCCGAACGTCTTAAACATTTTTTTAAATTCCTGCTATTCTATTTGATTGGGCTAAACCTCTATGCCTTTAATGTCTCGGCGACCTCCCCCAATACATCCTACTTAGTCTTACTTATTCTTAGTTGTTTTCCTTCATGTAGAATGAACCTACAAGGAAAGAAAGGGTTTATTTTAATTCTGATATTTTCGTCCCATTGACTTGCATTGGTATGGGGTATCGGTATCGGCGAGATCCGATATTTTGCCGGTATCGGCCGATACTTTCCGATACCGATACTTTCCGATATCGGAAGGTATCGCTCAACACTACACATGATCACACTTTACATTATTTTCAGGGGTACCAATAATTTTGACCACATGTATATATATATATATATATATATATATATATATATATATATATATATATATATATATATATAAATATATATATATATATATATATATATAGTATATATATGTAGTATATACTGTATATATATATATATATATATATATATATATATACTATATATATATATATATTTATATTTACACACTTGTGTGTATGTACAGGTGTGGATATATTAGGCTGGGATTTTGATATGCCCCCTTTGCCCTATTGTCAGCACCTTATCACTTTACTTTGTTCTACACTTTATCATATATATTTATATCTTCTTCATGCATGGTCTCCCGGCTACACTGGGATATACCACTGGATGTTATCTCACTATTATCACTTTTCAATTCTCCATTTCTCTCCAATAAATTTCTATCTATTGTTACTTAAAAATATATCCCTTAACATTTACACTTCACCATTTACCTTTGTTCACTTTTTGTACTATTGCTTTTTGCACATTCACTTTCCGTCCACCTCGTTTTTAATTATCCCCTTCAGGCGAATCTCCTATTAGGAGCCTTCTATCCCCTTCTCCCTCCCCTTTCCCCACTCCCTTATACATACCCATCTACTCATCTCCTGGATGCAGTTTCATATATACAGTACCCAGTAGTGGAGCGACCATCACAAGCTGTGCGCATGCGCGTGTGTCGTACCTCAGGACGTCCGAGTGTGCCTTACCTTGTGACCAGCGTGCGTTCCACATGCAGGCCACTGTGCACTGCTGCGGATGTCCCTTTACATAGTACATACGTAACAGGCGCACAATGCACCAAAAAACGCCCATGATTGGATGTTACTTTTAATTCACTATTATGACACTACAGTTTTCTGAAGTCCTGGTGATGGTGATATCTTCATGTGATGTACACCCTTTTTTGATCCCATTAACTCCATTATTTTTTGAGTAGCACTTTAGCTGTATTGTATTGTGTCTGTTTATACATATGGGTAAATTGTTAACTAGCACTTTCATCTATATCACCATGAGGAGTAACCTGATGCAGCTTGTATATTCTTTGCAGCTTTCCTCTTTTCGTTGACCCTCTATGTAAACGGCACCCATTCAGTCTGCTGTTCATTGGAGGCACTATGCACTTTACATTTGGAAACTTAGCCACTTGGTACTTCTAGAAGTGTGGTCTACATAATAAATATAATTTTTGACATACATTTTCCCCTTTCTGTCAACTTACATGTGACCAACCTTCTACAAGTGACCTTCCATATACCCAGACTACAATTTGTACCTCCCTCTACTGGTTTTTTTTTTCCCACCCTGTTTTTCATAGTTTTATATCTATTGTTATATCAATAAAAATTATGTTTTTATTAACGAGCTGGAATCACTTTTGTGTCCTCTGGCGCCATTACTATTGCCGTCAGGGAGAGTGTGTTTTCCAATCAAAGTAGGAGTAAGCTAGATCAGATATCATAAATAGAATATAACTTTTAACATTCAAGATAAAAGTATGGGTAGCCAATACCTCGCAATGACATATACAGACAATAAAGTGATAAAGTGAACTAGTGCTCTACTAAAAAATGATTGGGTCTAACCATTAGAAGTTTTCGATCAGCAAAAACATCATGCAGGAGGGAGAAAGAGGAAATCAAGTCAGACAGATAAAACTACATTCCCTGTCATGCCAAATGCGAAATCCGCTGTCCTGACAACGACAGTGCCCAAGTGTGACCTCTCCCTTTGAATATGTCCTTTTACAATCAATAGTGAGGGACTCCTCAGGGGAGATGAATCTATTTAAGGGGAATAGACTATGTAGGGTCCAGAGTAATAGGAGCCCTCCAAAGTTTCAAAAAGGACAATTGGGGGGTGCTGTAATGATATCACAGCCCTTTTATGTGGCAGAATGCTGACAGAGTGCTGTGCAGCACATGGATCAAAAGCTTTTGTTCTTTTTGAAACTTAGGAAAGCTCCTATTACCCAGTCCCTTTCATTGTCTATAGAGTTCAAGTCCTCTTTTTCTCTGAAGAGGCAATTTGCATATTAAATTTCGCAGAGGAGCATTGCATGGCGAATAAGCCTCCTTACCTTGGCAAGCCAAAGCCGGTATGTAACTCTCCATAAGGAGAAACCTTACCCCTTAGACCTCAGTCCAGAGCCTCTCACCTAGCCAAATCAGTTCTCATGCTTTGCACTGATGAGGGCCAACAGCCTGAAACACCGTGTCTGCAAATAGAGATTCTGATTTGGCTTTTATCCTAAGTCATATTCCATTAAAGGGTAAATTGTGACTTGTAGGATCGCTACTTCCAATAGGTGGCGCTATAGAGTTCAAGTCCACTTTTTCCTCTCTTCTTCCTGATGAGTCCCCCACTTGAGGGTGATGAAATGCATATAGGGAGAGTTTGTACAAAGACATTTTTAGAGGGATGGGTCACACTTGGGCACTGCCCTTGTCAGACTTTGAGATATTGCATTGGGCATGACAGGGAACGTAGTTTTACCTGTTTGACTTCATTTCCCCTTTCTCCCTCCTGCATGATGTTTTTGCTGATCGAAAACTTCTAATGGTCAGATCCCTCTATTTTTTTTAATTGAGCGCTGGTTCACTTTATCACTTTAATGTCTGTAAATGTAATTGCAAGGTAATGGCTACCCATATTTTTATCTTGAATGTTAAAAGTTATATTTTATCTATGATATCTGATCATGCTTACCCCTTGTTTCAGCTCTTGGAATACCACCTCAGCTTCTTGAGATCTCATAGGCATTACCGATTTTGTTCCCTTTAAGAGATCGGTTAGAGGGACTGCTATCACGGTGCTGTTAGGGACAAATGTCTGTAATACCCCAAAATTCCCAGGATGCTCAAACCTGCTTTTTACCAAAGATATTCAGACTCCAAAGAGTGATCACCTGTGTTTGTTGTGATTTCATTGACTGCATTCTAGAACTAATTCTAGGGGTTCACGCCCTTTGGCAGCCATCAGCATACACATAAGCAATAGGCTTCTCTTCTAACAATGCATTGTTTATTGCTCTCATAAACTTTGGAGGACTCAACACAAAAACAGCCTCTTCTCAACATAAAAGTAAAACATAATTAAAAATACAGTTCGTACAGCTGATACAGGTTCACCAGCTCAGATAACAGTCCAGCTCACTCAGTTTCTGGCAAAAACTAACCAACACTAGCGTATTTTCCTCCTCCCATACAGACAGCTCTGAGACTGCTCAAATGCCTTAAATAGGATCTATAAATCCTGGATTGGAGGTATGGGAGTAACAATTGTCACGCAGCTATTCTGGTGGCAGCAGTGATCTGGTCTGTGGCCCTGGGGGTGCATATAAAAGGGATGAGAGAATGTTGATAGGGGATTGTTTGTGATGCCACCAGTGATATTTGGCTATAGATGGCTGACGCTGCTTAAAGGGACCGCTGGAGCCGATGATGATGCAGCTAGGATGGTCCTGCTCCCCACAGGTGGGGCCCCAGGGCTACCAGAACAGTCTATGAGGGGTTGTGGAAGTTGGGGTGCAAGAATGATTGGATGACACAGGGACTGTAGTTTCTTTACCTTTAATTGTAAGTGCAGTCCGGAGCACAGGTACAGGTGGTATTGGCAATCCGGGCAGCCTGGAAGCAATTCAGAATCCCCCTAGCCAGGTGGGGTTGGAAGCCTCCCTACTGCACTGTTCTTTAGGTTCTTGATGCCTTAAGCTCTCTTCAAGTCCCTCTCTCAGTCTGTCCTTTAAGTGGAACACTACCCACATGGCAGGCAGCTCGAGCCTTTTCCTGATGTCACTCCCTCTTGGTGGCTCCAGGCTCTCTAGTTTGCTGCTGTGCATTTGGGCGTCAGATGTGGCCAGGAGACCTGCAATCTCCTGTTCTCTGGATTCAGTCATGGGGCACACAGTTCCCAACCAACCATGGCCTCAGCTGTCCGGTTTGTTGCGCTCAGTCCTGGGGTGAGCTAAATCGCAGCTCCTATCCCCAGCTTCTCCTCACTTGCTTCTGCAGCGCCCCAGGGTCCTGGCCATTGTAGTAATGTCATTCTTCCACCAGGGGAGTGATATTACGTCTGAAGGTAATAAAGGAGTTCATCTTTCCAGGTATCACAAACCAAACACCATACTTCACACTCCAATCCACCAGGGGGAGCTACGCTCCTATCTAGTAGGGCACTCCTCACAGAAGGGTAAAACTGGTGGTTTGGATGGAAAGTTAGTCAGACGCTGCCTGGGTTTGACCCAGTGAGTACCTGTCAGGCAGACAGGGGGAAAAGGAGGAACATCTGAGCTGCAGACAGAGGATCCCTTTCAGGGGTGGGATCCTGACAGAGGCCTAGCGGGATAGAAAGCTACAGAGCTGCGCCTGCCCCACGCGCGGCAGCATCCTAAGAAAGGACATGAAGATAAGTGTATTGTAGAGAGTGAGAAATGAAGTCACAGCACAAGGAGAAAACACTAGGAGGAGTTCTGCCCTGTAAAGGCTGCCTCCTTCTGAGGCGCGTAGCCGGTGTCTAGAACACCGAGGGAGTAATTGACTCTACGCATTACTTGAGAGACCGGCAGGACAGTCAATTCCAAGTTGGCTGCCCGACCTTAATACCTAAGAAGACACAGTGGCAAATTGTGGGGGTCGGGGCATCTCTAGGGTCCCTATAAACAAGCCTCAGGCCATCAGTCATACGGGTTTGTCCTATCCACACCATCTGGGGGACAGAGAGAAAGACATCTAGAACATCTACGAAAGTTGTGAGGATCTTACCGAGTTGCTCAGCAGGGGCGTACTACAACACACACAGGCGCTAGTAGGAAGGCTACTGATTTCCACCTGGATAAAGGGTTTCTGGATTTGCCTTCAGACCGGCCGGACTCTGCCTACCCTGTGGTCCGTACCCTGGACTGTGGATGCTGAAGCTTCCAGTAAAAGGTAAAGAGACTGCAACCTTGTGTCCTCGTTATTAACTGCGCCTTACATCATCCACCATCACCATCGTCACTTCTGGGAAGCCCTGGGGATACACTTCACCTGTGGGAAGGTATACCATCTTGCTGCCATAACATCACCCTAGCGGACCCCTAAGCAGCGTCGGTCACCCTGACCGAGTACCACAGGTGGCGTCACGAACATTATACAAGAAAAACAAAAAAAGAAAAAGTAATATGCACACAGTGGGATCAACCTAACAAATTTTATTATTGATCATAACAATCCACCATACATGAAGGCAAAAAACAGGGAGAAACGGACATTAAAAACATTTAAAAACAGAACGGACCTACCCACATCCCCCCAAAGATGGTAACAAGGATCCACATAACACTATATAACAATTGTACAGGTAATACAAGGAACCCTTAAAAAATGCAGCAGATTAATATAAAATACATTTGTTCAATACAATACGCTGCCAATTAACAGAGCCCTCATAAACCGTTACCAAACAATATATGTTGACAAAAAATGGATCCAAAAAATAGTTAGTACCCCCCAGTCACAAAGCAAGCCAATACTCAATCAGATTGCTGTCAAGCAGAAGAAGAAAATTTGATGTGAAACAGACCAAATAGCCAGATAGTAAATATCACTGGCAAGCAACCTTCCCTAATGCTATCACCCACTATAATACTTTACCAAAAGAATGCGGTGCAAGCCTTCCAGTCACGAAGGAGTCAATACCCCTTTGGTATCTGTAGATAAGCTCTGCCCTCCAAGCAGAGATGTGAGCAATAAGCATACAAAGGGCGCATGCACCTAAGTAAGGTTGGGGATAAGCAAGGAAATATATAAGGCCAAGACCTGGGGGGTCCAAATGAGAAGAAGAATGGGGATGGAGGCCCCACGTGTATCGACGCTACTTGGAGCGTCTTCGTCAGGGGAAGGTAGTGAGGATGACCTCCCAGACATGCCTTATATGTGTGAAGTTTAGTTAGTAGCAATACATTTCACCTGTGAGGCTGCCGACTGCGTCCATACGGCCCATGGATGTGAGACGCTGGGAAAATTAGTTCCGGACATGCGCACAAGAGTACCGTGGGTGTGGCCGACATACCAGCCTATCAGCTCCCCCATAGCGCGCATGAACAAAATCCCTTTAGAGAGACCAAATGCAATTGGTCCAAAAGGAAGGTATGAACAATGCGCACGTGCACAGATTCGGCAAATAAGTGCCGATGCGACGTTCAATAAGATCTGTGCGCACGCGCCCAGGTTACCATGGGGAGGACGCCCAGGCATGCGCAGTACAACAGGAACATAAAATCATCAATGATGACCATAAGTCTTGTGCGCAAGCGCACCAGCTGCCCTAGAAAAAACAGCACCCAAGCCTAAGACACAAAGTCTGCAGGGTACTAATCCAGTCACACACAGTCTGGTACCACATCCACACCACGCATGCCACACATGGTTTGTTAGTGCACAAAGTTGCGCACATAACACATCTAAATAACCGAGCGTATTTCACACAGGGTGTGATCAACGGCCACATAACTGTCTACACCAATTAAATAGCCGAAAGTATTATTTAGTGGGAACCCATAAGAAGCACATAACACACTTATGGGCTTAAATAATCGTTTTATGGGCAGATATACATAATGCAGGATTGCCACTCTTTCGGCATGTTCCATTATATGGTATTTCTAACCCCAAACCAAGGGCAAATGAACATGAAAGATAGCAGCGGCCTCAAAGAGACCGAACGTCAATTTTCATTATATGGATCCCTGTCAAACAGAGAAAAGCTCTTACAAAGGGGCAGAATCCAAATGCGGATGTTTTTCAAATATACATGGAAAGATCTTAACCAAGGGAGAAAGGTTTTGACTTAATACACAAAGGCATGGAGGGTCCCTCATAGGTAACCCAACCAATTTGGAGGTACCTATATGGATGCCAGATATAGTGAGGGAAACCATATGAATTACAAAAGGACACTACAACTGTTTTGTTGGAGGACCACCTTTATTCTCACTTTTATCCTTTCCCTTATATACAGGGAGTTAAGAAATAGGCATACCAAAGTAACAGGAAGCACTAAATGCAAGTAAGTAATCAAAGATCCCCCATTTGACAACACCATCCACTGGATATCAAAGGAAGGGAGGACCCTGTAAAATCAAGGGGCAACTAGCAAAATAAGAAGGAGGGAGGAGTCAGAGACGGGGAGGGGTTCATAAAGTTAAACCTGTTTGTAGAAGCCGGTAAAGAGAAGTTCTTCATTGATTCCTACCGGAGCCCGACTATTAAGGTTATAGATCCACTTGGACTCTCTCCTAAGTAAATCCAATGTAATATTGCCACCCCTTATATCATACTTCACCCCTTTCAACCCCATAACCCTCAGGCTTCTAGCAGAGCCCTCATGCTCCTGCAAGAAGTGTCCCGCCACTGACGAAAGTTTCTTCCCCTTCTCCCAATCCCTCTTGGCCGTGTTGATACCAGACAGGTGTTGCTGCACCCGGCGCCTTAGCTCCTGTGTCGTGTACCCCACATAAACTTTCGGACATCCACACACCAGGGCATACACCAAATTCCTGGTGCAGCAGTTGAAGTACGCCGGTGGTTCAATCCTTTTAGAAATATGTGGGAGTGCTAAACCAGTATCAGATATCATAAATCTACACACATTGCACCCCCCACATGGATAAGAACCAAAAATGCGGCCGCAATTGCTGCTCCTAACACTTGCCCGTTTAAAGTGGCTAGACACCAACTCATCCTTAAGAT
Source organism: Ranitomeya variabilis (assembly GCF_051348905.1). Taxonomy (NCBI): domain Eukaryota; kingdom Metazoa; phylum Chordata; class Amphibia; order Anura; family Dendrobatidae; genus Ranitomeya; species Ranitomeya variabilis. Next base: position 501,702,186 of record NC_135233.1, on the reverse strand, counting down.
TTTGCGATCTCCTAGCCACCATTCTGGGGGTAGGAGCCAGCCAGGGATGGAGTTTGGATTCAGTGAGCAGGATGTTCCAGTTTTTCTTGAGGATCTCATGCACATCCCCCCATTGATTATGGTATACAGTGATTAAGTCAATTGTCCGTGCAGTCTTCTTCTGTCTTGGTTTCAATATATCCTCACGCTCACATTGCTGAGAATGTTGGAACGCTCGTGAGATCACTCTCCGTGGATACCCCCTGGCCTGAAATCTATCAGTAAGCTTCTTTGATTCCATCCGGAAATCATCCTCTGCCGAACAGTTCCTCTTAACCCTCAGTAACTGCCCTTTGGGTATGCTGTTACGAAGATGGGCTGGATGTGCACTGCCGTAATGAAGTAGGCTGTTAGTAGCCGTCTCTTTCCTGTGTAGATTCGTGATGATGTGATAATCCTTTATGATGATATTTAGGTCCAGGAAATCCACATTGATGGGGGATACCTTAGATGTAAGTTTGATGTTCCATGGGTTCCTGTTAAGCAAATCAATAAAATTATTGCATGCGTCCAGAGTCCCAACCCAAAAGAACAGAACGTCATCAATAAACCTGTGCCATTCTAGCATATGTTCACTGAACTGTTGGAGCTCATAAACGTGGGTTTCCTCCCACCACCCCATATAAAGGTTTGCATACGATGGTGCGCACCTGGCACCCATAGCGGTGCCAGACGCCTGTTTGTAAAAGGTACGATCAAAAGTAAAATAATTCTTTTCCAGAATCACCCTAAGCAAATCCAATATGAAGCAATCATGGTCCCTGTCCCTACTTGATTTTTTTTCCAGAAAGTACATGACTGCCTACAGTCCCAACTCGTGGTCAATGCTGGTATAAAGGGACTCCACATCGAGTGTGACAATCAAAGTGTCCTCTGGTAATTCCAACTCCCCAATCCTCTCAATCAGATGCATAGAGCCCCGAATATATGATCTCAAGGAGAGGACCAGGGGTTGCAGGAAGTAATCCAAATATATGCACGGTCTCTCAAATAACCCCCCAATCCCTGATATAATGGGCCTACCTGGGGGGTTATCCAGACTCTTGTGCACCTTGGGGAGCATATAGTACGTGGGCACTTTGGGCATCTCAATGGTCAAGAAATCCCTCTCTCTCTTGTTGATGATTCCCAAACCATAAGCAGTCAAGACCAGTCCATCCAGATGTTTCTTGAAGACGTCCGTGGGATCCGAGGGTAAGACCTGATAATGACAAGTATTTAGTAATTGCCTCTTAGCCTCAGCCATGTACATATACTTGGGCCAGATAACAATATTGCCCCCTTTGTCAGCCTCCTTGATGACAAAGGAGTCTTGACCTTTCAGGTGTTTCAAACAATGTGTCTCCTCCCGGGTAAGATTTTTTGTCCCCAAGTTCTTTATTTTAAGATTGTGAATGTCCCTACTCACAGTTTCAAAGAAGATTTGTATCAATGGAAAAAGGGAAAAGGGAGGTGAGGCCTGGGACGGAATACGTCCCGTAAACCTCCGAGACTTACCATCACCCCCTTCACTCTCATCAAGAAGCTCTAGCAAGTCACGGAACACTTGTCTGTCCTCATCCGGCATGGTATCAATCACTGACGGTTTGTAATAAAATAATTTGAACATCAGTTGCCTGCAAAATAGGTACAGATCTTTCGTGAGTTCAAATTTGTTGAGTGAATTAGTGGGGGAAAAGGACAATCCCTTGGAGAGTAGAGAGATCTCTCCCGGTGACAAAGAGTATGTTGACAAATTGACAATTTGTAGCTTACCTGGCCCATTCTCCCGTGCCTCATCCCGTATTAGAATCTCCTGTTGTTCTTCCTTGTGGTTTTCTTGCGACCCACTGTCCAATCCTGGAGGGGTCCCCCCCTTGGTCTTAAATTGGGGGCACTTGCGCCTCCCCCTCCTCCGCCTTCTTGGTCGCGTATGTCTGATGACAAAAAATCACTAGATACGGGTTCAATTTGTTCGGCTTGTGCTCTATCCCCCTGCGTTGTTGCAGCTACTCTTCTATTGCCGTGGTGCGACCATCTATAAGCTCTCAAATTGTCAAAGTCTAGCTTATCCCGTTGGAATTTATGTCTTTTGCCCTTAATTACCTCCTTTTCAAAGGTATCAATGGAAGTTTTAAGGTGCTGCTTGAAGGGAGTAACCTGGCTCTGTAAGTCAAAAGCCTGTAATTTCCCTTCCTTCAGTTTAATATCATCCCTAAGCCGGATCAGGAGGGCACGATCATGTTCCAACAACATATCTATTAGTATGGTGGAACATCTAGATAGACCATTTTCCCAGGTTTTCTTAAATGTTGTATCCACCTCCCAAGCAGGGAAAATCTGCACCCGCAACCCCCTGGGAACAAGGCCCAGCCTTTTATATTCTTCCAGGCTCTTTGTGTTCCACCAGACCTTAGTTAAAGACTTGTGCAGATAAGTAATCTCATTACATAATTTAGAAAACCCCTCATCATGCTCCGCAGCTGCACCTGTCACATAATCCCCAGCACCAAAAACATCCGAGGCCTGGTCCCACCAGGCCGCCTCACGGGCCTATAAATCCATTTAAATATCCTCCGGCATGCCACCGCCAAGAAACCCTGGCATTTGGATTCCGCCCCTTTGTAAGAGCTTTTCTCTGTTTGACAGGGATCCATATAATGAAAATTGATGTTCGGTCTCTTTGAGGCCGCTGCTAATCTTTCATGTTCATTTGCCCTTGGTTTGGGGTTAGAAATACCATATAATGGAACATGCCGAAAGAGTGGCAATCCTGCATTATGTATATCTGCCCATAAGACGATTATTTAAACCCATAAGTGTGTTATGTGCTTCTTATGGGTTCCCACTAAATAATACTTTCGGCTATTTAATTGGTGTAGACAGTTATGTGGCCATTGATCACACCCTGTGTGAAATACGCTCGGTTATTTAGATGTGTTATGTGCGCAACTTTGTGCACTAACAAACCATGTGTGGCATGCGTGGTGTGGATGTGGTACCAGACTGTGTGTGACTGGATTAGTACCCTGCAGACTTTGTGTCTTAGGCTTGGGTGCTGTTTTTTCTAGGGCAGCTGGTGCGCTTGCGCACAAGACTTATGGTCATCATTGATGATTTTATGTTCCTGTTGTACTGCGCATGCCTGGGCGTCCTCCCCATGGTAACCTGGGCGCATGCGCACAGATCTTATTGAACGTCGCATCGGCGCTTATTTGCCGAATCTGTGCGCGTGCGCATTGTTCATACCTTTCTTTTGGACCAATTGCATTTGGTCTCTCTAAAGTGATTTTGTTCATGCGCGCTATGGGGGAGCTGATAGGCTGGTATGTCGGCCACACCCACGGTACTCTTGTGCGCATGTCCGGAACAAGTATTGAACAAATGTATTTTATATTAATCTGCTGCATTTTCTAAGGGTTCCTTGTATTACCTGTACAATTGTTATATAGTGTTATGTGGATCCTTGTTACCATCTTTGGGGGGATGTGGGTAGGTCCGTTCTGTTTTTAAATGTTTTTAAATGTCCGTTTCTCCCTGTTTTTTGCCTTTATGTATGGTGGATTGTTATGATCAATAATAAAATTTGTTAGGTTGATCCCACTGTGTGCATATTACTTTTTCTTTTTTTGTTTTTCTGGTATCTTATATATGCATGTGGTTGATCCCTTCAATATCTATTGTGTGCGGTGCCCGCCTTTTTGTGTTTTCTCACGAACATTATACAAACTACACCTTTAATTGGACTCCCCTCAAAGGGCCACGGACCGGGTCAGGCCACCGTGACATCCCCCGAACCAAAGGACCCAGGAATGAGTACCCCATTGCCCTTACGTGGGGGCGATCCAACTTTGGCATCCCGAACAGGATCTACTTAAGCCTGAAAATCGGGTCATGTGCACCTAAGAACTGTGCCAGAATTGTGATTGGAACTGTGATTTGCTTAAAGACTGTGTATTGCTAAAGACCGCCAAAATTCCCGCCAAAACCGCCGCCATTGTAGTGCCACGAGGAGCGCAGGAGAAGAAGAAGGGCATGCCATGGGAGACCACCACAGCAGCGCCAAAAGTGACGACCGCCCCCTCCGACTACTTCTGCGAGATGACGACGTGCCCAGGAGCCAGGAAGGAGCTCCATCCCCAGAAAATGGAGGAGCAGTGTGCATGTGCAGCCGCAGACCCCAAGGCAGTGATGGCGACCAGCGAGTACCTGATCGACAACGAATTGACCCAGGGCCCTCTCAGCTGACTGGCGGTGGACCCGAACTTGCCACCGCTGGTGGATCCGGACTCATTGGATCCGCCACTGGAGGAGCCGGGTTCCCCACTCCCGGATGCGGAGCCGACAGCAGCGAGGAAATGGAAGTCGGAGCTGTGCAAGAAGATCGTATCGGAAGAACCGTGGTCTGAGCCAGTGTCCTCGTCAGCGGGGCGGATCGACATCGGTGGAACCATATCAGATGCAGGTATGAAAAGCGCCCCTGCCCCACCGACCGATCCTGCTCCAGTGGCCGGTCCCCGCCCCGCTTGTGACCAACCACCCGCTGCCGAGTTTGTCGTGACCGCTCTCGGCACAATGGAAGGGATACTGCCCCCGTTACAGACGTCTTTGGGTGAACCGCTAGATGTGAGCTCTGAGGGGGTGATTTTCAAATGCCCCAAAGACCAAACCGGAAGGGTCCAAACAGGAGGGGACCTATATTACAGTGCTCACCTGAGAGCAGTATAAACAATGCCTAATTTCACACTGGGAACATCGAAAGGAAATGGAACAAAATGACCAACCTAAAGTACAAAAGCCAAAGACTAAACGCGGTAATAAGAACTCGGCGAAGCAAGGAACAGTATTAGCCTTTCACCCAAAAAGGGTTTGGGGCTTTATACAGGAGCCGGGACTACCGACCGAAGTCTTCGTTACCAGCTACAATGTGGAAGCCCAGTTCCGCGATGGACACCATAACTGAAACTTGAGCAGAGGAGATCATGTAACTTACACCTGCCATTGGAGTGAGCAAGGTTGGTACGCTAAGAATGTTAAGCGATGCGAAGTTACAGTAACGCCACCTGCCGTCCTGACTAAGTCTAACTCTGAACTGACAAATCCTAACACTACCACCACTGTGTGCATTATTTCTACCATTGGACCTGCCACTAAAACTGACATTCGAACCCAGACTCCTAGTGACTTGACCGCATCCGAAAGACAAACCAACTACATTGACACCGCATCAGACGAGGACACGGAACCAAAGCTTCCCCGGGCAGGAAGTGTTCATTACCGACTGATGTCTTGCAACCTACTATAAAAATAAACCTCAGAACCATGGAAATGTAAATAGTTAACTGTTCGTTCTCAATTTGCTGCTTAAACCCGTCTAGGGTTAACTCTTAAAGGGATCCCTTTGTTTACCCGGGATCCCTGTTGTTTCCAGTTTGCACAAGTTTTCTACTTTTTCAAAAGAACTGCCGAATCATGGACGGTGAATGATTCACAAACTGTTCCTGTATATAGTTTGCACCTTCTTAAAGGTGCTCTCTACTGGTTTTACATAAGAGGCTTTTACAGAGACTGCCTCTTAACAGAAACTGCTGTTAATTATGCTGTGAAAATTACTGCTTTGCCTTACAGACCTGAATGAAAACCCGTTGGTGCTGCAGAATTCCGGGTCAGGATTACACGTCTTGTAGCCCACACAAGACCAACGTTCGGGGGTTCATAACGGGTCCCTCATCTTGCATCACGTCATCTTTAAACTGACTTGCAGGTTGCTGATGTGATTCTTTTGCGCTACCTCCAAAAGACTTGGGTTTCCTCTTAAAGGGAATGTTTTTAAACAATGTTGCCTTAAGTAGTTAAATAGTAATAATGTTTATACATAGCTGATAGTATGTAGTTAGGAATAGGAAGTGTTGAATAAAAATTGAAGTAACTGAAGGAAAAAAAAATGCAGTGAGCCCGTAGGGGTAGACAGATAGTCCTGCATATGTAGAAATAAAAATAGGGGAAATGTTAATTTGCACTCTGAAGTTTAACAGTACTTGCACTTGAATAAAGAAAATGATAATTTATTGTTCTAAAAATTGCACTTAGTAGTTAACAGATAGTATACCTATATGGGTAATAGTATTTCATAGTTAGAAAGTGTGTCAATCTACAGAAGTAAGCTGACAATGTAAATATGTTCTTGTTTTGCAACGTTTAAGTGTTCTCACCTCCCAAAAAGGGAAGCATTGTTATATTATTCTGTTTTACAGCATTCCAAAAATTGTATGTCTTTTTGCTTATGTATTGTTGTTTTCTTTTCCCAGCCCATGAGTGCTGGATTTAACGGGGGGGGGGGGGGGGGAGTGCAACGCCGCAGAGTCCTGGTCGTTGCAGTAATGTCATTCTTCCACCAGGGGGAGTGATATTATGTCTGAAGGTAATAAAGGAGTTCATCTTTCCAGGTATCACAAACCAAACACTACACTTCACACTCCAATCCACCAGGAGGAGCTACGCTTCTATCTAGTAGGGCACTCCTCACAGAAGGGTAAAACTGGTGGTTTGGATAGAAAGTTAGTCAGACGCTGCCTGGGTTTGACCCAGTGAGTACCTGTCAGGCAGACAGGGGGAAAAGGAGGAACATCTGAGCTACAGACGGTCCCTGTCAGGGGTGGGATCCTGACAGAGGCCTAGCGGGATAGAAAGCTACGGAGCTGCGCTTGCCCCACGTGCGGCAGCATCCTAAGAAAGGACACGAAGAGAAGTGTATTGTAGAGAGTGAGAAACGAAGTCACAGCACAAGGAGAAAACACTGGGAGGAGTTATGCCCTGTAAAGGCTGCCTCCTTCTGAGGCGCATAGCCGTGGCTGAAACACCGAGGGAGTAATTGACTCTATGCATTACTTCAGAGACCGGCAGGACAGTCAATTCCAAGTTTGCTGCCTGACCTTAATACCTAAGAAGACACAGTGGCAAATTGTGGGGGTCAGGGCGTCTCTAGGGTCCCTATAAACAAGCCTCAGGCCATCAGTCATACGGGTTTGTCCTATCCACACCATCTGGGGGACAGAGAGAAAGACATCTAGAACATCTACAAAAGTTGCTCAGCAGGGGGGTACTACAACACACACAGGCGCTAGTAGGAAGGCTACTGATTTCCACCTGGATAAGGGATTTCTGTATTTGCTTTCGGACCGGCCGGACTCTGCCTACCCTGTGGTCCGTACCCTGGACTGTGGATGCTGAAGCTTCCAGTAAAAGGTAAAGAGACTGCAACCTTGTGTCCTCGTTATTCACTGCGCCTTACATCATCCACCATCACCATCGCCACTTCTGGGAAGCCCTGGGGATACACTTCACCTGTGGGAAGGTATACCAGCTTGCTGCCATAACATCACCCTAGCGGACCCTAAGCAGCGTCGGTCACCCTGACCGAGTACCACAGGTGGTGTCACGAACATTATATAAAGTACACCTTTAATTGGACTCCCCTCAAAGGGCCACGGACCGGGTCAGGCCACCGTGACATCCCCCGAACCGAAGGACTCGGTACCGAGTACCCTATTGCCCTTACGTAGGGGCGATCCACTTCCTCTTCCTTCACTGTCTCTGACTAATTGACTAACTCCACCTCCAGACCAGAACTTATCAGGGAAGCTCCCCTGAAACTGGGTTTAGAGCTCCCCCGTGTGGTCTCGAGTCAGGAAAGTGTTGCATGCTAGTGTTACCTGTTAAGGGAATCTCTTCTTGCTTTCAGGCATGGCATTGCCTCCTGTGAGGGATGCATTGCCACTGTGGCATCTTGATTCCTGGGGTGCCACACAGTCCCAACAAAAACCACAGTCCCAACAATCAGCAGATGATTATTGCTGGAGCCCTCATCTCCGAGGCTTACATCAATAAGGCTACCTTGGTGTCACATACCTCCCATCCAGGACCTTACCTTTTGCTTTCCTACCACACATATGTGATTTTCACCATTCTCAAAGCTGGAGATAATGTTAATGATCTTCTCAATATTATTTTTTATGGATTTCACCAATTAATAAATCTTCCTTTCAATTTTCCTCTCAATTGCAATTCTAATTCAGAAAAAGGTTTTAAGTAATAAGAGTTACCTTGTGAGGACACTTTCCTCTGCATGAGTGCATGTGAAATTCATTTATGGTTCTACTGCCCAAAGTCCCTACTATGCGCCAGAGCAGAGAGACCATCATAAAGAGCATCTTGTTCTCTGGAAGACCCATTCTGTCTTTGCATTACATGTAATGATCTTGTGTTTATAGCAGTAATTGTTTGACATGGATAAGTTAATTTAATTTGCTTTTCTGCAACTGGTTCCTCCTGCACACAGATTTTTACTTTGTCCCAGCACTTGCAATCCACAAAGATGAGCAGTTCTGAAGTGAGTTGGTAGCATCTTGGCTTACAAATTTCATCTTGAAGTGATTGCGCTAAGTGGTGCCATGTTTTCATTTATTTTTCTGTGGACTGGCTAAAAATGATCCAAGCACTGAGAAGAATAAATAAGATGTTAAAACATCTTCAAATGACATTTCCCCCTGCACTATTAATTAGCTCTTATGTATATCCAAGGAGTGAATCTCTAGTATAAACATTCATCATCATACTAATTGATACAATCCATTGCTGTTTTTACAATTGTCTTGCATTATTTTTATAAGCTGAATGATTTTTAACACATTTGGTTTTTTTTTAATACACAAGGACAAATATTTAGCTGATTTACAAAATAAAAGATGTTTGAATGACTAAATGACCAGGATTTTTTACTTAGATGTATATTATTTATAGTAATATTTTGCTTAGAGGTATTTTATTTATAGTATATAAATCTGTTATTTAAGAAATCTGAAAAGAGGCAGAATAAAAGAAAAGATAATTAATCAAAACAACATTCAAACACATATGTGCAAAAACTAATACCATTCTGTTAGTTATTAATTTGTGGTTTTCCAGATTATATCAAAATATCTTATCTATCTATCTATCTATCTATCTATCTATCTATCTATCTATCTATCTATCTATCTATCTATCTATCTAAAGCTCTGGCAAAAATTAAGAGACCACTACAAAATTTTTAATTTGTATGATTTTCCACTTTATAGGTATATTTTTGAGTAAAATATAAATTGTTCTTTTATTCCATAAACTTCTGACAACATGTCTCCGAATTTCCAAGCAATACATTTTGTATTTTTTTTCAGAAAAAGAAAAATGGACAAAATTTACAAAAAACCCAGTGCTTTCAGACCTCAAATAATGCAAAGAAAACAAGTTCGTAATCATTTAGAAACAACAATACTAATGTTTTATCTCAGGAAGAGTTCAGAAATCAATATTTTGTGGAATAACCATGATTTTTAATCACAGCTTTCATGCGTCTTTCATGCATATTGGTGGACAGTCTTTCACACTGCTTTTGGCACAAAAATGTAAGCAGTTCTTCTTTGTTTGATGGCTTGTGACTATCCATCATCCTCTTGATTACATTCCACAGGTTTTCAATGTGGTTTAGGTCTGGAGATTGGGCTGCCCATGACAGGGTTTTGATGTGGTGGTCTCTTAATTTTTCCCTGTATCTAACTGTCTGTCTGTCTATCTATCTATCTATCTATCTATCTATCTATCTATCTTTCTATCTATCTATCAATCCATGCATCCATCCTGTCACGATTCCCACTTTGTTTATGTCTTTTTGTTACTTTGTGTCAGAGCTATCAGTCTGTGTGGTGTCTGTGCTGCAATCACCTGTGTTCATTTTGCTTAATCAGGTTTCTATTTAAGCTTGCTAGTTCCTCCCCCCAGTGTCAATCGTACACTTGCTGTTGCCTGTGGAACATTGATCCCTCTGCACTCTGTGCCTGACCCTGCTTGACTTGATTTGCTTCTCGGACTCTGACCCTTTGCTTGTGACCTGACTTTGCTTGTGCCTGCTCTATGTAACTGTTTTGTCTCTCTGGCTTTTTTGACCTCAGCTCGTGTATTGGACTTCGTCTCTGACTTCCCTTTGTACTGTGCCGTTTCCTGGACTTGACCTCGGATTGTTTGACCTCTCTTTACTTACGGTAAGTAGTATACATATTTACATCTATCTATTATCTAGCTATCCAAAAATGTGCTAAGCAACAATACAATGGAGCAGCACCAAAAATGCATAATAGCAGGTGCAAAACCTCCTGCACATATTACCAAATTGTTAGTACTCCAGTACTTATTGCAAAAGCTTGACTTTTAGGGTATGTGCACACGTCCGGATTTCTTGCAGAAATTTCCTGAAGAAAACCGGAAAGTTTTTTTCGCTGTTTTTTAGCATTCTGCAAGCTTAGCTTGCAGAATGCTAAAGTTTTCCAAGCGATCTGTAGCATCACTTGGAAAACTGACTGACAGGTTGGTCACACTTGTCAAACATAGTGTTTGACAAGTGTGACCAACTTTTTACTATAGATGCTGCCTATGCAGCATCTATAGTAAAAGATAGAATGTTTAAAAATAATAAAAAAAATAAAAAAAATGGTTATACTCACCTGCAGACAGCGGATCTCCTCAGCAGCGTCCGTTCCTATAGATGCCGGTTTGGTTCAGGACCTTCCATGACATCGCGGTCACGTGAGCGGTCACATGACCAGTCTCGCAACCAATCACAAGACCGCGACGTCATCGCAGGTCCTTCACCGCACACCAGCTATAGGAACCGAAGCGGCAGCATGCACCGGAGAGGCGGGAAGACTACGGAGGCCATCGAAGGTGAGTATATGACTATTTTTTATTTTATTTCTTTTTTTTGACCAATTATATGGTGCCCAGTCCGTGGAGGAGAGTCTCCTCTCCTCCACCCTGGGTACCAACCGCATATAATCTGCTTACTTCCCGCATGGTGGGCATAGCCCCGTGCGGGAAGTAAGCAGATCAATGCACTCCTAGGTGTGCGGAATCCCCGCAATTCCACATTTTAATGAACATGTTGCTTTTTTTTCCGCGATGCGATTTTTTCACGGAAAAAAAGGCTACATTTGCACAAAAAATGCGGAATACACTGTAAATAATAGGAGGCATATGTTAGCGTTTTTTTGCGTTTTTATCACGTTTTTATAGCGAAAAACGCAAAAAAAACGCGAAAAATACTGAACGTGTGCACATGGCCTAATAAGCACAGATGGATTAATTAACCATGTGGATTAGGCTGGGTTCACATTTCATTTCAGCAGTCCGTTAGACTCTGCCATTAAGCTCTATTTCAGGCGCATCGCTAGTGCACGCCTATTTTGGACATGTGCCAGCGATGTGCCGTCATTTAGTGACAGACCCTGGGACGCGGGCTGCAGCGTTTCCGGGTCCATCACCGCTAGCGCAGATAGAGCATCCGCTAGCTCTATCTGTGCTATGTCATGTCGGCCCTTGTTGAAGGGGCTGCTTTAATGCAATGTGAACCTAGCCTTAATGACAGTCCACCTTTGACTCAGCAAACTTGAGTACTGTTTATTCTTATTTTATCCAAAAATCTATCTATTCATTGTAGTTGTCTGTCAGATGTTTTCAACTCAGAACTAGAGAGTATGATAAAATATAATGGGTAATAAATTATTAAATACTTTGATTTATCAAATAGTCACAAAAGTAATCTGAAAAGCAAGAGCCAAAATAAAGATATCCTAAATCAAAATTGTATTAAAAATGTGACACTTTAACTACAAATACATAAAATGGACTCTCTTTGTGAATTCTGTCACACAAGGGTGTGACCCCTCTTAATTGTCTGTGGCCAAATTGGGTCTCTGAAAGAGATGATACGTGCACGGAGGAAAGAACACACAATACACAGTAGATCATGTATCAAATGCTTCTCGCCTAATTTATTCGTTAGCAGAATGCCTCCTTTTATAGGAGAAATCGGGCAGTCTCATTACATCATGGATTTTTCTAACATAACAATTATCACAAGTCACTTTTGATTGATTATATTGTTTGTTGATTATTCTATACCGTTATCACCCTAATGACCTGTTCTAGGTCAGGTTGGCATCTGTCTATGCACGTATTCTACTGATCTTCAGTTTATTGGGAATTGATATCCCTACATACAGGTGCATTTACTCTTGATAAGGCTAGGTGAATTACAAAGTCCATCTAGACATTGGCATATCTTGGCACATCCTGGGATGGAATAATAAACAGAATTAAGTCTTATAACAGTGAATCAGAAAACCTTAAAGTAACATGAATCTAATATTAAGCAAAGCGTCCATACAAGTTTGATTTCAGTATATCTTCATATGCCATACATTCGTTCCTTAACATCTTAACTACAAAGCCTCTCTCTAACTGAGTGATGGGTGAGCGTGCTTGGCACTGTTCGATACTTGATCTAGCTTCATGGTGCTCATTTGGGTATTGAGGCTGGTATCGCACTGAAGGAAGGAAGGAGAGAAAGAGTGAGAGAGAATGCTCGAGTTTGCCATTCACTTCCATTATGCTCAGTATTCTAGCCAAGCACACACAAGCATCCAACCTGCTAGATTAAGGTTCTGAGCTCTCAAGCATTTCAGTGCTCAATCAACACTATCTTTACATACACAGGTGGCAGGAAACTTGGTATAAACCCGATTTCTGAAAAGTCGCCGGAGACTCAGGGATGAGTCAGGAAGATTTGACAACTTGCCTGGGAGGTCCCCTTCATCTGGGACCTGTCAGTTTACTTTTTCTGAGAAGTAAAAAATCAAAGGTATGAACTAGGATTTAAATTGGTGTCCATGCAGCCACCGAACAGAAAAAACAAATCCCTGCAGTAAAAATGTACAAAGCATAGAGCATGAAAATAATATATGGTATTTAGCTAACATTTTTTTTATCAAAAAAAGGCAAAAACCTTCCCCTCTCATGAAGGCAACCTTAACTGCGACAGTCCTAACTCTAATATAAAAATCCTTACCGTTTGTCAAGTGACATATATGTGAATTAAGGCTGAAAAGGACTGGGCCCAACTAGTGGAAGTGCAGCCAATGGAGACCACATCAACAATGCCCAGCTCAAGGAAACACAGGCCACACCTTTATATGCACATGATGCAGACAGAAAGAAAAATCCCAAAGGTTTAATCTGGGATATAAATCGATGTGCATGTAGGGTGTAAATACATGTTCACACTGGTCACTGAACAGAAAAAACAAAGACAGAAACATGATGATGAAACACCCTGCAGTAAATAAGTAAATAGCATAGTGCATGAAAATAATATACGGTATTTAATTAACATTTTTTTTTAATCAAAAATGGGTGTAAGGTGAGTATAAATATGTTTGTTATTTTTAAATTAAATTGTAAAACGGTGAGGATTTTTATTTCAAATAAAGGACTTTATTCTGGGTGTTTTTATTAACAAAATCACTATGGGGTTAGTAATGGATAGGTGTCTTATAGACGATTCTCCATTACAAACCTGTGGGCTTGATGTCTCCAGAAATACAAAGGTGGCATCAACCCCCCCAAATATTAACTCCATTTGCCACCGCCAAAGGGCGAATGGGAAAAGCTGGGTAAAGTGCCAGAATTGACGCATCTAATAGATGCACCTTTTCTGGGGTGGCTGTGGGCTGTTATTTTTAGGCAAAGGGGGGAAAATATCATGGCCCCTTACCAGCCTGAGAATACCAGCCCCTAGCTTTCTGCTTTAGCTTCACTGGTTGTTAAAAATGGGGGAGACCCCATGCTTTTTCTTTTAATTATTTATTTAAATTATTATTGTTTAAATAATATAAAAAAGACAGCTTGGGGACCAATCTAGTCTTGATAACCAGCTATGATATAGCTGATAGCTAATAGGTGCAGCCTGCAGCTGTTAGTTTTGCCATGCTGGTCATCAAAAATAGAACAGACAAAAATATATATATATTTATAGAGCAGGAGCCAGCTGATGAATACTCCCATCAGCCGTGCCTGAACTTGCTGTTATTAGCAGCAGCAGGCATTGGCTTATAGGAGTAGCACTTTTTCATCAGCAGACACCTCTGTGACCAGAGGTAAACTGTTTACCGTTGGTCACAGCTGCCGGATGTCAGATAAACTTCAGCTCTCTGACCAGTGATAATAATCTTACCACTGATCAAAGGCAGTGTTTGCCCCTTGTCTTCCACACTGTCATTACAAGCGGTACCCCATTTTTCTACAAGTTGCATGTGGTGTTTGTAGTCCTGCCAGGTTGCAAACTTTACACATTTTGTTTCACATTTCCTGATCCTGGTAGCCTTGTTAAAAAAAAACAAAAAACAATGGTGTTTTAGTTTTGACTCATCATGACCATCTGACAAATTGTTGCCTTCAAAGTTAGGGGTTACTTATACAAACATGGTATATTGGTATGTTTTTGGTCTTGCCTTATTATCTGCAGCAAAATATCATTTCTGAATAGTACATAAGCCATATGTATCGTGTGTCATTTTACAAACCACTTTAGCCTACACCACAAGAGATATATTGTTTGATTCCATACAGATACTCTATGCTGCGTCGTTTCCAGTGTTCTTGCAGATTCAAGGCTTGATAATATAGTCTCGCAATAATTCTGCTTTAATTATGGTTGTTAGTAAAATTGAAGCCTGCTGTTCTCTTAAACAGTGTATAATGCTCTACAATTCAATGAAATTGTCTGAAGATGAGCACTCTGATAGTAACGTCTCTCAAGTTCCATTTATTTACAGCAGCCGCTATCCATTGATTGACAGCTTAAATGAGGGCGAAATATGTATTCAATTCAATTTGGAAAAGTCAATCACGGATTGCAGTCAGTGAAAACCTCATTGTTCCCACCTCTAATTCCACAACTACTTAGAGATGTAGCAGTCATGGAATTTGGGATGGTTTATTTAATGCACTGATTTAAGTGCATGTTGTTAAGATGTATCCCAAAGGTACGAATCGATCATCCTTAGGCGAGCATCTTTGGCTGAAGCACATTCTTTTGTGCTCTAAGAGAATCACTGGATTAACGGATAGAAAATAATATCAGCACTTAGATTCAATCAGGACATCTGTCAGTTTTATCATCCTGCTCCAGGTTCAGCATTTCAATGAGAAGGACATCAGGAAGGAATAAAGAAAGATGCAGCAGAGAGGCAATGTTCTTAGGCAGAGTCACAAAAATGAAGGATTTCGTTTACCACCACCCCTTTATTTTGTGTCCCACCGGCAGGCATGACATTAAAAGAAGGTGTCAGATAAAAAGGAAATTATAGTTACAAAGTAAACCTACATCATGGAACATTGTGTGAATTTTGCTAATGTATTGCTAAATCCTGCTTTTCTCAGTTAGGATCTGATTGTACAGAACGTCTATTTACTGTTCTGTTATTATGAGTAATGCTTCCTTTCGTGTTTCACATTTACACAATTTCTATTCCTAATAAACCTGTTATTTGATTGAATCAGCTATTTATGGAATGGAATGGTTTTCTCATTAGATGCAGATTTTTCAGTGCTTTTATTATAGTTTTATGTACGTACATTTTTTTGTCGCAATGTTTCACAATTACAGTCATGTTGATTTCATAAAAAGAAAAAGCACAATATTATGGTTAGTGTGGAAAAAAAGGTTCTGATATGCAACATGTTTTCTATTAGCAAAGGCGAATGCTTCTGAACCCCAAACACAGAGATTACCCACATGTGTGCTACAATGATGACTTGTCTGACAAATAGTGATGGAGCAATATCTACTATTGACATTTTATAGATCATGGCTAAAAGAAGTGTGAAGCAATGATCCAAAGCTTCATGGGCTAGTAATGCGCAGTCAATGCACGGTGGTTGTGTTAGGCTGGAGTAACACTACCGTAAAATACGGGCGAGTGCTGTGCGAGAAAACATTGTATGGCTCTCGGCCCTGTGTTAATCTATGGGGCAGCTCACATCAGCATTTGATTTCTCAGCTGTATTCTGCATACATGTAAAATCACAGCATGCTACGATTGTCACTGAGACTCAGCCGAGACTCACCAATGCAAGCCTATGGGTGCAAGGAAAAAAATTGCATGTCACACGGACCATGCGAGTGCTGTCTGATTTTTAACAGTGTCCTTTGAAAAACAGGCAGGCAATCTAAGGACTTTTTTTTGTGTGAGTGTGTTTTTATATAATTTACTGTATGTAATCCATCTATTCTATCCTGTCGGCTCCAGCAGTGATTTTACACTATGAGGCTGCTGAATTGCCAGCTTTTCTTCTATCTATCTATCTATCTATCTATCTATCTATCTATCTATCTATCTATCTATCTATCTATCTATGTAATATATATGTGTGTCACTGACATCTGTATATCTATGTATCCTATGTGTATATATCTATTCCATCTATCCTATTCTAACCTGTCACGCTGTGATTTTACTGTATGCTGCACATGAATTGCCGGCTTTTAATCTATCTATTATCTATCTATCTATATACTAGATGGTGGCCCGAATCTAATGCATCGGGTATTCTAGAATATGTATGTATATATGTATATAGCAGCGAGATAGTATATAGCACAGGCCATGCAGTATATAACATTGCCCAGGTAGTATATAACACTGCCCACGTAGTATATAGCAGCCAAGTAGTATATAACACTGCCCATATAGTATATAGCAGCCACACAGTATATAACGCTGCCCATGTAGTATATAGCACAGCCCACGCAGTATATAGCACAGCCCACGCAGTATATAACACAGGCCACGCAGTATGTATCACTATATAGCACTGGCCACGTAGTATATTGCCAGCCACGTAGTATATAACACAGCCACGTAGTATGTAGCACAGCCACATAGTATATAACACAGCCACATAGTATATAACAGAGCCACATAGTATATAACACAGCCACGTAGTATATTGCAGAGCCACGTAGTATATAGCACAGACAGGTAGTATATTGCCCAGCCACGTAGCATATTGTCCAGCCACATATTATATAACACAGACACGTAGGATATAGCACAGACACGTAGTATATTGCCCAGCCACATAGTATATTGCACAGCCACGTAATATATTGCACAGCCACTTAGTATATAGCACAGCCACGTAGTATATAGCACAGAGATGTTGTATATAACATAGCCCACGCAGTATATAGCACAGTCCACACAGTATATACCACAGCCCACGCAGTATATAACACAGGCCACGCAGTATATATCACTATATAACACAGCCCACGTAGTATATTGCCCAGCCACGTAGTATATAACACAGCCACATAGTATGTAGCACAGCCACGTAGTATATAACACAGCCACATAGTATATAAAACAGCCACGTAGTATATAATACAGCCATGTAGTATTTTGCACAGCCACGTAGTATATAGCACAGCCCATGTAGTATATTGGCCAGCCACATAGTATATTGCCCAGCCACGTACTATATTGCCCAGCCACATAGTATAATGCCCAGCCATGTAGTATATTGCCCAGCCACATAATATATTGCACAGACACATAGTATATAGCACAGACACGTAGTATATAGCACAGACACGTAGTATATAACACAGACGCGTAGTATATAGCACAGATACATAGTATACAGCACAGACACGTAGTATATTGCACAGCCACGTAGTATATTGCACAGCCACGTAGTATATAGCACAGACACGTAGTATATAGCACAGACGCGTAGTATATAGCACAGACACGTAGTATATTGCCCAGCCACGTAGCATATTGCCCAGCCACATAGTATATAGCACAGACACGTAGTATATAGCACAGACACGTAGTATATTGCCCAGCCACGTAGTATATTGCACAGCCACGTAATATATTGCACAGCCACTTAGTATATAGCACAGCCACATATATAGCACAGGGAAGTTGTATATAACACTGCCCATGCAGTATATAACACAGGTCACGTAGTATAGAGCACAGCGCTGTAATATATTGCTCAGCCACGTAATATATACCACAGCCACGTAGTATATAGCACAGCCCATATAGTATATAGCACAGAGATGTAGTATATAACACAGCCCACACAGTATCTAACAGAGCCCACGTAGTATATAGCAATGTGGGCACTAATATCCCTGTTAAAAAAAGAACTAAAATAAAAATAGTTATATACTCACCCTCCATCGGCCCCCCGGATCTAGGCGAGGCGTTTACTGATGCTCCTTGCGATGCTCCGGTCCCAAGAGTGCATTGCGGTCTCGCGAGATGATGATGTAGCGGTCTCACGAGACCGCTACGTCATCATCTTGCGAGACCGCAATGCTTGGACCGGTCATCGGAGCATCGCGAGGAGCGGGAAAGGCCTCGGCTGGATCCGGGGGCCCACGGAAGGTAAGTGTATAATGATTTTTTATTTTTTTATTATTTTTAACATTAGATCTTTTTACTATTGATGCCGCATAGGCAGCATCAATAGTAAAAAGTTGGTCACACAGGGTTAATAGCAGCATTAACGGAGTGCGTTACCCGCGGCATAACGCGGTCCGTTAACGCTGCCATTAATCCTGTGTGAGCACTGACTGGGGGGGAATATGGAGCGGGCACTGATGGCTGGGGATTAGGGAGGGACTAATTCTCGGCCGGACTGTGCCCGTCGCTGATTTAATCAGCGACGCGGGATTTCCGGGACAGACAGAAAGACAGACAGACAGATGGAAGTGACCCTTAGACAATTATATAGTAGATTATCTATATTTATATTATCTATCTATCTATCTATCTATCTATCTATCTATCTATCTATCTATCTATCTATTATCTATCTATCGTTCTATTATCTATCTATCTATTATCTATCTATTATCTATCTACCTTTCTATCTATCTATTATCTATCTATATATCTATTATCTATCTACCTTTCTATCTATCTAAGAAATAGAAAAATAGAGCATCACATTCAGCATGGAAAGAATCTGGGTGCAAAAGAGCTTCCACAGGCATATACCAAACATTGCATGTAGTAGTCCAAAAAAAGGAAGCAGCACACCACTGTCTGTAAATAAGGAGCTATTTTATTAAGCCCATGATGGCGACGTTTCGGTTTCAAGCTAAAGGCGGGGGCAGTACAGGTGCAAAATACTGATGGAACAACCATTAACGACCCACCAATTCATGAAGGTGGTGGTCACCAAGTATTAGAATTGCACACAGATAAGGCTTATATACGACACCAGTCACACCAGATGAAGTGCATAGTGTCCATGGATGGTATGTACGAGTGGTTGTTTCATCACTATCACTAACAATAAGCAGCATGAGATTGCAGTGATATCATTCACTTTGCTGGATCAGTTGAACACTGCATTTTTTCCACAGCTAAAAGGCACAGGAAATTCAGCATCAAAACGCAACGTGAGAACAAGCCCTTGAGCCAGGTACACCAACTCCGTTAAACTTCTTCCAGAAAGCAGACCCATGCAAAAAAGCAGGATTATCGGACGTTAGTTAACCAGGGGCTGTTAGAAATGCTGTTACAATTACAATTGTAATATTAATGACAACCGCGTAAGTGTAAAAGAAATTTATCAATGATTTCCCTCAATTTGAGCATGAAAAAGCAGATTATGAGAAACTAAGCATTAGTCATGAATTAATATCATCAGCACTGTGCTACTTTAAAGGGATGATGACATTATATTTCCTTCCAATTGTCTAGGTGAGATCAGAAGAAATGCATTTGTAGTAATTAAATGCATAGAGAGGAGAAGAAAGCAATTGTGTTCTGTTTTATTCCTTCAGCTTTCATTGCATTCAGAATATTTGCATATCTTTAATGCAAATGAAAACAAAATTAATGTTCTGTTCTGTAAAGTGCATTAATTGTACAAGTGTAAGGGGATGAAAGAAAGTTATCTGTTAGTAGTCTGCTTAAAGAGAACAGAAATTACATGAAGAATTGGTCAAAATTTACTGACTTAAAGGGAATCTGACAGCATTTTTTTACTCCCTCATCTGAGAGCAGTATAATGTAGGAAGAGGGACCCTGATACCAGCCATGTATTAGTTAGTTTAGTGGGTGCAGCAGTTCTGACACAATCAGAGTTTTTAGATAGCGTATGAAGCAAAGCTGAGAAAGTTAACCCCACCCATACCACAGCTGACCCGCCCCCACTAGGCTCTCTATCCACACTGTATATTGACAGAGGAGGGGGCATGGTAAAACCACTTGGCAGGAGAGAGCTAGTCTGGACAGTGATAATCACCTGATGATAAAACATGGAACGCATGGAAACACTTCAGCACACAGCCTTTGAAGTGATACTTCTCTGAAATCCTGAAATGTATGTCTCAGCTCTTAACTCATGCTGCTCACAGAACAGCAAAATCCTGCTGACAGATTCCCTTTAAGAATAAAATAAAAAAAAAATTGTGCTGACTCAAACATCTGTAATAATTTCTGCGATCTGCAAAACGATGATGATTACAATAATCTGGATAAGCTCTTTCAGCTTAAAACAAAACAATCAAAGATGCATTCATTTTTTTCTGGACTGTTCAGGAATTTCTGGATGCTTGCAACCTTCTTGACTAAGTGCAAAACTGAAAGACTATGCCGCTACCTGTGGTCAAAAATTACCCACATAGAAAACCTAAGCCACTCCAAAATAGCATAATATAAAGAGGATAACTTGGACTTTAAATGGTTAAAAAGTATGTTTTATTAGTTACGAAATTTTGAATAGAAAAGTAGTAGTTACAAAGTACAAAAAACAGTTAAGCAAATTGAAGATGAAATGATTAGAGCTGGGCAAATCCGAACCGTAAAGTTCGGGGTCAGTATGGAACACCTACTGGGCCCCGATCACGGAGTTCACCAGGAAATCCATGTTACTGTTTGGGTTTGGCACCCTGAACACCTTGTGTCTCACACTGTCATCTGCATGACAGTGCAAGAAACACTGGCGGCTCTGATTAGTGGTAAGGTGAGAGTGCCACGGCTCCCTCGCTGTCAGATGACAGCGTTGAGCCTGCAGCTGTGACCGGAAGTAAAAAGTTTACCTCCGGTCACAGGATTCGGCTGATGGGACTACTACTCCCAGCATCCTGTGCCTGCTGTAGCTGATAGAAACAGAGCAAATGGCACTAGGAGTCAGAACTCAAACAGCAGCAACACCACCGTCAGAGTAGAGCTCAAAACCTATTGCTGGTCTGCATAGAAGAAGAATTCTATAACCCACAATTAGCTAATGGGTCATGTGACTATTTCAAAAGAGGTGGGAGTGGTTACCCCCCAAAGTCAGCTGACAAACCTAAAAGAACTGCCAGCAAGAGACTGACATTAACTCTTGCTGGACCAAAAGAAAAAAAACATTTACTGTACATTTCAGCAGAACCAAAGCTGCCATGAATCCCTTAATGATTTGTGACACCCTCACCCCGATTACCGCCCTGTACACTGTGGTCTCTTCATGAATCAGGAGCATTGGACGAGTGGTGTGCACCTGTCCACAAATCCTACGGCATCCCCTGCTGGTCTAAGATTTGTGGGGTAGAGAACTAACAAATGCCACCAATCGTTACAAATTTGACAAACACTGGTCGCTAGAGTCCCATTCCGCCCCAGATCCGCCTATTTTATTGGAGCCCTTGAGAAACTGGTATGGTAGCACCCAAAGTCACAAAATGTTGGCACACCTCTGAGCTGCTCCTAAATTTTTCAACTTTTCAAAGCTTTACACCTTAATTCTGGCATGAAAACTTTGATGTATCAGCCCTATGACTTTTGGTATTTTATCATCAGTCTCAACTAATGGCACCAATATGGATGAAGCATGGGTGAGGCAATCAGTGACTACAGCCATAACTTGCTCAAGAAATTTACTCCATTATCTCGCTGGATTAACATTTCTGTCTAAGGTGCATGCTAGTTAAGTGACGTGCGTCTCTTACTGAATTACTGAATTCAGCACATTGTACTCCAGCGAGCACGTGTTTATGCTGTGACTCTAGAGAATTGAAATTAAAATATGCACTGGGACACAGTGTAACAACAGGGTTCAAATGTAGACTTTGGTTTACAAGGGTAGTGGTAGTTCAGGGTGAGAAGCAAACTAAGGTTACGCTACCTAAAGAAAGAGTCTCTTCAGAAAGGAAGGGGACTTGAACTCTAGTGCAACCTATTGGAAGTAGCAATCCTAAAAGTCAATGTCGACCCTTTAACGAGACTTGTCACATGATGTAGGATAAAAGCCAAACCAGATCTCAATTTGCAGACACTGTGTTTCGGGGGAAGGCCCCTCGTCAATGCAAAGTGGAGATCTGGGTTATCTGTGTGAGAGGCATCAGTTAGGCACTGGAATTCTCCCGCTGTGCAGGATAGATCTCAGGCATTGCCTGGTGCTGTGGTCTCCCATTCTGGCCCGGCCACTGCAGGTGTCGCTCAGCGCAGACTTCGGTCCCAACGTCTTGCTCAGGCTCATGATATTCATGTTGTTACTACTGGCTCTCCAGCCAAATATGAAAGAACAAAGGTCCCCCAGACAGGAATCACAAAATTACATAATCTTTATTTAAATTTATAATAAAGAACTTCATAATAAATTTTTTGTTGGAGATGGAGACAAACCATGCAGAAATGGAAAAAGCAAAACACTGGACAAATAATAAGCACTTAAGTCTGGAGAGAATAGATATTACCTAAAATACATTATAAAATAATATATCTATATGTGCCTTTAAAATGAGTGTACAGGTACTGTACCCCTCCTGAGGAAGATCATTATCGAAACGCGTGTCAAGAGGTACGCTGGACTATTTCTGAATTTCAGGTATGACTACCCCTAGCTTTCACCTGTTTACATTATATAGACTATGTGGTCTTAAAGCTATGGTGTGCACTAGTTGTTCCTGGTTTCCTCTGTGATTTGTTACCTATCTTCTGTAACCACACTTTTGTTCTATTATGCTTACATGGAGTTAATGAGGAACAAATTCCAACAGTGTCTGGAGCTCTAACATTAATAATGTATTTTTGTGTATTAAATCACTTTGCATAGCACAATTATTTTTCCACTTTGCACTTTATTTACTTATTGGTGCTATTTTGGCAATAATCCCTGTATACTCGCTTTAAAGGCACATATATATTATTTTATAATGTGTTTTCGGTAATATCTATTCTCTCCAGACTTAAGTGCTTATTATTTGTCCAGTGTTTTGCTTTTTCCATTTCTGCATGGTTTGTCTCCATCTCCAATAAAAAAAATTTATGAAGTTGTTTTTTTTTATTCAAAATTTAAATAAAGATTATGTCATTTTATGATTCCTGTCTGGAGGACCTTTTTTCTTTCATATTTGTCTAAATCATGGTCCTCCGTGTTTCATTATTGGCGCATCTTTTTCATGGCTCTCCAGCCAAGTCTATGGTAATCAGTGAGAGGCAGGTGCAGCCTGACGCTTGGGATTCTAAGTCCAGTGTTCACTTCACTGAGCATGTCTGTGATGTGGCGTCTACTCATTGGTGGTCAGACGTTTGCTGCTCTGGTGAGGTGGCAGCTCCGGATTGGTCCACGAGCGACATCTTTGGGGAGGAGCCTTGTGTATAAAAGGCCTCCAGTGGTGCATGCGGGCGCGCTAGTATCATTTATGTGAGTGGATACGCTACCACTCTGTTTGCACGCATCACTCTATAC
This sequence comes from Ranitomeya variabilis, assembly GCF_051348905.1. Taxonomy (NCBI): domain Eukaryota; kingdom Metazoa; phylum Chordata; class Amphibia; order Anura; family Dendrobatidae; genus Ranitomeya; species Ranitomeya variabilis. The sequence goes on along the minus strand of NC_135233.1, from coordinate 501,678,531 downwards.
ACTGTGAGCACTTTCGTTGGCAGGTAGGGTTAGGACAGAGCAACTTCCCCTTGGCTTAGCATCTGTCTCCTCCATATGTGCGGTTAGCACAGTTGAGTTACAGACCAAGTCCAACCCTCAGGTTATGCCTTTCAAGGACAACGTCAGGGTTTTGCACCTAGCGTCACATGAGTTCTTTCCCTTGACTCAGTATACGCCTTATTACACATGTGCAGTTGGCACAATTTACTTGCAGAGCGAGCACTACTCTTGTGCTATTTCTCCTGTGACGTTTAACAGGGTTTAGAATCTTGCTTACTTTTGGCAGTAACTTTCTGTGCAGTAACTGAGCTGGATACTCTGAGTTCTGTTCACACTGTGTGACTATTAACACAGTGCGGTTATAGTGTTCCCTTACTGTTCAGTTCCACCATTGTTCACTAGCAGCAGTTTTCTATCTCTGTACAGTGGACCCTGGGTTGCGATTGCATTTTATTATTTATTTTTATTTAGCGCAATGCGCCAACCCTAAGAGTCTGACCGTGATCCAAGTAGTAACGTTTCTCCTTGTGGAGAGTGACATGTTAAGCATGCAGAGATGAGGAAACTTAAAGCCACAATGCTCCTCAGGGAGATATGCAAATAGTCTCTTCAGAAAGGAAGAGGACTAGAACTCTAATGCCAACTATTGCACTGACGATGGGGCAGTACCCCGAATCACAGTGTCTGCAAATTGAGATTTTGGTTTGGCTTTTATCCTAAGTCATGTGTCAAGGCTCATTAAAGACAATGACTTTTAGGATTGCTACTTCCTATAGGTAGCACTAGAGTTCTAGTTCTCTTCCTCTCGTAAGAGACTATTTGCATATTTCCCAGAAGAGCATTGCGGCTTTAAGTCTCCTCATCTCAGTATGCTTAACATGTCAGTCTCCACAAGGAGAAATGTTACTACTTGGATCACAGTCAGACGCCTCTCATACATCCAAACCCGATCTCACATCTTGCACTGATGAGGGTCAGTACACAGGGGCAGAAACACAGTGTCTGCAAATTCAGGTTCTGGTTTGGCTTTTATCCTAAGTCATGTGACAAGGCTCATTAAAGGGTCAACATTGACTTTTAGGATTGCTACTTCCAATAGGTGGCACTAGAGTTCTAGTCCTCTTCCTCTCTGAGGAGTCAATTTGCATATATACATGAGGAGCCCTGCGGGTTTAAGTCTCCTCATGTCGGCATGCTTAACATGTCAATCTCCATAAGGAGAAATGCTACTAGTTGGTTACTTATAGAAGAAACTTCTGTAGGGAACTATAATTTGCCCAGCTAGAGTATCCAACTATGTTCACTCTGATCATGTGACTATTTCGGTGTTTTTCCTAGGCACGTTATGGCTTTTTTCACACTTTGTACTTCTACCGAGATTTTGAAAGCTATTTTACATTGATTTTTTTAAAGTGTTCATTGCTGCGACCTTGAAATAATTGTGGAAAAGCAATTTTACTGCAATTTCACAAAGAGTTAGTGTTGACTGGCAAAACTTACTGATGCTGGAATAAAGAAAGAAATTGATATGAGGGAGTAGAGGGTCAAATGGGCATGCCAATCGTGCTCTCACTGATCCAAAACGTGTATGCTCATATCTGCGTAAAACATGTGTCCATTCATAAGCAGAGACGAGAGGCACCATCAGAGCGGTATGCTAACAGATTTACCTAGGAAGGAGACAGCAGCTGGCAATACATGGGAACACGTGAAAGCTGCAGAAAATAAACTGTTCAAAAATGTTTTAAAGAAAACTTACAAAGTGTACATATCCTATAAAAGATAAAATATTGCAGGGAGCTTTGCCCCAAGCTGTATGCTTAGCTAGAATTGAAATTGGTATTTTTATGTGCTGGAATTAATTTGCCGATGTTTAATATGTATCACATGTTTAAAGCCTTGTCTTTGTCCACTTTCTTGCACTTATAAGTAGTGTTGAGCGATACTTTTCGATATCGGAAAGTATCGGTATCGGAAAGTATCGGCCGATACCGTCAAAATATCGGATCCAATCCGATACCGATACCCGATCCCAATGCAAGTCAATGGGACGAAAATATCGGAATTAAAATAAACCCTTTATAAACTTGTAGGTTCATTCTACATGAAGGAAAACAACTAAGAATAATGTAGGATGTATTGGGGGACGTGGCGGAGACATTAAAGGCACAGAGGTTTAGCCCAATGTAATAGAATAGCAGGATTTTGGGGGTTTTTTATGACGTTCGGCGGTAGAAAGATTTTGACTATGTTAATTTTTTTTTTTTTTTTGTCAGATATTGATGTTTCACTACTTCCACGCCCTTCACCTTCTTTTTTACTTCTCCCACACTTTCTTCTTCATTATCCTCATCATCAGCTTCTTTGACATCAACTTCTTCACCTTATTCATCTTCTTCTTCATCTTCTACCTATTATTTTTTTGGTTACATTGTTCATATTCTTTTTATTTTACTATTATCTTCATCATATTCTACTTCTTCATCATATTCTTATTTGTGACAGGCATTCCCGTAGTTGTTATCTATAAAAGTTTGAAGATTACACCTTCCGTTCTGCCTGTCACAAAAGAGTTACATTTGTCCGCGTTCAGTTTGGCCTGCAGCATCAGGCTTTATCCAGGGGCACCACGAGGAGGAACGGACTCACCCCCATACACTGCTTAGTCTTCTTCTGCTTATAATTTAGATAATATTTTTTGCTCTGATATTTAGTGTTATGCTTAATGTTCTTCTGCTCTTTGTTCTGCAGCCTCTTGTTCTTCTGCTTCTCGGTCTTCCAGGTCGTCGTCGTCTCCAGGGTCGTCGTCTCCGGGGTCGTCGTCATCGGGGTGGTCTTCAGGGTCGTCGTCTCCGGGGTCGTCGTCATCGGGGTGGTCTTCGGGGTCATCGTCTCCAGGGTCGTCGTCATCACGGTGGTTGTCGTCTCTGGTGTCGTCGTCATCTTAGGGGTGGTCTTCCGGGTCATCGTGTTTAGTCTCTTGAACTTGGAAATGTAGCAGAAGGTACAAGAAGGCTGAGAAAATGCCGAGAACCAGCTGATGGAACTGGAACTCGGATGGCTACCCGAAGGTCCAAGAGCCAATGGAACTACCGAGGACCAGCTGACGTTACTGGAACCCAGTTACTAAGCAGGAGGTACCCGTGCCTGAAAGCACTACCAAGGACCACCTGACGTTGGTGGAACTCGGATACCCAGAGGGAGGCACCTAAGCCAAAGGCTCTGCCCGGAACCAGCTGACGGTACTGGAACCAGGATGGGGAGCAGAAGGTACAAGAGCAAAAGACACTGCCGAGAACCAGCTGACGGTGCTGGAACCCGGATGGGTAGCCGAAGGTCCAAGAGCCAATGGAACTACCGAGGACCAGCTGACGTTACTGGAACCCGGTTACTAAGCAGGAGGTACCCGTGCCTGAAAGCACTACCAAGGACCACCTGACGTTGGTGGAACTCGGATACCCAGAGGGAGGCACCTAAGCCAAAGGCTCTGCCCGGAACCAGCTGACGGTACTGGAACCAGGATGGGGAGCAGAAGGTACAAGAGCAAGTGTCTGCGTGGCTTTTGCAGGACACGATGCCGGCTGCACAGCAGGGGAACAGCTGGCGGTGCTGAACCCCACTGACACATTGGCTGGTGTTTTTCTCTGTGCAGCTAGCAGTACCGGGCCCCAACTGGCGGTGTTGGAGCCCGGGGTCAGCAGGAGGAGGAGATGGAGCAGAGTGTAGGCCGAAGCCTGCACTGGCGGCAGCTTTGGGTCTGTTGTGCCTGCGTGGCTGTTGCAGGACACGTTGCCGGCTGCACAGCAGGGGAACAGCTGGCGGTGCTGAACCCCACTGACACATTGGCTGGTGTTTTTCTCTGTGCAGCTAGCAGTACCGGGCCCCAACTGGCGGTGTTGGAGCCCAGGGCTCTGCAGGGGGAGCAGAGTGTAGGCCGAAGCCTAATTGAACCAATTTCAAAGGTAACCTTTAACCCCCCCTCAGGGGTTACAAAGTAGAAGAGCCACAGCTTATGCAGCAGTAGTGCTGCACAAGTCAAAGGTTGCTCTTTTAATTTCGCTCCTTGCACACGCTGAATGAAACACGTATAACATTTAGCCCTTTAAACAGTCAAACTGTGTTGGAGGCGCGAGTTCCCTTTGTAATGAGACGCAGCACAGATGTCAAGAATCCCACCTTGGTGCTGGGTGCAGCCTCCTGAGCGTTGTTATTTGCTGTACAGGAGTCTGCGCTGTCGTGTTATCCCCTGGCCTAGCGCTGTTAGCGCTGCCCATGTTCTGGCATCATTTAATGTCGGCCGGTGCGGTTCGCGATGACCATGAATCCCAGCCCCGCAGTGTCTTAACATTGTTAAAACACTGCGGGGCTGGGATGCAGGGCCTGGCGCAGCACATATGTTCGCCTCTCACACTCGGGTCCTTACACCCGCTTCAGACTGTGCGGCGTCATCTGATCCCTTATCGCATGCCACGGCCATGAAGCCGCACAGTCTGAAGAAGGCGGCAGGAGATGAGGGACAGGCGAACTGATGCACTGCTCATGCCCATCAAACACACCCTCGCAGTCCCAAGAAATAAGACACCGAGGGGCGTTGTGTGGGTCAGGGCGGCCGCAGAGGCGCAGGCAGCCAAACAATGATGCCAGAAGACGGGCAGCGCTACCAAGGGGGTTGCAGCGTGTCATTACAAAGGAAAGTCACACCACCGGGACGGTTAAATGGTCACACAGAGGACACATTTTAGACGTGTTTTCCGTTCCACATGTGCGAGGAGAATACGTTTATGAGCCACCTTGCACACATGCAGCATTACCGCTGTACAAGGTGGCCTTAAAAACGTACAAACGCCTGGGGGAGGGGGGACAGGTTCCCTTCAATTTCAGTTCTTGTGTCTGCGTGGCTTTTGCAGGACACGATGCCGGCTGCACAGCAGGGGAACAGCTGGCGGTGCTGAACCCCACTGACACATTGGCTGGTGTTTTTCTCTGTGCAGCTAGCAGTACCGGGCCCCAACTGGCGGTGTTGGAGCCCGGGGTCAGCAGGAGGAGGAGATGGAGCAGAGTGTAGGCCGAAGCCTGCACTGGCGGCAGCTTTGGGTCTGTTGTGCCTGCGTGGCTGTTGCAGGACACGTTGCCGGCTGCACAGCAGGGGAACAGCTGGCGGTGCTGAACCCCACTGACACATTGGCTGGTGTTTTTCTCTGTGCAGCTAGCAGTACCGGGCCCCAACTGGCGGTGTTGGAGCCCAGGGCTCTGCAGGGGGAGCAGAGTGTAGGCCGAAGCCTAATTGAACCAATTTCAAAGGTAACCTTTAACCCCCCCTCAGGGGTTACAAAGTAGAAGAGCCACAGCTTATGCAGCAGTAGTGCTGCACAAGTCAAAGGTTGCTCTTTTAATTTCGCTCCTTGCACACGCTGAATGAAACACGTATAACATTTAGCCCTTTAAACAGTCAAACTGTGTTGGAGGCGCGAGTTCCCTTTGTAATGAGACGCAGCACAGATGTCAAGAATCCCACCTTGGTGCTGGGTGCAGCCTCCTGAGCGTTGTTATTTGCTGTACAGGAGTCTGCGCTGTCGTGTTATCCCCTGGCCTAGCGCTGTTAGCGCTGCCCATGTTCTGGCATCATTTAATGTCGGCCGGTGCGGTTCGCGATGACCATGAATCCCAGCCCCGCAGTGTCTTAACATTGTTAAAACACTGCGGGGCTGGGATGCAGGGCCTGGCGCAGCACATATGTTCGCCTCTCACACTCGGGTCCTTACACCCGCTTCAGACTGTGCGGCGTCATCTGATCCCTTATCGCATGCCACGGCCATGAAGCCGCACAGTCTGAAGAAGGCGGAAGGAGATGAGGGACAGGCGAACTGATGCACTGCTCATGCCCATCAAACACACCCTCGCAGTCCCAAGAAATAAGACACCGAGGGGCGTTGTGTGGGTCAGGGCGGCCGCAGAGGCGCAGGCAGCCAAACAATGATGCCAGAAGACGGGCAGCGCTACCAAGGGGGTTGCAGCGTGTCATTACAAAGGAAAGTCACACCACCGGGACGGTTAAATGGTCACACAGAGGACACATTTTAGACGTGTTTTCCGTTCCACATGTGCGAGGAGAATACGTTTATGAGCCACCTTGCACACATGCAGCATTACCGCTGTACAAGGTGGCCTTAAAAACGTACAAACGCCTGGGGGAGGGGGGACAGGTTCCCTTCAATTTCAGTTCTGGTGTCTGCGTGGCTTTTGCAGGACACGATGCCGGCTGCACAGCAGGGGAACAGCTGGCGGTGCTGAACCCCACTGACACATTGGCTGGTGTTTTTCTCTGTGCAGCTAGCAGTACCGGGCCCCAACTGGCGGTGTTGGAGCCCGGGGTCAGCAGGAGGAGGAGATGGAGCAGAGTGTAGGCCGAAGCCTGCACTGGCGGCAGCTTTGGGTCTGTTGTGCCTGCGTGGCTGTTGCAGGACACGTTGCCGGCTGCACAGCAGGGGAACAGCTGGCGGTGCTGAACCCCACTGACACATTGGCTGGTGTTTTTCTCTGTGCAGCTAGCAGTACCGGGCCCCAACTGGCGGTGTTGGAGCCCAGGGCTCTGCAGGGGGAGCAGAGTGTAGGCCGAAGCCTAATTGAACCAATTTCAAAGGTAACCTTTAACCCCCCCTCAGGGGTTACAAAGTAGAAGAGCCACAGCTTATGCAGCAGTAGTGCTGCACAAGTCAAAGGTTGCTCTTTTAATTTCGCTCCTTGCACACGCTGAATGAAACACGTATAACATTTAGCCCTTTAAACAGTCAAACTGTGTTGGAGGCGCGAGTTCCCTTTGTAATGAGACGCAGCACAGATGTCAAGAATCCCACCTTGGTGCTGGGTGCAGCCTCCTGAGCGTTGTTATTTGCTGTACAGGAGTCTGCGCTGTCGTGTTATCCCCTGGCCTAGCGCTGTTAGCGCTGCCCATGTTCTGGCATCATTTAATGTCGGCCGGTGCGGTTCGCGATGACCATGAATCCCAGCCCCGCAGTGTCTTAACATTGTTAAAACACTGCGGGGCTGGGATGCAGGGCCTGGCGCAGCACATATGTTCGCCTCTCACACTCGGGTCCTTACACCCGCTTCAGACTGTGCGGCGTCATCTGATCCCTTATCGCATGCCACGGCCATGAAGCCGCACAGTCTGAAGAAGGCGGAAGGAGATGAGGGACAGGCGAACTGATGCACTGCTCATGCCCATCAAACACACCCTCGCAGTCCCAAGAAATAAGACACCGAGGGGCGTTGTGTGGGTCAGGGCGGCCGCAGAGGCGCAGGCAGCCAAACAATGATGCCAGAAGACGGGCAGCGCTACCAAGGGGGTTGCAGCGTGTCATTACAAAGGAAAGTCACACCACCGGGACGGTTAAATGGTCACACAGAGGACACATTTTAGACGTGTTTTCCGTTCCACATGTGCGAGGAGAATACGTTTATGAGCCACCTTGCACACATGCAGCATTACCGCTGTACAAGGTGGCCTTAAAAACGTACAAACGCCTGGGGGAGGGGGGACAGGTTCCCTTCAATTTCAGTTCTTGTGTCTGCGTGGCTTTTGCAGGACACGATGCCGGCTGCACAGCAGGGGAACAGCTGGCGGTGCTGAACCCCACTGACACATTGGCTGGTGTTTTTCTCTGTGCAGCTAGCAGTACCGGGCCCCAACTGGCGGTGTTGGAGCCCGGGGTCAGCAGGAGGAGGAGATGGAGCAGAGTGTAGGCCGAAGCCTGCACTGGCGGCAGCTTTGGGTCTGTTGTGCCTGCGTGGCTGTTGCAGGACACGTTGCCGGCTGCACAGCAGGGGAACAGCTGGCGGTGCTGAACCCCACTGACACATTGGCTGGTGTTTTTCTCTGTGCAGCTAGCAGTACCGGGCCCCAACTGGCGGTGTTGGAGCCCAGGGCTCTGCAGGGGGAGCAGAGTGTAGGCCGAAGCCTAATTGAACCAATTTCAAAGGTAACCTTTAACCCCCCCTCAGGGGTTACAAAGTAGAAGAGCCACAGCTTATGCAGCAGTAGTGCTGCACAAGTCAAAGGTTGCTCTTTTAATTTCGCTCCTTGCACACGCTGAATGAAACACGTATAACATTTAGCCCTTTAAACAGTCAAACTGTGTTGGAGGCGCGAGTTCCCTTTGTAATGAGACGCAGCACAGATGTCAAGAATCCCACCTTGGTGCTGGGTGCAGCCTCCTGAGCGTTGTTATTTGCTGTACAGGAGTCTGCGCTGTCGTGTTATCCCCTGGCCTAGCGCTGTTAGCGCTGCCCATGTTCTGGCATCATTTAATGTCGGCCGGTGCGGTTCGCGATGACCATGAATCCCAGCCCCGCAGTGTCTTAACATTGTTAAAACACTGCGGGGCTGGGATGCAGGGCCTGGCGCAGCACATATGTTCGCCTCTCACACTCGGGTCCTTACACCCGCTTCAGACTGTGCGGCGTCATCTGATCCCTTATCGCATGCCACGGCCATGAAGCCGCACAGTCTGAAGAAGGCGGAAGGAGATGAGGGACAGGCGAACTGATGCACTGCTCATGCCCATCAAACACACCCTCGCAGTCCCAAGAAATAAGACACCGAGGGGCGTTGTGTGGGTCAGGGCGGCCGCAGAGGCGCAGGCAGCCAAACAATGATGCCAGAAGACGGGCAGCGCTACCAAGGGGGTTGCAGCGTGTCATTACAAAGGAAAGTCACACCACCGGGACGGTTAAATGGTCACACAGAGGACACATTTTAGACGTGTTTTCCGTTCCACATGTGCGAGGAGAATACGTTTATGAGCCACCTTGCACACATGCAGCATTACCGCTGTACAAGGTGGCCTTAAAAACGTACAAACGCCTGGGGGAGGGGGGACAGGTTCCCTTCAATTTCAGTTCTTGTGTCTGCGTGGCTTTTGCAGGACACGATGCCGGCTGCACAGCAGGGGAACAGCTGGCGGTGCTGAACCCCACTGACACATTGGCTGGTGTTTTTCTCTGTGCAGCTAGCAGTACCGGGCCCCAACTGGCGGTGTTGGAGCCCGGGGTCAGCAGGAGGAGGAGATGGAGCAGAGTGTAGGCCGAAGCCTGCACTGGCGGCAGCTTTGGGTCTGTTGTGCCTGCGTGGCTGTTGCAGGACACGTTGCCGGCTGCACAGCAGGGGAACAGCTGGCGGTGCTGAACCCCACTGACACATTGGCTGGTGTTTTTCTCTGTGCAGCTAGCAGTACCGGGCCCCAACTGGCGGTGTTGGAGCCCAGGGCTCTGCAGGGGGAGCAGAGTGTAGGCCGAAGCCTAATTGAACCAATTTCAAAGGTAACCTTTAACCCCCCCTCAGGGGTTACAAAGTAGAAGAGCCACAGCTTATGCAGCAGTAGTGCTGCACAAGTCAAAGGTTGCTCTTTTAATTTCGCTCCTTGCACACGCTGAATGAAACACGTATAACATTTAGCCCTTTAAACAGTCAAACTGTGTTGGAGGCGCGAGTTCCCTTTGTAATGAGACGCAGCACAGATGTCAAGAATCCCACCTTGGTGCTGGGTGCAGCCTCCTGAGCGTTGTTATTTGCTGTACAGGAGTCTGCGCTGTCGTGTTATCCCCTGGCCTAGCGCTGTTAGCGCTGCCCATGTTCTGGCATCATTTAATGTCGGCCGGTGCGGTTCGCGATGACCATGAATCCCAGCCCCGCAGTGTCTTAACATTGTTAAAACACTGCGGGGCTGGGATGCAGGGCCTGGCGCAGCACATATGTTCGCCTCTCACACTCGGGTCCTTACACCCGCTTCAGACTGTGCGGCGTCATCTGATCCCTTATCGCATGCCACGGCCATGAAGCCGCACAGTCTGAAGAAGGCGGAAGGAGATGAGGGACAGGCGAACTGATGCACTGCTCATGCCCATCAAACACACCCTCGCAGTCCCAAGAAATAAGACACCGAGGGGCGTTGTGTGGGTCAGGGCGGCCGCAGAGGCGCAGGCAGCCAAACAATGATGCCAGAAGACGGGCAGCGCTACCAAGGGGGTTGCAGCGTGTCATTACAAAGGAAAGTCACACCACCGGGACGGTTAAATGGTCACACAGAGGACACATTTTAGACGTGTTTTCCGTTCCACATGTGCGAGGAGAATACGTTTATGAGCCACCTTGCACACATGCAGCATTACCGCTGTACAAGGTGGCCTTAAAAACGTACAAACGCCTGGGGGAGGGGGGACAGGTTCCCTTCAATTTCAGTTCTTGTGTCTGCGTGGCTTTTGCAGGACACGATGCCGGCTGCACAGCAGGGGAACAGCTGGCGGTGCTGAACCCCACTGACACATTGGCTGGTGTTTTTCTCTGTGCAGCTAGCAGTACCGGGCCCCAACTGGCGGTGTTGGAGCCCGGGGTCAGCAGGAGGAGGAGATGGAGCAGAGTGTAGGCCGAAGCCTGCACTGGCGGCAGCTTTGGGTCTGTTGTGCCTGCGTGGCTGTTGCAGGACACGTTGCCGGCTGCACAGCAGGGGAACAGCTGGCGGTGCTGAACCCCACTGACACATTGGCTGGTGTTTTTCTCTGTGCAGCTAGCAGTACCGGGCCCCAACTGGCGGTGTTGGAGCCCAGGGCTCTGCAGGGGGAGCAGAGTGTAGGCCGAAGCCTAATTGAACCAATTTCAAAGGTAACCTTTAACCCCCCCTCAGGGGTTACAAAGTAGAAGAGCCACAGCTTATGCAGCAGTAGTGCTGCACAAGTCAAAGGTTGCTCTTTTAATTTCGCTCCTTGCACACGCTGAATGAAACACGTATAACATTTAGCCCTTTAAACAGTCAAACTGTGTTGGAGGCGCGAGTTCCCTTTGTAATGAGACGCAGCACAGATGTCAAGAATCCCACCTTGGTGCTGGGTGCAGCCTCCTGAGCGTTGTTATTTGCTGTACAGGAGTCTGCGCTGTCGTGTTATCCCCTGGCCTAGCGCTGTTAGCGCTGCCCATGTTCTGGCATCATTTAATGTCGGCCGGTGCGGTTCGCGATGACCATGAATCCCAGCCCCGCAGTGTCTTAACATTGTTAAAACACTGCGGGGCTGGGATGCAGGGCCTGGCGCAGCACATATGTTCGCCTCTCACACTCGGGTCCTTACACCCGCTTCAGACTGTGCGGCGTCATCTGATCCCTTATCGCATGCCACGGCCATGAAGCCGCACAGTCTGAAGAAGGCGGAAGGAGATGAGGGACAGGCGAACTGATGCACTGCTCATGCCCATCAAACACACCCTCGCAGTCCCAAGAAATAAGACACCGAGGGGCGTTGTGTGGGTCAGGGCGGCCGCAGAGGCGCAGGCAGCCAAACAATGATGCCAGAAGACGGGCAGCGCTACCAAGGGGGTTGCAGCGTGTCATTACAAAGGAAAGTCACACCACCGGGACGGTTAAATGGTCACACAGAGGACACATTTTAGACGTGTTTTCCGTTCCACATGTGCGAGGAGAATACGTTTATGAGCCACCTTGCACACATGCAGCATTACCGCTGTACAAGGTGGCCTTAAAAACGTACAAACGCCTGGGGGAGGGGGGACAGGTTCCCTTCAATTTCAGTTCTTGTGTCTGCGTGGCTTTTGCAGGACACGATGCCGGCTGCACAGCAGGGGAACAGCTGGCGGTGCTGAACCCCACTGACACATTGGCTGGTGTTTTTCTCTGTGCAGCTAGCAGTACCGGGCCCCAACTGGCGGTGTTGGAGCCCGGGGTCAGCAGGAGGAGGAGATGGAGCAGAGTGTAGGCCGAAGCCTGCACTGGCGGCAGCTTTGGGTCTGTTGTGCCTGCGTGGCTGTTGCAGGACACGTTGCCGGCTGCACAGCAGGGGAACAGCTGGCGGTGCTGAACCCCACTGACACATTGGCTGGTGTTTTTCTCTGTGCAGCTAGCAGTACCGGGCCCCAACTGGCGGTGTTGGAGCCCAGGGCTCTGCAGGGGGAGCAGAGTGTAGGCCGAAGCCTAATTGAACCAATTTCAAAGGTAACCTTTAACCCCCCCTCAGGGGTTACAAAGTAGAAGAGCCACAGCTTATGCAGCAGTAGTGCTGCACAAGTCAAAGGTTGCTCTTTTAATTTCGCTCCTTGCACACGCTGAATGAAACACGTATAACATTTAGCCCTTTAAACAGTCAAACTGTGTTGGAGGCGCGAGTTCCCTTTGTAATGAGACGCAGCACAGATGTCAAGAATCCCACCTTGGTGCTGGGTGCAGCCTCCTGAGCGTTGTTATTTGCTGTACAGGAGTCTGCGCTGTCGTGTTATCCCCTGGCCTAGCGCTGTTAGCGCTGCCCATGTTCTGGCATCATTTAATGTCGGCCGGTGCGGTTCGCGATGACCATGAATCCCAGCCCCGCAGTGTCTTAACATTGTTAAAACACTGCGGGGCTGGGATGCAGGGCCTGGCGCAGCACATATGTTCGCCTCTCACACTCGGGTCCTTACACCCGCTTCAGACTGTGCGGCGTCATCTGATCCCTTATCGCATGCCACGGCCATGAAGCCGCACAGTCTGAAGAAGGCGGAAGGAGATGAGGGACAGGCGAACTGATGCACTGCTCATGCCCATCAAACACACCCTCGCAGTCCCAAGAAATAAGACACCGAGGGGCGTTGTGTGGGTCAGGGCGGCCGCAGAGGCGCAGGCAGCCAAACAATGATGCCAGAAGACGGGCAGCGCTACCAAGGGGGTTGCAGCGTGTCATTACAAAGGAAAGTCACACCACCGGGACGGTTAAATGGTCACACAGAGGACACATTTTAGACGTGTTTTCCGTTCCACATGTGCGAGGAGAATACGTTTATGAGCCACCTTGCACACATGCAGCATTACCGCTGTACAAGGTGGCCTTAAAAACGTACAAACGCCTGGGGGAGGGGGGACAGGTTCCCTTCAATTTCAGTTCTTGTGTCTGCGTGGCTTTTGCAGGACACGATGCCGGCTGCACAGCAGGGGAACAGCTGGCGGTGCTGAACCCCACTGACACATTGGCTGGTGTTTTTCTCTGTGCAGCTAGCAGTACCGGGCCCCAACTGGCGGTGTTGGAGCCCGGGGTCAGCAGGAGGAGGAGATGGAGCAGAGTGTAGGCCGAAGCCTGCACTGGCGGCAGCTTTGGGTCTGTTGTGCCTGCGTGGCTGTTGCAGGACACGTTGCCGGCTGCACAGCAGGGGAACAGCTGGCGGTGCTGAACCCCACTGACACATTGGCTGGTGTTTTTCTCTGTGCAGCTAGCAGTACCGGGCCCCAACTGGCGGTGTTGGAGCCCAGGGCTCTGCAGGGGGAGCAGAGTGTAGGCCGAAGCCTAATTGAACCAATTTCAAAGGTAACCTTTAACCCCCCCTCAGGGGTTACAAAGTAGAAGAGCCACAGCTTATGCAGCAGTAGTGCTGCACAAGTCAAAGGTTGCTCTTTTAATTTCGCTCCTTGCACACGCTGAATGAAACACGTATAACATTTAGCCCTTTAAACAGTCAAACTGTGTTGGAGGCGCGAGTTCCCTTTGTAATGAGACGCAGCACAGATGTCAAGAATCCCACCTTGGTGCTGGGTGCAGCCTCCTGAGCGTTGTTATTTGCTGTACAGGAGTCTGCGCTGTCGTGTTATCCCCTGGCCTAGCGCTGTTAGCGCTGCCCATGTTCTGGCATCATTTAATGTCGGCCGGTGCGGTTCGCGATGACCATGAATCCCAGCCCCGCAGTGTCTTAACATTGTTAAAACACTGCGGGGCTGGGATGCAGGGCCTGGCGCAGCACATATGTTCGCCTCTCACACTCGGGTCCTTACACCCGCTTCAGACTGTGCGGCGTCATCTGATCCCTTATCGCATGCCACGGCCATGAAGCCGCACAGTCTGAAGAAGGCGGAAGGAGATGAGGGACAGGCGAACTGATGCACTGCTCATGCCCATCAAACACACCCTCGCAGTCCCAAGAAATAAGACACCGAGGGGCGTTGTGTGGGTCAGGGCGGCCGCAGAGGCGCAGGCAGCCAAACAATGATGCCAGAAGACGGGCAGCGCTACCAAGGGGGTTGCAGCGTGTCATTACAAAGGAAAGTCACACCACCGGGACGGTTAAATGGTCACACAGAGGACACATTTTAGACGTGTTTTCCGTTCCACATGTGCGAGGAGAATACGTTTATGAGCCACCTTGCACACATGCAGCATTACCGCTGTACAAGGTGGCCTTAAAAACGTACAAACGCCTGGGGGAGGGGGGACAGGTTCCCTTCAATTTCAGTTCTGGTGTCTGCGTGGCTTTTGCAGGACACGATGCCGGCTGCACAGCAGGGGAACAGCTGGCGGTGCTGAACCCCACTGACACATTGGCGAGGTGTTTTTCTCTGTGCAGCTAGCAGTAACGGGCCCCAACTGGCGGTGTTGGAGCCCGGGGTCAGCAGGAGGAGGAGAGGGAGCAGAGTGTAGGCCGAAGCCTGCACTGGCGGCAGCTTTGGGTCTGTTGTGCCTGCGTGGCTGTTGCAGGACACGTTGCCGGCTGCACAGCAGGGGAACAGCTGGCGGTGCTGAACCCCACTGACACATTGGCGAGGTGTTTTTCTCTGTGCAGCTAGCAGTACCGGGCCCCAACTGGCGGTGTTGGAGCCCGGGCTCTGCAGGGGGAGCAGAGTGTAGGCCGAAGCCTGCACTGGAGCAAGTTGAAAGGAAACCTTTAACCCCCCCCCCCAGGCGTTTGTAGCTGGAAGAGCCATCGTGTACAGCACTAATGCTGGAAAAGGTAAACTTAGCTCTTTTAATTATGGTCCTTGCAGATGCTGAACCTAACACTTATGAAATGTGTCCCCTCACAGCGTTCAACCGTCCGGTAGGTGGAACTTTCCTTTGTCATGTGACGCAGCACAGCCGTCATTTTTACCCCCTTGTCGCCGTGCGCCGCCTCCTCAGCGTTGTTTGAATCTGTCCCGGAGCCTGCGCTGTTAGGTTACCCCTTGGCCATGCACACATTTTGCGCTGCCCGTCTTCTGACATCATTTGCTGTCAGGCTGGCTGCGCCTGTGCGGGTGCGCTGTCCGAGATTCAGCCTCGCGGTGTCGTCTAATGTAATCCCACCGCGGGCCTGGGATCCGTGTCCATGCGCAGTGCATATCCTCGCCTCTCACACCCCTCCCAACGGCTTCTTAAGACTGTGCGGTGTCACGGCCGTGGCATGCTATTAGGGATCAGCTGACACCGAACAGTCTGAAGAAGCCGTAGGGAGGGGAGTGAGAGGCGAGGATATGCACTGCGCATGGACACGGATCCCAGGCCCGCGGTGGGATTACATTAGACGACACCGCGAGGCTGAATCTCGGACAGCGCACCCACACAGGCGCAGCCAGCCTGACAGCAAATGATGTCAGAAGACGGGCAGCGCAAAATGTGTGCATGGCCAAGGGGTAACCTAACAGCGCAGGCTCCGGGACAGATTCAAACAACGCTGAGGAGGCGGCGCACGGCGACAAGGGGGTAAAAATGACGGCTGTGCTGCGTCACATGACAAAGGAAAGTTCCACCTACCGGACGGTTGAACGCTGTGAGGGGACACATTTCATAAGTGTTAGGTTCAGCATCTGCAAGGAGCACCACGAAAAGAGGCACTTTTTCCCTTTGCATCATTACTGCTGCACAAGGTGGCTCCTTCAGTAACAAACGCCTGGGGGGGGGGGGACAGGTTCCCTTAAATTTAACTTGTTGTGCCTGCGTGGCGGTCGCAGTACACGTTGCCGTATACACAGCAGGGGAACAGCTGGCGGTGCTGAACCCCACTAACACATTGGCGAGGTGTTTGGCTCTGTGCGTACAGCACTTCTGGACGGCAACTGGCGGTGTTGGAGCCCAGGGGCAGGTGGAGGAGGAGGAGGTTGGAGGAGGTAGGAGGGATTGCCACACACACAGCAGGGGAACAGCTGACGTTACTGAACCCCAATAACAGAGGAGGGACTGTTGACTGTGCGTACAGCACTTCTGGACGGCAACTGGCGGTGTTGGAGCCCAGGGGCAGGTGGAGGAGGAGGAGGTTGGAGGAGGTAGGAGGGATTGCCACACACACAGCAGGGGAACAGCTGACGTTACTGAACCCCAATAACAGAGGAGGGACTGTTGACTGTGCGTACAGCACTTCTGGACGGCAACTGGCGGTGTTGGAGCCCAGGGGCAGGTGGAGGAGGAGGAGGTTGGAGGAGGTAGGAGGGATTGCCACACACACAGCAGGGGAACAGCTGACGTTACTGAACCCCAATAACAGAGGAGGGACTGTTGACTGTGTGTACAGCACTTCTGGACGGCAACTGGCGGTGTTGGAGCCCAGGGGCAGGTGGAGGAGGAGGAGGTTGGAGGAGGTAGGAGGGATTGCCACACACACAGCAGGGGAACAGCTGACGTTACTGAACGCCAATAACAGAGGAGGGACTGTTGACTGTGCGTACAGCACTTCTGGATGGCAACTGGCGGTGTTGGAGCCCAGGGGCAGGTGGAGGAGGAGGAGGTTGGAGGAGGTAGGAGGGATTGCCACACACACAGCAGGGGAACAGCTGACGTTACTGAACCCCAATAACAGAGGAGGGACTGTTGACTGTGCGTACAGCACTTCTGGACGGCAACTGGCGGTGTTGGAGCCCAGGGGCAGGTGGAGGAGGAGGAGGTTGGAGGAGGTAGGAGGGATTGCCACACACACAGCAGGGGAACAGCTGACGTTACTGAACCCCAATAACAGAGGAGGGACTGTTGACTGTGTGTACAGCACTTCTGGACGGCAACTGGCGGTGTTGGAGCCCAGGGGCAGGTGGAGGAGGAGGAGGTTGGAGGAGGTAGGAGGGATTGCCACACACACAGCAGGGGAACAGCTGACGTTACTGAACCCCAATAACAGAGGAGGGACTGTTGACTGTGCGTACAGCACTTCTGGACGGCAACTGGCGGTGTTGGAGCCCAGGGGCAGGTGGAGGAGGAGGAGGTTGGAGGAGGTAGGAGGGATTGCCACACACACAGCAGGGGAACAGCTGACGTTACTGAACCCCAATAACAGAGGAGCGACTGTTGACTGTGCGTACAGCACTTCTGGACGGCAACTGGCGGTGTTGGAGCCCAGGGGCAGGTGGAGGAGGAGGAGGTTGGAGGAGGTAGGAGGGATTGCCACACACACAGCAGGGGAACAGCTGACGTTACTGAACCCCAATAACAGAGGAGGGACTGTTGACTGTGCGTACAGCACTTCTGGACGGCAACTGGCGGTGTTGGAGCCCAGGGGCAGGTGGAGGAGGAGGAGGTTGGAGGAGGTAGGAGGGATTGCCACACACACAGCAGGGGAACAGCTGACGTTACTGAACCCCAATAACAGAGGAGGGACTGTTGACTGTGCGTACAGCACTTCTGGACGGCAACTGGCGGTGTTGGAGCCCAGGGGCAGGTGGAGGAGGAGGAGGTTGGAGGAGGTAGGAGGGATTGCCACACACACAGCAGGGGAACAGCTGACGTTACTGAACCCCAATAACAGAGGAGGGACTGTTGACTGTGCGTACAGCACTTCTGGACGGCAACTGGCGGTGTTGGAGCCCAGGGGCAGGTGGAGGAGGAGGAGGTTGGAGGAGGTAGGAGGGATTGCCACACACACAGCAGGGGAACAGCTGACGTTACTGAACCCCAATAACAGAGGAGCGACTGTTGACTGTGCGTACAGCACTTCTGGACGGCAACTGGCGGTGTTGGAGCCCAGGGACAGGTGGAAAAGCAGAGGAACACAATGTAGGCCGAAGCCTGAGAAAGTCGAAAGGGAACCTTTAACCCCCCCCCAAGGCGTTTGTAGCTGAAAGAGCCAGCTTGTGCAGCACAAAAGATGCAAAAGGAAAAGGTGGCTCTTTTCATCATGCTCCTTGCAAACACAGAACTAAACACTTATAAAATGTGTCCCCTGCAACCGTAAAACCGTCCCGGAGGTGGGACTTTCCTTCGTAATGTGACGCAGCACAGCCGTCATTCCTACCCCCCCGGCGCCGCGCACCGGCTCCTCAGCGTTGGTTTATTCCGTCCCGGAGCCTGCGCTGTTATGTTATCCCGTGGCCAGGCACACTTAGCGCTGCCCGTCTTCTGGCATCATTTGGTGTCAGGATGGCTGCGCCTGTGCGGCCGCGCTGGCAGAGAGCCCGCCTCGCAGTGTCTTCTGATTTAATCCCACTGGGGGCCTGGGATCCATGGACATGCGCAGTGCATATCCTCGCCTCTCACTCCCCTCCCTACGGCTTCTTAAGACTGTGCGGTGTCACGGCCGTGGCATGCTATTAGGGACCAGCTGACACCGAACAGTCTGAAGAAGCCATAGGGAAATGAGTGAGAGGTGGAGGTTCAGATATGCACTGCGCATGTCCATGGATCCCAGGCCCCCAGTGGGATTAAATCAGAAGACACTGCGAGGCGGGCTCTCTGCCAGCGCGGCCGCACAGGCGCAGCCATCCTGACACCAAATGATGCCAGAAGACGGGCAGCGCTAAGTGTGCCTGGCCACGGGATAACATAACAGCGCAGGCTCCGGGACGGAATAAAACAACGCTGAGGAGCCGGTGCGCGGCGCCGTGGGGGTAGGAATGACGGCTGTGCTGCGTCACATTACGAAGGAAAGTCCCACCTCCGGGACGGTTTTACGGTATCAGTGGACACATTTTATAAGTGTTAAGTTCTGCGTGTGCAAGGAGCTAAACAAAAATAGCTACCTTTTCCTTGTGCAGCATTACTGCTGCACAAGGTGGCTCTTTCAGTAACAAACGCCTTGGGGGGGGGGGACAGATTCCCTTACATTTCAGTTGTTGTGTCAGCGTGGCGGTCGCATGACACATTGCCGGCTACACAGCTGGGGATCAGCTGACGTTACTGAAACCCAATAACACTGGGTCGTATGTTTTGACTGTGCAGACGGCACTTCTGAGCCTCAACTGGCGGTGTTGGAGCACAGGAATTTAAGTTCAGGTGGTAGAAAGATGAACACAACAGGAGACCTGGATAACGTATACAGTGACCTAATTATTTAATCAGGAGGAGGAGTGGCAAATTCCTGCGAGATCCAGGCCTTGTTCATTTTCAGGAAAGTAAGCCGGTCAACGTTATCGGAGGATAGTCGCATGCGACGGTCAGTTAGTACACCACCTGCAGCACTAAAGACACGTTCCGATAATACACTGGCCGCAGGGCAAGACAGCACCTCCAATGCATACTGGCTTAGCTCTGGCCATGTATCCAGCTTTGAGACCCAAAACTTGAAAGGGGAAGAGCCGTCTGGGAGTACAGCAAGAGGGCAAGACATGTAGTCTGTCACCATCTGACGGAACCGTTGCCTCCTGCTGACTGGAGCCGTCTGTGATGGTGTAGACTTTTGTGGGGGGCACAGAAAACTGTGCCACAGTTGGGCCATACTGGTCTTGCCTTGGGCAGAGGCACTGCTTCTGCTCCCTCTTTGTGCAGAGCCTCCTCCACTGCCTGGACGCACTGAGCTGCTTTGTAATGCACTAGCAGCACTTCTCTCAGTTGGAATGGAGAAGATGATGGAATTGACCAGTGTGTCTTGGTACTCCCGCATTTTTCGCTCCCGGTTCAACGGTGTGATGAGGCTTTCTACGTTGTCCCGGTAGCGAGGATCGAGGAGGGTGAACACCCAATAATCAGACATGTTGAGAATGTGGGCGATGCGGCGGTCGTTTCTCAGGCACTGCAGCATGTAATCCACCATGTGCTGCAGACTGCCAACTGCCCAAGAAACGCTGTCCCCTGCTGGAGGCGTGATCTCTGCCCGCTCGTCATCACCCCACCCTCGCTGTACACACTGAGTACTGGACAATTCGGTAACTCCCTCCTCTGGACGGACGTCTTCCTCCTCCATTGACTCCTCCTCATCCTCCTCACAAACTGTCCCCTGCCTACGCGTTTGTGAGGAACCACGTGGCGCTGACTGTCCAGAAGATGATGGAAATGGTGAATCCTCATCCTGCACCTCTTCCACAACATCATCCCTTAGCGCTTGCAGTGATTTTTCAAGCAGGCAGATAAGGGGGACAGTCATGCTGACTAGTGCATCATCTGCACTCGCCATCCGCGTGGAATAATCAAAGGGACGCAAAACCTGGCAGACGTCATTCATAGTGGCCCACTCTGTTGTTGTGAAGTCTGTACGGCGCTGACTGCGACTTTTTTGCGCCTGAAGCAGCTGGTACTCCATTACAGCTTGCTGCTGCTCACACAACCGCTCCAACATATGTAACGTGGAATTCCACCTGGTAGGTAGGTCACATATGATGCGATGTTCCGGCAGGCGGTGTCGGCGCTGCAGAGCCGCAATGCGCGCTTTTGCCGTGCTGGAACGCCGCAAGTGAGCACACTCTAGGCGGACCTTGTGCAGCAGTGCATCAAGATCCGGATAGTCCCTCAAAAAGCTCTGCACGACCAAATTGAGCACATGTGCCAGACATGGGATGTGAGTGAGGTTGCCGAGGCCCAGAGCTGCCACCAGATTTCGGCCATTATCACACACTACCATGCCTGGCTGGAGATTCGCTGGCACAAACCACACATCGCTCTCCTGCTTGATGGCATTCCAGAGCTCCTGCGCTGTGTGGCTACGATTCCCCAAAAAAATTAATTTCAACACGGCCTGTTGACGTTTGGCCACGGCTGTGCTCATGTCGGTCGTAACAGGTACACGTTCATCACGGGTCCATGTGGAGGTGGACTGTGACGGCTCCTGCAGCGATGATTCTGAGGAACTGGTGTAAGAGGAGGAGTCAATGCGTACAGAATGGATTCCTGCAATCCTTGGAGTGGGCAGGACACGTCCTGCGCCACTCGCACGGTCTGTACCTGGCTCAACGACATTAACCCAATGGGCAGTGAGGGAAAGGTATCGCCCCTGTCCATGTTGACTGGTCCACGCATCGGTGGTGAGGTGGACCTTGCTACTGACGGCGTTCAGAAGCGCGTGTTTTATGTGTCCCTCCACATGCTTGTGCAGGGCAGGGACGGCTTGCCTGCTGAAGTAAAAGCGGCTGGGCACATTGTACTGTGGGACTGCCAATGACATCAAGTCACGGAAGCTGTCAGTCTCCACCAGCCTGAATGACAGCATTTCCAGTGACAGCAGTTTGGCAATGCCTGCAGTCAGAGCCTGTGCTCGTGGGTGGTTTGACGAGAAAGGCCGCCTTTTCTCCCATGCCTGTACTACCGATGGCTGTAGACTGGGCTGGGAGTGTGTGGATGACTGGGAAAGTGGTGCTGCGGGTGGAATTACAGCGGGTCTCTGGACAACAGGGCCAGAGGTTCTTCCACGGCGATCCTGGGAGGAAGCCGAACCAGCTGCGTGTGAGCTAGAGGAAGAGGCAACACGAGCTGAAGAGGTGGTAGCTGCCGCTGTTGGTTGGCCTACCTCTTCAGTGTGTTTTTCTAACTCCGCCGGGTGCCTGTTGCGCACATGTTTCCACATGTTGGAGGTATTGAGGTTGCTGACATTTTTCCCTCTTTTGACTTTTTGATGACACACGTTGCATCTGACATAGCAAATGTCATCTGCAACTGTGTCAAAAAAGGACCAGGCACTGCAAGTCTTGGGAGCGCCCTTTTTGGCTTTTGGAAGAGACATGCTCCTAACGGGTGCCAAAGCGGAGGCTGCAGGATCCGCGGTCTTCCCCCTCCCTCTCCCTCTTTGGGCCGTACGGGGAATCTCTTCCTCAGAGCTGCTCCCACCACCTTCCTGTCCCTCACGCCAAGATGGGTCGAGGACCTCATCATCTACACTACCCTCTGCCCCCAACTGCTCCTCCTGGGTAGTCTCAGCAGCAGAGCACGCACCAGTAAGTGGCACCTGAGTGTCATCATCAGCTGATGAGGCCTGCGATGTGGTGACCGGAGCCACTGGCCCACCCGCCTCTTCAGAGGAAGACAGAAAAAGCTGTTGGGCATCACTGCACCCTGCCTCTTCTTCCATTTCTCCAATGCTGCTTGGCTGGCCCCCTGTTTCCAAGCCAAGAGATTCAGAGAACAGAAGTAGAGACGGCTCCTGTCCTGGGCTCTCTGTCTGCCTGGGCAATTTGGCAGGTGGTGAAGAGACAGATGGCTGCTCTCCAGTGCTCTGTGTCTGAGAGGATGTGGCACTAATGGAAGTTGATGCATTAGCTGCCATCCATCCGACAACAGCTTCAATTTGGTCTTGACGCAGCAGCGGTGTACGACGCTCTGACACAAAGCTGCGCATGAACGACTGTTGCCTGGTGAAAGTGGGTGCTGATGAGTCACCGGTGCCCGCAGCAGGCACAGAATCCCCACGTCCCCTCCCTGCTCCGCGCCCACGCCCACGCCCACGTGCCTTACTCACTGCCTTCTTCATCTTGGTTGACTGATAAAGATAAGCAGAAAAGTACTAACGGATTTGTGTGCTTATTCCTGAGCAACTCCTCCTAACAGGTATAAGAAACACTAATTTTCTAAAGTGTGGACTAGACTTTAATATGAGCTAATGTGGCCTACAGAAATGTAAAGTGGTGTCACTGGTGTGTTTGGTGAACTTTATTATTTATTTCTTTTTTGGGGGCTGAACTGACAACAGATAGAGCTGCAGTCACACAGAGACCGTGCAGACAGACGTAAACGGCGCTGCAAGGCCCAAAAACCCTCCTCTACTTTATCCTATGTAGTGTTTTTCCACAAATTAGCTGGAGACGGGTGGAAAGACACTAATAGGATTTTTTTAAATTAATTAGCAGCAGACTACACTACTTGAAAAAAAATTTAAAATTGATTTGGCGGTATGACGCAGTGAACAACCCTGAGCTGGAGACAACCAGGCTACGGCTGCTCACAGACTACAGGGCGAGCTGCAGTCACACGGAGACCGTGCAGACAGCCGTAAACGGCGCTGCAAGGCCCAAAAACCCTCCTCTACTTTATCCTATGTAGTGTTTTTCCACAAATTAGCTGGAGACGGGTGGAAAGACACTAATAGGATTTTTTTAAATTAATTAGCAGCAGACTACACTACTTGAAAAAAAATTAAAATTGATTTGGCGGTATGACGCAGTGAACAACCCTGAGCTGGAGACAACCAGGCTACGGCTGCTCACAGACTACAGGGCGAGCTGCAGTCACACGGAGACCGTGCAGACAGCCGTAAACGGCGCTGCAAGGCCCAAAAACCCTCCTCTACTTTATCCTATGTAGTGTTTTTCCACAAATTAGCTGGAGACGGGTGGAAAGACACTAATAGGATTTTTTTAAATTAATTAGCAGCAGACTACACTACTTGAAAAAAAATTAAAATTGATTTGGCGGTATGACGCAGTGAACAACCCTGAGCTGGAGACAACCAGGCTACGGCTGCTCACAGACTACAGGGCGAGCTGCAGTCACACGGAGACCGTGCAGACAGCCGTAAACGGCGCTGCAAGGCCCAAAAACCCTCCTCTACTTTATCCTATGTAGTGTTTTTCCACAAATTAGCTGGAGACGGGTGGAAAGACACTAATAGGATTTTTTTAAATTAATTAGCAGCAGACTACACTACTTGAAAAAAAATTAAAATTGATTTGGCGGTATGACGCAGTGAACA
Source organism: Ranitomeya variabilis (assembly GCF_051348905.1). Classification (NCBI taxonomy): domain Eukaryota; kingdom Metazoa; phylum Chordata; class Amphibia; order Anura; family Dendrobatidae; genus Ranitomeya; species Ranitomeya variabilis. The sequence goes on along the minus strand of NC_135233.1, from coordinate 501,654,926 downwards.
ACCCTGAGCTGGAGACAACCAGGCTACGGCTGCTCACAGACTACAGGGCGAGCTGCAGTCACACGGAGACCGTGCAGACAGCCGTAAACGGCGCTGCAAGGCCCAAAAACCCTCCTCTACTTTATCCTATGTAGTGTTTTTCCACAAATTAGCTGGAGACGGGTGGAAAGACACTAATAGGATTTTTTTAAATTAATTAGCAGCAGACTACACTACTTGAAAAAAAATTAAAATTGATTTGGCGGTATGACGCAGTGAACAACCCTGAGCTGGAGACAACCAGGCTACGGCTGCTCACAGACTACAGGGCGAGCTGCAGTCACACGGAGACCGTGCAGACAGCCGTAAACGGCGCTGCAAGGCCCAAAAACCCTCCTCTACTTTATCCTATGTAGTGTTTTTCCACAAATTAGCTGGAGACGGGTGGAAAGACACTAATAGGATTTTTTTGAATAAATTAGCAGCAGACTACACTACTTGAAAAAAAAAAAAAAAAAAGAACAGTATGAGGCAATGAACCACCCTCCCTGAACTGAATACAACCAGCTATGGATGGCCTATGTGGCTGCACTCAGACTAGAGAGTGGGCTGCACTCACACACACACACACACACAGACCTTGCAGATCGCTGTGAAAACAGCGCTACAAGGCAAAAGCAAGGTGAATAGTAGGTGAACACAGCGGTTGCTAAATTAGCCTTTGGAAAGCACAAAGAAGCAAATCGCTATCTCTAAACTGTCCCTCAGTCAGCAAACAGCGTCCTGTCACTAACTGAATTCACAGCAGAGTGATCGGAAAATGGCGCCAGCGACTTTTAAACTGCATCATGACATCATTTCAGCAGCCAATCACAGCCTTGCCAGTAGTTTCATGCCCTCCATGCTAAACAGGATGTGCCCACACTTGGAATCATTCTCATTGGCTGAATTTCGGAATTTTGAATCTGGGAACTTCCGATTCCGGTATCCGATACGCGGCAAGTATCGGAATCCCGGTATCGGAATTCCGATACCGCAAGTATCGGCCGATACCCGATACTTGCGGTATCGGAATGCTCAACACTACTTATAAGTATTGTGGGTTTTCACAAATTAACTGGTGTCTTTGAGAGGTAAGATTAATGTCAGATATGACTTAGAGGCCACAATGACAAAATGAGCAATGAATGAAATTATGTATTAAAAAATTGCCCTATATATCATCCTACTGTAATACTTGGTTGAAATGTCAATTTCTATATTGTTTTCCATGACTTGCTTATCTCTAGCATTACTCACAATGTGCAACTGTCTCTGTACTACCTATAGATATCTTACCATTCAGCATCTCAATCAGAGTAGATAACTAAAGCCAGGGGCAGTCACTGACAGCTTGAGGCCCCTGTGCAAGAAATGTGTCTGGGCCCCCTCTTTTTATGGCGACTAAGCTATATATATATATATATATATATATATATATATATATATATATATATATATATGTAAATATATGTATATATATATATAGATATAGATATAAATATACATACAGCTCTAGCAAAAATTAAGAGACACTGCAACATTTTCAGCTTGTCTGATTTTTCTGTTTATAGGCATATTTTTGAGTAAAATTTCAATTGTTCCTTTATTCTGTAAACTACTGACATGTCTCCGAAGTTCCAAGCAGTAAAATTTGTATTTATTTTCTGAAGATGAGAAATGGTCAAAATAACCAAAAAATGCATTGCTTGCAGACCTCAAATAATGCAAAAAAAACAAGTTTATAATCATTTAGAAACAACAATACTAATGTTTTAACTCTGGAAGTGTTCAGAAATCAATCTTTTGTGGAATAACCATGATTTGTAGTGTTGAGCGATACCTTCCGATATCGGAAAGAATCGGTATCGGAAAGTATCGGCCGATACCGGCAAAATATCGGATCTCGCCGATACCGATACCCGATACCAATGCAAGTCAATGGGACGAAAATATCGGAATTAAAATAAACACTTTCTTTCCTTGTAGGTTCATTCTAAATGAAGGAAAACAACTAAGAATAATGTAGGATGTATTGGGGGAGGTGGCGGAGACATTAAAGGCATAGAGGTTTAGCCCAATCAAATAGAATAGCAGGAATTTTTTATTTTTTTTTAAGATGTTCGGAGTTACAAAGATATTGACTATGTTAAGAATTTTTTTATTTTCTCAGATATAGATGTTTCACTACTTCCATGCCCTTCACCTTTTTTTAACTTCTCCCACACTTTCTTCTTCATCATCAGCATCTTTGACATCAACTTCTTCTTCACCTTATTCATCTTCTTCTTCATCTTCTACCTATTATTGTTTTTTGTTACATTCTTCATATTCTTTTTATTCAAGTATTATTCTTCTTCATATTCTACTTCTTCATCATATTCTTACTTGTGACAGGCATTCCTGTAGTTGTTATCTATAAAAGTTTGAAGATTACACCTTCCGTTCTGCCTGTCACAAAAGAGTTTAATTTGTCTGTGTTCAGTTTGGCCTGCAGCATCAGGCTTTATCCAGGGGCACCACGAGGAGGAATGGACTCACACCCATACACTGCTTAGTCTTCTTCTGCTTATAATTTAGATAATATATTTTGCTCTGATATTTAGTGTTATGCTTAATGTTCTTCTGCTCTTTGTTCTGCAGCCTCTTGTTCTTCTGCTTCTCGGTCTTCCATGTTGTCGTCTCCAGGGTCGTCGTCTCCGGGGTCGTCGTCGTCGTCATCGGGGTGGTCTTCAGGGTCATCGTCTCCAGGGTCGTCGTCATCTCAGTGGTTGTCATCTCTGGTGTCATCGTCATCTTAGGGGTGGTGTTCCGGGTCGTCGTCTTTAGGGTATTGAACTTGAAAATGTAGCAGAAGGTACAAGAAGGCTGAGAAAATGCAGAGAACCAGCTGATGGAGCTGGAACTCGGATGGCTACCCGAAGGTCCAAGAGCCAATGGAACTACCGAGGACCAGCTGACGTTACTGGAACCCGATTACTAAGCAGGAGGTACCCGTGCCAGAAAGCACTACCAAGGACCACCTGACGTTGGTGGAACTCGGATACCCAGAAGGAGGCACCTAAGCCAAAGGCTCTGCCCGGAACCAGCTGACGGTACTGGAACCAGGATGGGGAGCAGAAGGTACAAGAGCAAAAGGCACTGCCAAGAACCAGCTGACGGTACTGGAACCCGGATGGGTAGCCGAAGGTCCAAGAGCCAATGGAACTACCGAGGACCAGCTGACGTTACTGGAACCCGGTTACTAAGCAGGAGGTACCCATGCCTGAAAGCACTACCAAGGACCACCTGACATTGGTGGAACTCGGATACCCAGAAGGAGGCACCTAAGCCAAAGGCTCTACCCGGAACCAGCAGACAGTACTGGAACCAGGATGGGGACCTATTCAAGATTGTCTTCCTAGAGCCCCAACTAGCGGTGTTGGAGCAAATGGTCAGCAGGGGCAGCAGAGTGTAGGCCGAAGCCTGCACTGGAGGCAGCTTTGTGTCTGCATGGCGTTTGCAGGACACTATGCTGCAACACAGCAGGGGAACAGCTGGCGTTGCTGAACCCCTCTGACACATTGGCGGGTGTTTTTCTCTGTGCAGCTAGCACTTCCGGGCACCAACTGGCAGTGTTAGAGCCCAGGGTCAGCAGGAGGAGCAGAGGAGCAGAGTGTAGGCCGAAGCCTGCACTGGCGGCAGCTTTGTGTCTGCGTGGCGTTTGCAGGACACGTTGCCGGCTACACAGCGGGGGAACAGCTGGCGTTGCTGAACCCCATTGACACATTGACGGGTGTTTTTCTCTGTGCAGCCAGCACTTCCGGGCACCAACTGGCGGTGTTAGAGCCCAGGGTCTGCAGGAGGAGCAGAGTGTAGGCCGAAGCCTAATTGAACCAATTTTAAAGGTAACCTTTAACCCCCCTCAGGTGTTACAAACTAGAAGAGCCACCTTGTGCAGCAGTAATGCTGCACAAGTCAAAGGTTGCTCTTTTAATTTTGTTCCTTGCACACGCTGAATGAAACACGTATAAAATTTAGCCCCTTATACAGTCAAAACTGTCTTGGAGGCGTGAGTTCCCTTCTTAATGAGACGCAGCACAGCTGTCAAAAAAACCACCTTAATGCTTGGCGCAGCCTCCTGAGCGTCGCAATTTGCTGTACAGGAGTCTGCGCTGTTGTGTTATCCCTTGGCCCTGCGCTGTTAGCGCTGCCCGTCTTCTGACATCATTTCATGTCAGCCGGTGAGGTTCGCGATGCCCATGAATCCCAGCCCCGCAGTGTCTTTTCATTAATTCACACTGCGGGGCTGGGATTCATGGCCTTGCGCAGTAAATATGTTCGCCTTTCACTCGTGTCCTTACACCTGCTTCAGACTGTGCGGCGTCAGCTGATCCCTTATCGCATGCCACGGCCATGAAGCCGCACAGTCTGAAGAAGGTGGAAGGAGATGAGTGACAGGCGAACATTTGCACTGCTCATGCCCATCAATCACACCCTCACAGTCAAAATAAATAAGACACCGAGGGGCGTTGTGTCGGGCAGGGCGGCCACAGAGGTGCAGCCAGCCAACCAATGATGTCAGAAGACGGGCAGCGCTACCAAGGGGGTTGCTGCGTGTCATTACAAAGGAAATTCACACCTCAGGGACGGTTTAATGGTCTCAGGGGACACATTTTATACGTGTTGAGTTCGACGTGTGCAAGGACAATAACTGAATGAGCCACCTTGTACAAATGCAGCATTACTGCTGTACAAGGTGGCTGTTATACATACAAATGCCTGGGGGGGACAGGTTCCCTTCAATTTCAGTTGTTGTGTCTGCGTGGCATTTGCAGGACACGATGCCGGCTACACAGCAGGGGAACAGCTGGCGTTACTGAACCCCACTGACACATTGGCTGGTGTTTTTCTCTGTGCAGCCAGCACTTCTGGGCACCAACTGGCGGTGTTAGAGCCCAGGGCCAGCAGCAGGAGCAGAGGAGCAGAGTGTAGGCCGAAGCCTGCACTGGCGGCAGCTTTGTGTCTGCGTGGCGTTTGCAGGACACGTTGCCGGCTACACAGCGGGGGAACAGCTGGCGTTGCTGAACCCCACTGACACATTGGTGGGTGTTTTTCTCTTTGCACCTAGCACTTCTGGGCACCAACTGGTGGTGTTAGAGCCCAGGGTCTGCAGGAGGAGCAGCGTGTAGGCCGAAGCCTGCACTGGAGCAAGTTGAAAGTGAACCTTTAACCCCCACCCCAGGCGTTTGCTGAAAGAGCCATCTTGTACAGCACTAATGCTGCAAAAGGAAAAGGTGGCTCTTTTAATTATGCTCCTTTCAAAGGCTGAACTAGACACTTATGAAATGTGTCCCCTCACACCGTTAAACCATCCCGGAGGTGGGACTTTCCTTTGTAATATGACGCAGCACAGCCGTCATTCCTACCCCCTTGGTGCCGTGCGCTGCCTCCTCAGCGGTGTTTGATTTTGTCCCGGAGCCTGCGCTGTTATGTTATCCCTTGGCCAGGCGCACATAGCGCTGCCCGTCTTCTGACATCATTTGGTGTCAGGCTGGCTGCACCTGTGCGGCAGTGCTGCCCGAGATCCTGCCTCGCAGTGTCGTCTAATGTAATCCCACTGCGGGCCTGGGATCCATGGGCACGCGCAGTGCATATCCTCGCCTCTCACTCCCCTCCCTCCGGCTTCTTCAGACTGTGCGGCATCACGGCCGTGGCATGCTATTAGGGATCAGCTGACGGCGCACAGTCTGAAGAAGGCGGAGGGAGATGAGTGACAGCCTGAGGTGAAGATATGCACTGCGCATGCCCATGGCCCGCAGTGTGATTAAATCAGAAGACACTGCGAGGCGGGATTTCGGCCAGCGCGGCCGTACAGGCGCAGCCAGCCTGACACCAAATGATGTCAGAAGACGGGCAGCTCTAAGTGTGCCTGGCCAAGGGATAACATAACAGCGCAGGCTCCGGGACAGAATCAAATAACGCTGAGGAGGCGGTGCACAGCACCAAGGGTGTAGGAATGATGGCTGTGCTGCATCACATTACAAAGGAAAGTCCCACCTCCGGGACGGTTAAACGGTGTAAGGAGACACATTTCATAAGTGTTAGGTTCAGCATGTGCAAGGAGCACAAATACAATAGGCACCTTTTCCTTGTGCAGCATTACTGCTACACAAGGTGGCTCTTTCGGTAACAAATGCCTGGGGTGGGAAGGTTCCCTTAAATTTCAGTTGTGCCAGCGTGGCGGTCGCATGACACGTTGCTAGATACACAGCAGGGGAGCAGCAGGCGTTACTGAACCCCACTAACGCATTGGCGAGGTGTTTGGCTCTGTGCAAACATCACTTCCAGGCAGCAACCAGCAGTGTTGGAGCCCTGGGACAGTAGGAGGAGCAGAGTGTAGGCCAAAGCCTGCACTGGAGGCATGTAAATGTCTGTTAGTGTGCCAGCGTGGCGGTCGCATGACACATTGCCGGATACACAGCAGGGGAGCAGCTGACGTTACTGAACCCCAATAACACGGCAGCAAGTGTTAACTGTGCAGCCAGCACTTCCAGGCACCAACTAACGGTGTTAGAGCCCAGGAACAGCTTGAGGAGCAGTTTGGAGGTATTGCCGCACACACAGCTGGTGAACAGCTGACGTTACTGAACCTCAATAACAGAGGAGCGACTGTTGACTGTGCGGACAGCACTTCCAGGCACCAACTAGTGGTGTTAGAGCCCAGGGACAGCAGGAGGAGCAGATTTGAGGTATTGCCTGTTATGATCTGGTGGCCTAACAGCAGCATGGGACATACTCTGGAGAAGGTGTACCTGTACTGACCGCAGACCCTGAACCTAACACCGCAACTAGAAGTAGCCGTGGAATGTACCTAGCGCTCCCTAGACATCTCGACACAGCCGGAGGACTAATTACCCCTAGAGATAGAAAAGGGAAAACTATCTTGCCTCAGAGAAAATCCCCAAAGAACAGGCAGCCCCCCACAAATATTGACTGTGAGAGGAGAGGGAAAAAACATACACAGACTGAAATGAGAATTTAGCAAAGGAGGCCACTTCTAGCTAAATAGAAAAGACAGGACAGAGTACTATGCGGTCAGTATTAAAACACTAGAAAATATCCACCACAGAAAATACAAAAACTCCACAGCTAACTAAAGACATGGAGGGTATATCTGCATCTCCAGAGATACCAGCTTGGCTAAACAAATCCTTATACAGACCAAGCTGGGCAAGACAAAACATGGAAAATAACTGAACAATAAGACCACAGCATATGGACAGCAAAATCAAGGCCAGAACTTATCTTTGATGAAAAGAACTGCAAAGCAGAAGAGACCAGGCAGGGATGTGAATCCTCCAGGAACAATGGACAACTGGCACTGACTAAAGGGTGAAGCAAGACTAAATAGCCCTGTCCAAATTGCAAAAAGTGAAAACACCTGATAAATGCTGTGATTCAGAGACAGCATTCGCTACCACTTACAACCACCGGAGGGAGCCCAAGAGCAGAATTCACAACAATTGCCACACACACAGCTGGGGAACAGCTGACGTTACTGAACCCCAATAACAGAGGAATGACTGTTGACTGTGCGGACAGCACTTCCAGGCACCAACTGGCGGTGTTGGAGCCCAGGAACAGCAGGAGGAGCAGATTTGTTTTGCCAGATACACAGCTGGAAATCAGCTGACGTTACTGAAACCCAATAACACGGCAGCAAGTGTTAACTGTGCAGCCAGCACTTCCAGGCACCAACTAGCGGTGTTAGAGCCCAGGGACAGCAGGAGGAGCGGAAGAACACCGTGTAGGCCGAAGCCTGATTGTAGCAAGTCGAAAGGAAACCTTTAACCCCCCCAAGGCGTTTGTAGCTGAAAGAGCAAGCTTGTGCAGCACAAAGGATGCAAAAGGAAAAGGTGGCTCTTTTGATTATGCTCCTTGCAAGCACAGAACTAAACACTTATAAAATGTGTCCCCTGATACCGTGAGACCGTTCCGGAAGTGGGACTTTCCTTCATAATGGGATGCAGCACAGCCGTCATTCCTACCCCCTTGGTGCCGTGCACCGCCTCCTCAGCGTTGTTTGATTCTGTCCCGGAGCCTGCGCTGTTATGTTATCCCTTGGCCAGGCGCACTTAGCGCTGCCCGTCTTCTGACATCATTTGGTGTCAGGCTGGCTGCACCTGTGCGGCAGCACTGCCCGAGATCCTGCCTCCCAGTGTCGTCTAATGTAATCCCACTGCGGGCCTGGGATCCATGGGCATGCGCAGTGCACATCCTCGCCTCTCACTCCCCTCCCTCCGGCTTCTTCAGACTGTGCGGCGTCACGGCCGTGGCATGCTATTAGGGATTAGCTGACGGTGCACAGTCTGAAGAAGGTGGAGGGAGATGAGTGACAGCCTGAGGTGAAGATATGCACTGCGCATGCCCATGGATCCCAGGCCCGCAGTGTGATTAAGTCAGAAGACACTGCGAGGCGGGATCTCGGCCAGCACGGCCGCACAGGCGCAGTCAGCCTGACACCAAATGATGTCTGTCATGATTCCCAATGGCAGGGAAACATCAAAACACAAAGATAACAGACGAGCTCTGGGTGATGGAATCTCGAGCTGACCGTGAGCTAAATCTACCACACAACTAATAGTAGCCAGGGAGCATACCTGATTAACCCTAGATGCCACGCGCCAGCCGGAGGACTAACTACCCCTGGTAGAGGAAGGAACAGACCTGGCTTACCTCTAGGGAAATACCCCAAAAGATGATAGCAGCCCCCCACATGTAATGACGGTGAATTTAGAGGAAAAGACATACACAGTATGAAGGTAGATTTAGCAAAGAGAGGTCCACTTACTAGATAGCAGAAGGATACAAAGAGGACTTCACGGTCAACTGAAAACCCTATCAAAAAACCATCCTGAAATTACTTTAAGACTCCTGTGTCAACTCATGACACAGGAGTGGCAATTTCAGCCCACAAGAGCTTCCAGCTACAGAGAATAACAAAACTGCAAACTGGACAAAAGATACAAAACAAAAGGACAAAGTCCACTTAGCTGATCAGCAGACTAGTAGCAGGAACATGCAACCGAAGGCTCTGGTTACAATGATGACCGGCAAGGAAATGACTGGAGAGCAAGGCTAAATAGGAAACTCCCAAACACTGATGGGAGCAGGTGAACTGAGACAGCAAAGACACACAAGTCACCAGTACCACCAGCAACCACCAGGGGAGCCCAAAAGCGGATTCACAACAGTACCCCCCCCCCTTAAGGAGGGGGCACTGAACCCTCACGAGAACCACCAGGACGATCTGGATGAGCCCTATGAAAGGCACGAACCAAATCCGAGGCATGAACATCAGAGGCAGTTACCCAAGAATTATCTTCTTGACCATAGCCCTTCCATTTAACCAAATACTGAAGTCTCCGTCTGGAAATACGGGAGTCCAGGATCTTCTCCACAACATACTCCAATTCACCCCCTACCAGCACAGGAGCAGGAGGTTCAGTAGAAGGAACCACCGGTACCTCATACCTCCGCAACAACGACCGATGGAATACATTATGGATAGCGAAAGATGCCGGGAGGTCCAAACGAAAGGACACAGGGTTAAGAATCTCCAAAATCCTATAAGGACCGATGAACCGGGGCTTAAACTTAGGAGAAGAAACCCTCATAGGGACAAAACGGGAAGACAACCACACCAAGTCCCCAACACGAAGGCGAGGACCAACACGACGCCGGCGGTTAGCAAACTGCTGAGTCCTCTCCTGGGACAACTTCAAATTGTCCACCACTTGTCCCCAAATCCGATGCAACCGATCCACCACAGCATCAACTCCCGGACAATCCGAAGATTCCACCTGACCAGATGAAAAACGAGGGTGAAACCCTGAATTGCAAAAGAAAGGGGAAACCAAAGTGGCAGAACTAGCCCGATTATTAAGAGCAAACTCTGCCAACGGCAAAAAGGCAACCCAGTCATCCTGATCCGCAGACACAAAACACCTCAAATAAGTCTCCAAAGTTTGATTAGCTCGCTCCGTCTGGCCATTAGTCTGAGGATGGAATGCAGACGAAAAAGACAAATCAATTCCCAACCTGGAACATAATGTCCGCCAAAATCTAGACACAAACTGGGTTCCCCTGTCAGAAACGATGTTTTCCGGAATCCCATGCAGGCGAACCACATTTTGAAAAAACAGAGGGACCAATTCAGATGAGGAAGGCAACTTAGGCAATGGCACCAAATGGACCATTTTAGAAAAACGGTCACACACCACCCAGATGACAGACATCTTCTGAGAAACAGGGAGATCAGAAATAAAGTCCATAGAGATGTGCGTCCAAGGCCTCTTCGGAATAGGCAAGGGCAACAATAACCCACTAGCCCTAGAACAACAAGGCTTGGCCCGAGCACAAACATCACAAGACTGCACAAAAACACGCACATCTCGAGACAGGGAAGGCCACCAGAAGGACCTAGCCACCAAATCTCTAGTACCAAAAATTCCAGGATGACCTGCCAAAGTAGAAGAATGAACTTCCGAGATGACTCTACTGGTCCAATCATCAGGAACAAACAGTCTACCAGGTGGACAACGATCAGGTCTATCTGCCTGAAATTCTTGCAAAGCACGTCGCAAGTCTGGGGAGACAGCAGACAAAACCACCCCATCCTTAAGGATACCAGCAGGTTCAGAATCCCCAGGAGAGTCAGGCTCAAAACTCCTAGAAAGAGCATCTGCCTTCACATTTTTAGAACCCGGTAAGTATGAGACCACAAAATTAAACCGAGAAAAAAAACAACGACCAGCGTGCCTGTCTAGGATTCAGCGTGCCTGTCTAGGATTCAGGCGCCTGGCAGACTCCAGATAAATCAGATTCTTGTGATCAGTCAAAACCACCACCTGATGTCTGGCACCCTCAAGCCAATGACGCCACTCATCAAACGCCCACTTCATGGCCAAAAGCTCCCGATTACCAACATCATAGTTTCGCTCGGCGGCCGAAAATTTACGAGAAAAGAACGCACAAGGTCTCATCACTGAGCAATCGGAACTTTTCTGCGACAAAACCGCCCCTGCTCCGATCTCGGAAGCATCGACCTCAACCTGAAAGGGAAGAGAAACATCAGGCTGGCGCAACACAGGAGCAGACGAAAAGCGGCGCTTAAGCTCCCGAAAGGCCTCCACAGCAGCAGGGGACCAATCGGCAACATCAGCACCCTTTCTAGTCAAATCAGTCAAAGGTTTAGCAACGCCAGAAAACCCAGTTATAAATCGACGATAGAAATTAGCAAAGCCCAAGAATTTCTGAAGACTCTTAAGAGAAGTAGGCTGCGTCCAGTCACAAATAGCCCGAACCTTAACAGGGTCCATCTCAACAGAAGAAGGGGAAAAAATGTACCCCAAAAAAGAAATCTTTTGAACCCCAAAAACACACTTTGAACCCTTTACACACAAAGAACTAGTCCGCAAAACCTGAAAAACCCTCCTGACCTGTTGAACATGAGACTCCCAGTCATCAGAAAAAATCAAAATATCGTCCAAATACACAATCATAAATTTATCCAAATATTCACGGAAAATATCATGCATAAAGGATTGAAAGACCGAAGGTGCATTTGAAAGGCCGAAAGGCATTACTAAATACTCAAAATGGCCCTCAGGCGTATTAAATGCGGTTTTCCACTCATCCCCCTGCTTAATTTGCACCAAATTATACGCCCCACGAAGATCAATCTTAGAGAACCACTTAGCCCCTCTTATGCGAGCAAACAAATCAGTCAACAAAGGCAACGGATACTGATATTTGACTGTAATTTTAATCAGGAGTCGATAATCAATACAAGGCCTCAGAGAGCCATCCTTCTTAGACACAAAGAAAAAAACAGCTCCTAAAGGAGATGAAGAAGGACGAATATGTCCCTTTTCCAGGGACTCCTTAATATACTCTCGCATAGCAGCATGTTCAGGCACAGATAAATTAAACAAACGACCCTTTGGAAATTTACTGCCAGGAATCAGATCTATGGCGCAATCACAATCTCTGTGGGGAGGGAGAGAACCAATCTTAGGCTCTTCAAAAACATCACGATAATCAGACAAAAATGCTGGAATCTCAGAGGGAGTAGATGACGAAATGGAAACCAAAGGTACATCCCCATGAGCCCCCCGACATCCCCAGCTTATCACAGACATTGTTTTCCAGTCAAGGACTGGGTTATGAGATTGTAACCATGGTAATCCAAGCACTAAAACATCATGTAAATTGTACAACACAAGGAAGCGAATCACCTCCTGATGGTCTGCAGTCATACGCATAGTCACTTGCGTCCAGAATTGTGGTTTATTACTAGCCAAAGGGGTAGAATCAATACCCTTCAGAGGTATAGGGACTTCCAGTGGCTCTAAATCAAACCCACAGCGCCTGGCAAAGGACCAATCCATAAGACTCAGGGCGGCGCCAGAGTCCACATAGGCATCCACAGTAATAACTGATAATGAACAAATCAAGGTTACAGACAGAATAAATTTAGACTGTAAAGTGCAAATAGACTTGTCAGCCTTCTTTGTGCGTTTAGAGCATGCTGATATAACATGAGCAGAATCACCACAATAGAAACATAACCCATTTTTACGCCTGTAATTCTGCCGCTCGCTTCTGGACAGAGTTCTGTCACATTGCATATTCTCTGGCGACTTTTCAGAAGATACCGCCAAATGGTGCACAGGCTTGCGCTCCCGCAAACGCCGATCAATCTGAATAGCCATTGTCATGGACTCATTCAGACCTGTAGGCGCAGGGAACCCGACCATAACATCCTTAACGGCATCAGAGAGGCCCTCTCTGAAATTTGCCGCTAGGGCGCACTCATTCCACTGAGTAAGCACAGACCATTTACGAAATTTTTGGCAGTATATCTCAGCTTCATCTTGCCCTTGAGATAGGGCTATCAAAGCTTTTTCAGCTTGAATCTCCAAATTAGGTTCCTCATAAAGCAAGCCTAAAGCCAGAAAAAAGGCATCCACATTGAGCAACGCAGGATCCCCTGGTGTCAATGAAAATGCCCAGTTTTGAGGGTCACCTCGCAGCAAAGAAATCACAATCTTAACCTGCTGGACAGGATCTCCAGAGGAGTGAGGTCTGAGAGAAAGGAATAATTTACAATTATATTTGAAATTCAGAAACCGAGATCTATCTCCGGAAAACACCTCTGGTGTAGGAATCTTAGGTTCAGACATCGGAGTATGTATAACAAATTCTTGTAAATTTTGAACCTTAGTAGCAAGATTATTTAAACCTGCAGCCAAGCTCTGAGGATCCATCTTTAAACAGGTGAGATCAGAGCCATTCAAGGATTAGAAGGAGAGAAAGGCAAAGGCTGTAATTAGAGCTGAAATACAACTGATCCAACTATGGAGCAAACATAGGGAAAAAAAAAAAACTCTACAGACTTCTTTTTCTCTCCTTTCTTCTGCCAGTAACTTTAACACGGGCCGGTCATACTGTCATGATTCCCAATGGCAGGGAAACATCAAAACACAAAGATAACGGACGAGCTCTGGGTGATGGAATCTCGAGCTGACCGTGAGCTAAATCTACCACACAACTAATAGTAGCCAGGGAGCATACCTGATTAACCCTAGATGCCACGCGCCAGCCGGAGGACTAACTACCCCTGGTAGAGGAAGGAACAGACCTGGCTTACCTCTAGGGAAATACCCCAAAAGATGATAGCAGCCCCCACATGTAATGACGGTGAATTTAGAGGAAAAGACATACACAGTATGAAGGTAGATTTAGCAAAGAGAGGTCCACTTACTAGATAGCAGAAGGATACAAAGAGGACTTCACGGTCAACTGAAAACCCTATCAAAAAACCATCCTGAAATTACTTTAAGACTCCTGTGTCAACTCATGACACAGGAGTGGCAATTTCAGCCCACAAGAGCTTCCAGCTACAGAGAATAACAAAACTGCAAACTGGACAAAAGATACAAAACAAAAGGACAAAGTCCACTTAGCTGATCAGCAGACTAGTAGCAGGAACATGCAACCGAAGGCTCTGGTTACAATGATGACCGGCAAGGAAATGACTGGAGAGCAAGGCTAAATAGGAAACTCCCAAACACTGATGGGAGCAGGTGAACTGAGACAGCAAAGACACACAAGTCACCAGTACCACCAGCAACCACCAGGGGAGCCCAAAAGCGGATTCACAACAGATGTCAGAAGACGGGCAGCGCTGAGTGTGCCTGGCTAAGGGATAACATAACAGCGCAGGCTCCGGGACAGAATCAAACAACGCTGAGGAGGCAGCGCACGGCGCCAAGGGCGTAAGAATGACGGCTGTGCTGTCACATTACAAAGGAAAGTCCCACCTCCGGGACGGTTTTATGGTATCAGTGGACACATTTTATAAGTGTTAAGTTCTGCGTGTGCAAGGAGCTAAACAAAAAAAGCTACCTTTTCCTTGTGCAGCATTACTGCTGCACAAGGTGGCTCTTTCAGTAACAAACGCCTGGGGGGGGACAGGTTCCCTGAAATTTCAGTTGTTGTGTCAGCGTGGCGGTCGCAGGACACATTGCTGGCTACACAGCTGGGGATCAGCTGACGTTACTGACACCCAATAACACTGGGTCGTATGTTTTGACTGTGCAGATGGCACTTCTGAGCCTCAACTGGCGGTGTTGGAGCCCAGGAATTTCAGTTCAGGTGGTAGAAAGATGAACACAACAGGAGACCTGGATACTGTATTCAGTCACCCAATTATTTAATCAGGAAGAGGAGTGGCAAATTCCTGCGAGATCCAGGCCTGGTTCATTTTCAGGAAAGTAAGCCAGTCAACGTTATCGGAGGGTAGTCGCATGCGACGGTCTGTTAGTACACCACCTGCAGCACTAAAGACGCGTTCCGATAATACACTAGCCGCAGGGCAAGCCAGCACCTCCAATGCATACTGGCTTAGCTATGGCCATGTATCCAGCTTGGAGACCCAACACTTGAAAGGGGAAGAGCCATCTGGGAGTACAGTAAGAGAGCAAGACATGTAGTCTGTCACCATTAGTGTTGAGCATTCCGATACCGCAAGTATCGGGTATCGGCCGATACTTGCGGTATCGGAATTCCGATACCGAGATCCGATACTTACCGCATATCGGATACCGGAATCGGAAGTTCCCATAATTCAAACAGCACAAATTCAGCCATTGAGGAATGATTACAAGTGTTGGCACATCCTGTTCAGCATGGTGGGCATGTAACTACTGGCAAGGCTGTGATTGGCTGCTGAAATGATGTCATGATGCACTATAAAAAACGCTGCCACCCTTTCTGGCTCACTCTGCTGTCAATTCAGTTAGGCATTAGTGTTGAGCATTCCGATACCGCAAGTATCGGGTATCGGCCGATATTTGCGGTATCGGAATTCCGATACTGAGATCCAATACTTTTGTCGTATCGGGAATCGGTATCGGAACCATATTAATGTGTAAAATAAAGAATTAAAATAATAAATATGGATATACTCACCTCTCCGGAGGCCCCTGCACCTTACCGCTGTTAACCGGCAGCCTGCTTTGCTTAAAATGAGCGCGTTTAGGACCTTCCATGACGTCACGGCTTCTGATTGGTCGCGTGCCGCTCATGTGACCGCCACGTGACCAATCACAAGCCGCGACGTCATTCTCAGGCCCTAAACTCCTCATTCTAGGAATTTAGGACCTGAGAATGACGTCGCGGCTTGTGATTGGTCGCGTGGCGGTCACATGATCGGCACGCGACCAATCAGAAGCCGTGACGTCATGGAAGGCCCTAAACGCGCTCATTTTAAGCAAAGGAGGCTGCCGGTTAACAGCGGTAAGGTGCAGGGGCCTCCGGAGAGGTGAGTATATCAATATTTTTTATTTTAATTCTTTATTTTACACATTCATATGGATCCGATACCGATTCCCTCATGCTCAACACTACACATGATCAGTTTGCACTCACCTGATGTATCTAGTCAAAAGGCAGGTAGGTCAACAGTTGCTGCAGATCCATATGTCAGACTAGTGACTTATCACGTATATACCAGGGAAAATTTTGTGAATATCCTCAAGTTTTGTCTTCTACCTGCCGGGATGTTTAATTGCACAGTAGCCCAGATTATATCCACAAAATTTTCCCCGGTGTATATACACCTATGGACATACCACTATACTAGTCACTACAGGGGAAAACATCATTTTGAAAGATAACCATATCTAAAGGATTATATCTAACGTTCAGAGATAATAAAATAAGAGACCTCCATATCTCTGTCACGCCATCTCCCAAGCTGTAATATTTTATATGATGTGCTTATCGTAAGTTAAATCACTAGCCCAGTTTTCCTTGTCAGCTCTCATTACACCACTCCCGTATATGTCAGATTACTTGCCACGGATAGCATGCATGCGCACCTTGTCACTGCCATCCCTGCTGGCCCTCTGGGTCTCTATACAGCTTCTGGCATGGGGTCACATAGGGGACTGCATGTTCCTGATGCTCCTTGCTGCATGAGGCGGGCACCTGCCGTCAATGTGGTTGTCAAAGTGAGCACCCCTTTTTAACTCAGGTGTTTCAAGCTCCCTGGCGAAGGTGTCTTTCCGAAAGGCATGTTGGGGCTGACACAGGTACTATACAGGTACTATACCGTAATACCCTTTTTCCATCTCCAGCTTTTTGTTACATCCGACACTTGTATAGATGTCTATGTACCCTTTCATCTGACTATGCAGGGTTTAGCCTATGTTGGTATATGTTATACTTATATTTACAGCTATGAGATTTGTACCTACACCATATTGCAGGTTTTAATACTGTCCTTTGTTTATTTTTCTTCCCACTGACTTAGTATATACTCTGACATATACAGTAAAAAAAAATTGTCGGATAGGTTTACATACTACAGTGGGTATGGAAAGTATTCAGACCCCTTTACATTTTTCACTCTTTGGTTTATTGCAGCCATTTGGTAAATTGAAAAAATTTCATTTTTTTCTCATTAATGTACACTCTACAGCCTGTCTTGACTAAAAAAAGCAGAACTGTAGAAATGTTTCTAATTTATTATAAAAGAAGAACTGAAATATCTCTTTCCGTACTCACTGTATAAGTTACGTAGGACTGTTGAATATGTTTACTCACCTGATTCCGTGAGTTCTCTGCAGACATTTTTGCATGATGTTATGTGTCACATGGTTATGTCCTCCTATGCCTTTTTACCTAATAAAGATGTATCGTATTTTTCAGAACGTAAGATGCATTTTTTTCCTTCCAATTTGGGTGGAAAGTGTGGGGTGCGTCTTATGGTCCAAATGTAACATGTGGGGAGGGGGCAGCAGCAGAGTGGGATCACACTGAGATCACACTCCCAGGTGGCAGAAAAATGTCGCTGCTGGAGGAATCCGGCCTTGACGAAACCGCATGGTTCCAATGCTTAAAGTGAAGAAATATTCATTAGCCGCATTCCCGCCCACCTGTCAGCACCGAGCAGTGAGCAGCAAATGAATATTCCTTCACTTAAACAGCGGACCCACCTGGTTTCCTCAGCGCCAGATTCCTGCAGCAGCTGGGGAGATTGTGTGTCCGGTGGAGGAGGCGGCAGGAGTAGGGTGCCACAGGACACATCGCCGCATACCTGACAGCACAATCCGAGCTGTGCTGATGCTGACTAAGTGCTCCAGTATAGCACCTGTGTGAGGTAATGAAGAGGGTGAGCTGGAGCATCAGCACAGAGCCCTACCTCTTCATTATGTCACCATAGCGCCTGTAGACACCTCACTAGAAACAATGCAGCTTCTTCTTACACGACCTGTGGTGAGGTAACAAGAGGGAGGGTTCTGTGCGGTCATGTGATGCTCCAGCCCTTCTTTACCTCACTACAGGTCCTGTCAGCTGTAGAGAGAGACTTTTGGTTTTCTAGCATGGCTGGCTGCAGGACCTGCAGTGAGCACAGCCTGTACAAGTAAGAATTAATTAAAAGTTAAGTAATAACACATAAAAATGCACTCTGCCACTCCTGTGGTAAAATATAACTTCCAGCATGCCATAGGATCTGCAGGACATGCTGGGAGTTATAGTTCTCCCATGGGATCTTAAAACAGTACTCCAGTGTTATTTTTCAGTGCAGGAGTGGTGTTTTAAATATAAGCCCTGTGCCCCCATTCTTATACTCACCCTCCAGCGTCTTCATATAGTACTTTACAGACACCACACTGGTCCCACAGCATCTTCTACCCGTAGCTTCCAACATAATATCATATTATTATATGTAATAGCAACACATACTGTATAGTAGTATGTTATTTATGCTATTAAATATTTTACCACATTTTTTGCTTCAAATATTTTTTTCACTATTTTCCACCTCTATAACCTGAGTGCATCTTATAGTTCAGTGCGTCTTATAGTCCGAAAAATATGGTAATTTTTCACTACATATCTGAACTTATAGTCCAGACTAGGGTTGAGCGAAATGGGTCGGCCATTTTCAGAAGTCACCGACTTTTGGCAAAGTCGGGTTTCATGGAACCCGACCCGACCCCTGTGTGGGGTCGGCCATGAGGTCGGCGATCTTCTGAATCTGGTATCGGAATTCCGATACCGAGTTCCGATATGTTTGCGATATCGGGAATCGGTATCGGAATCCATATTTAAGTGTAAAATAAAGAATCAAAATAAAAAATATTGATATACTCACCCTCGGACGCGCCCTGGTACTAACCGGCAGGCTTCCTTCCTAAGAATGAGCGCGTGAATGACCTGCGGTGACGTCACGGCTTGTGATTGGTCGCGAGCGGTCACATGGACAAGCCGCGACATCATCTAAGGTCCTTCACGCTAACATTCTTAGGAAGGAAGGTTGCCGGAAAGAAGTAGGGCGCGTCCGAGGGTGAGTATATACCTAATAGGAATTAGGAACCCTCGGACATGTGCAATGCAGCAGTGCCATCTTGAAAGAATTTTTTTTTTTCCCTACAAAGATGGAGCTGCCAGCGCCTGCACAGTGGAAACTGTCAAATCACTGATAGCTGCAACTGCGCAGGTGCGGCCAGTGACATTTTCAAGCAGATTTTTTTTTATGAATTTCAGGATAACCTCAAATAAATGAACTACATGCACATTACATATACAGTCATGCTGCAGAGCAGTTGCCATTGCTGGCACCTGCCTGCAGAGGGGGATTTTTTTTCCAACATATACATTATATATAATTAATTATGTAAACTAGGGGGCAGGTTAGTGAGGGATCAGTGACCTGTCAGCAGCATTCATTATGAATAACTAATTAGAGCACCACATGAAGACCCCCTACAGGACACCCTGAAGGATGAAAATATCATTACCTCAAAACTGAAAATAAAGATTAAACAACAACCACAAGACAGATTTCATCAACCAAGGTATCATTGTAACAGTATAACAAAGCCGACCTGACACTGTCTGTATGTTACTGTGAGCAGTCCTCCTAACAGGTTCCCTTTAAATTAAGCATTAGGATTTTTTAATTAATCTTTTCTAAAAAATAATATTAATAAAAATCTTTCAGAAACAGACCCAAAATAGCACTGTCTTATTATCGCCGTTGTGTTTGGCATAGAGATCATGATTTTATAGACTCCCTGCCATATTTCTCCTAATCAAGATGCTACAAGCACCACAATATTGACAAACAAGATTTACTCTTGGCAAGAGAATCTTGCGGGCTTGATTGCTTCAAGTCTGGGTCTTTTACTCTTAATTTTAGTCAAGTATATGTAATGTTTTGCTAACTTTGAAATCTATTGAAGCATAAACTTTCATTTCATGCAATAGGTAGCTATTCAGAGCTATACTTATATAAATACACACATGCCTTGCTCTATTGCTTTTATTGTATATCTCTTTATATCTATATCTTGATGGCATGTACGTGCCATTGAACATACTGGTCTCCATGATATAAGTGCGGGAATGATTTGGGCACTGAGTATTATTTAACTTGTAGAGATGAATGAATTGGTTCAAAAGACCCAACTCCAGTCTATACATCATTAATATGTGGCACCTGGACTGAAAGAGTTGCAGAGAGGGCACCATCACATAAAAAGAAGGGATCTACAGTTGTTCTCAAAAGTTTACATACACTGGAAGAATGTTTGCTTTCTTGGCCTTTTTTTAGAGAATATGAATGATAATACCAATACTCTTTCTCCACTCATGGTTAGTGGTTGGGTGAAGCCATTTATTGTCATACTACTGTGTTTTTCGTTTTTAAATCATAATGACATCTCAAAACATCCAAATGACCCTGATCAAAAGTTTACATACCCTGGTGATTTTGGCCTGATAACATGTACAGAAGTTGACACATATGGATTTGAATGGCTATTAAAGGTAACATCCTCCCCGGTGACCTGTTTGCTTGTAATCAGTGTATATAAAAGCTAAGTGAGTTTCTGGGATCCAGACAGACTCTTGCATCTTTTATCCATCCACTGACGTTTCTGGATTGCGAGTCATGGGGAAAGCAAAAGAATTGTCAATGGATCTACGGGGAAAGGTAGTTGAACTGTATAAAACAGGAAAGGGATACAAAAAGATATCCAAGGAATTGACAAAGCCAGTCAGCAGCGTTCAAACTGTGATTAACAAATGGAAAATCAGGGGCTGTGTAAAAACAAAATCACGGTCAGGTAGACCAACAAAAATGCAGTCCACAACCGCCAGGAAAATTGTTTGGGATGCAAAGAAAAACCCACAAATAACATCAGCTGATATACAGGACTCTCTGAAAACTAGATGTCTGGCTGTTTCAAGAAGCACAATAAGGAGGCATCTGAAGAAAAAAGGGCAGCATGGTCGAGTCACCAGAAGAAAGCCATTACTGCGCACATGCCACAAAGTATCTCACCTGTAATACGCAGAACAGCACAGAGACAAGCCTCAAAACTTCTGGAACAAGGTAATTTGGAGTGATGAGACCAAAATTGAACTTTTTGGTCACAACCATAAGGCTATGTACACACGTCCGGAAAGTTTGCAGAAATTTCCTGAGAAAATCCTGAGGTTTTCTGCAGGAATTCTGCATGCGTTTTTGTAGCATTTTTATCGCGTTTTTATTGCGTATTTTGCGCATTTTTTGCGCAGATTTTGTGCAGATTTTTTGTGTTTTTTTCCGGAGGTTCCCAATGCAATAATATAGTGGGAAATCCGCTAAAAATCCGCAAAATTAATGAACATGCTGCGTATTTTTCTGCATGCGTTTTTTTGGCAGAAAAAAACGCAACATGTGCACAAAAATTGCGGAAATTATTAAAAATGATGGGATGCTTCATTTATATGTTTTTTAAGCGTTTTTGCGGTGGAAAGCCGCCAAAAAAACACGCAAAAAATCCACGAATAATCCAGAACGTGTGCACATACCCTAAATGTTACATTTGGAGAGAGGTCAACAAGGCCTATGATGAAAGGAACACCTTTCTTACTGTAAAGCACGGAGGTGGATTGCTGATGTTTTAGGGAGCTACAAAGGTACAGGAAACTTGAACAAAGTTGATGCAAATATTAATGCAGCACATTATCAGGAAATACTGGAGGCAAATGTGTACTCATCAGCCCGGAAGCTGCGCATGGGAAATACTTGGATGTTCCATAAGCTGAAGAACCTGGCACTCAACTTAATGCTTGTGAAAGATTTATTTGTAGTACAAACAAACGTTTCGGTCCCAAATTCGGGACCTTCATCAGTTACGTACCAATGGACGTTTTGGGAAGAAAGAACCAATGGTAATAAACTGCGTCAGTTAGAGGTTAAGGCCATAAGATGAATATGCTTTTGCAGTGTGTATTCCTGGCCCAGACGCGGCATTCACACGTTAATCTAGATACTTGATCCATTTAACACAATAAGTCTGCCCTATGATCCTATAGAAAACTATTAGACTAGCTCTAGCATAATTTGCTTTTACATTTCTATACTCTGCTGTTTAAAAAAACAAACCAATGGATGGGTCTGTAAATGTTCATTTAAGAGAATGTGACATATTAACTTTTTCATGGGCAGAATTCATTACTGGTTTTGCATTGGGCCCCTGAGCTCCAAGGTATACCTCTTCCCTTCTCCATTCATTCTATGGCTGGTCACATAAGCTCACACAATAGGAGAAGATCCCCATTCTTTCAATACTTGGGTTCCACACTTTATTCATTTATTAATTTATTTATGGCATACCTTGTGGAAATTTCATAAATTTCCTAGATGGGAAAATAGTACTTTTAAAAAGATAATTGCATACAAATCTTGGATTTTGCTTGCTGCTTGTTTGGTAGTTGTTGCTTGCTCTGTACTCAGTGTAGGAGTCAATCCATTATACAAACAATCTGAAATGTAATCTAGACATATCACAAAGAATGAATGAGATCTTGTTTTTTCTGTTCCATTTTCTTCCTCATTTATCTCTTCATACATTAAGGCTTCTTAATTAACTTTCTGTAAAGAGGGCTGGGACTGGTAAGTTGCTGCTTGAAAGCACATCAAAGCGTTGCATGGAAGCATACATTCATTTGTGCAATAATTACAGATAATGGAGACTGACTTCAACATTAAACCAGAAATCGCATTTAGAGGTCACCTTTCTTTGATGGGTCTCTACTAGTCATTAGCTGACTTGAGAAATATATCTTGTATTATTATTGATTGCAAACATGGAATTGCTGAAAGGAATTGTGTTGTAACCGTATGTACATGAACCTAAATGAGTTATACATTTTAGTATGTTTTACATTTTAAATTCACTAACTGGATTGACAAGTCATCATAAAAAAAATTAATTTTCATGTCTTCAATTAAAATTACATGCAGCCTATTACTGCTTTGCCTTAGCCCCTTAATGAGTCTTTTATTAGCAGCATGATAGAGATAGGCAGATATGGAAATTATTTTTAGATAGACAGACTATATGTGTATACACCTGACCATTGCATCTGTATGTTTTTTTGTTTTTTTTAAACCCTTATGGATTTTCCTATTTTGGGCCTTAAGTGAGAAAGTTTTTTTTTCCCTTTTTTTACATCTTAATACAATAACTATGAAATCAATTTATTAAGATCTCTACACCAGAAATCTGGTGTAAATACCTTAATAAGTCACAATATTTTAGGGCATCTTGGCAGATGTACAAAAGTAGGCATTTACAGTATGCTGTAGTCCGGAACAGCTACACCAATATGGGCATAGCATGAGTGGGAATTGGGTGGGACAGGGTGTCACCACGCTCACCCATCAAATTCATCAGAAGTGAAACTAAAGTGGTGCAACTTAATGCAGAAATATTTGCCAGCCCTGGAATCGCCCCCAATAGCTTAGAGTTTTTCTGTTGATAATGCTGTATATGGACTTATATTTTTTAGGTCTCGCTGTCTACCTTTTACTAAGAGTTTTTTGGAAGAAGGAGGATGAAAAAACAGCAATTTTGATATTGAATTTTCATTTCTTGACTTTATGGAATCGAGTATCTACAGTACATGACAAAATAGGTGAGTATTCTCCCCAACTGGATGCAAAAATTGACTTCTTTTTAGAAGAAGAAAGCTGACTTTTTTTTAGGAAGCATTTCCTGATGTGTAAGGGTATGCTTCCACAGTCAGGAAACGCTGCGGATTGGTTGCTGCACACAGCCGCCAGGTCCAATCCGCAGTGTCCAGGTGTTACAGCATAGTGGAGGGGATTTTATGAAATCCCATCTCCACTATGCGTTCAAATATGCAGGTGGCAGACCTGCCTATACTCACATGCGGCACATCTTTATAGACCGCAGCATGTCTATTTATCTTGCAGAGATGCTTAGTCTCAGCAAAATAAGTTACACAGTCTATATATATGATATGGTGATTCCACATGTGTTCAATGAATACATGAGGAATCACCGCGCGTACAAAAGCTGGCAGTGCAGGTATCTGCTGCTTCCAAAGCACTGCATATCCGGACCGTGGAGGCACACCATAAGTCTCCCTTTCTCAGCTTGGTATTCTACTTAAGCAAAAAATTTGTCTCAAAGCTTCACCAACTGGAGAAAGGAAGGTCAAGCCTACTTCAATTTTGCTCCCACCATTTATGTCCTGGAGAAGGTTCAACTGCAATTGCCTTCATAGGTAGCAAGTGGAAAGTAATTGACCCTGTTTTCTGGAGGGTCAGTCCCATCCTGGATACAAAGCAACACATAGACAGACAGACAGACAGACAGACAGATAGATATATAGATAGATAGATAGATAGATAGATAGATAGATAGATAGATAGATAGATAGATACTCATAACACAGTGACATTTCAGCTTTGTCCAGATCAATTTATAGCCAAACATGCTTTATTCTTTCTAGTGCATTCTCATTAGTGCAGTAAATACAAAATATATCATACATAATACATACACAAGCTCCCTTCTGAATACATTTCCCATCAGCCATTGTACTGGGCTGCAAGCCAGCAGTGAGCACACCTATAACTTTGCCTGAAACCCCTCACTCTCCTTCCACAGCATCTCACACAATTCCAGTATGTTCTTCTAGACAGAACACTACTGTAAGCGAATCACTGATTCACTGTAAAGAAGTAACAAGTATAGAGCAGAGTATATGAGAAAAAAAACTTCTTTCTCACCCCCAACATGGGTGGCATTTGTTGTCCTCTAACACAGGCTTGGGAGTTTGGGAGGTCTGTGCAGGATCTTAGCTGTTCCCAGCATAGCGCTTTTTTGGACAGAGAGCTCAGATGAGCTCAGAAAAGTGTCATCTTTAACTTTTGCCCTTTTAGAGGTCATTTCTTCTTCAACTTGCTTAACTATTCACAATAACAGTAATTTTGACCAGGGATGCCCAAACATTTACATGCTAATGTATATATAAAGCGGCATACATATGTTTAGTCATCCATGGTCAAAATTACTGGTTTTGAGAACAGTTAAGCAAGTTAAAGATGAAATAATCTCTAAAATGGCTAAACTTAAAGATGACACTTTCACCTTGTATTTTAGGCACATCAAAAATATATATAGTACATTTTTACTTTTAAAAATTACAAAAAAAAATTCCCATCTTTATAAAAACTCAACATCCTCTAACCCAGCGTTTCTCAACTCTATTCCTCAAGGCCCCACAACAGGTCATGCTTTCAGGATTTACTTAGTATTGCAGGGGTGCTGGGATTAATGCTTGAGCAGGTGATGAAATTATCACCTGTGCAATACTAAGGAAATCCTGAAAACATGACCTGTTGTGGGGTCTTGAGGACTGAAGTTGAGAAACACTGCTCTAACCTACTCCACCACATGTATACATTGTTTTGTAAGTGATATATATACTGTATATATATATATATATATATATATATATATATATATATATATATACATAGTGAGGCAGTGACCCCTGTTACAGCTGGGGAGCGCTGTTTGTGCTCTCCAAAATGCGCACAGAGGTATATGAAGGCCACAGGAGTGCATGGCAGTCGCAGGTGTAGCTGTGATTGCAATGTGAGGTAGTGATTTGTGTCACAGGTAGGAGTCGCTGTGTGTTCTCCCCAGGTTGTGCATGAAGATGGATGAAGTCCATAGGTGTGCATGGGCAGTCACAGTTTCCGGTCCGGGTTTTCCATGTTGCAGGAAGACACCGGTTTGTTTGTTAAAAGCCCTGCAGAAAGAGGTATGGGTGTGTCAGGTGTGAGGTTAAACATCAGTGTCAGTTTGGTTTGTGCTGGTGTGCAGAGCAGAGGCCTGAAGAGCACTGGCTGAGTGCATGGAGGCACAGGCCAGTGGAGCCAGCACCCAGAGTAGCTGAATAGCCTGGCACCCGCAGCGTACACAGCGATGCAAGTCGTCCATGGTACTGGTCTCGGATGTGGACAGTCCTGTACCCGGAGGTGGATGTCCTGTGCTCGAAAGAGATGGATGTGAATAGTCGTGTACCCGAAGGTGGATGTCCTGTGCCCGAAAGAGGACTAGTATGTGTAACAATTGCAAACAGGTGGATATGATGACCAGCTGCTATCCGGAGGATATCCTTGGCTGTGGACGGCTGTGTGAGTAAAGAGACTGTGATACAGCGTTGCAGGACACCCACATGAACTACTCAGAGGAGAGCTGGCGTGTGCATTATCTGCAACATATGAGGCTGTGTATAGAGACTGTAATATTGCGTGCGGTCACCCCACAGATACTGGACAAGGAAAGGTCTAGCGTGTTTAGGGATTGCAATTTAAAATCCATATGATATGTAGTGATATGAACCGGTGAGAACTGATAATATACTGTCCACTGAAGTTATATGCACTGAAATTATATGCACTTGTGTGTGAATTGGACTTTAGTGCTGTGAGGAAACACATTAAAGAGACTTTGTGTTGAAACTTTGTGGGTCACTGCCTTTTCACTGCATACGATGCTACCATGGCATTACAATACTGTATATATATATATATATATATATATATATATATATATATATATATATATATATATAGTTGTGCAGCAGTATCCTCATTGTCCAGTGATGAGGCAGTGACCACGCAAAGTTCAAAGCAAAATGTGTTTTAATGTTCAACTCATAGAAAATATATAGCACATGGGAAACAAGACAGTCTACATCAGAAACCTGGTTTCCGTGGGCAACTGCACCACTGTGTACACTGTGGGTGCCAGGCCTGTTGGCTCCGCTTGCCTTTGCTACCTCACACAGGTGGAGCTCTGCAGAGACTTTTGCTCTGCACACTTGCAAAATCAAACTGACACACCCAACCCTCTGCTTCAGGGTTTTTTACAAGGAACCTGTGGGCGTAAGCCACAGGGATAACCCGGCCAAGAAGGAAATGGACTGCCCCTCTACCATCCTGTAGTCCATTTCAAAAATAAAAGCCAGGGCAGGTTTGCTTAAATCTGCTTTGGCTAAATAGCTTGCCCAAGAACAACACTTAGGGTATATGCACACGTTGCAGATTCTCTGTGGATCCGCAGTGTTTTTTGCAGTGCAGATACGCTGCAGATCCGCAATTGATTTACAGTACAATGTAAATCAATGAAAAAAAAAACCCGTTGTGCTGTTGGTGCGGAAAAATCCATGCGGAAACGCTGCAGATTAAAAGAAGTAGCATTTCACTTCTTTTTTGCGGATCTGCAGCGTTTTTGTTCCCATTCCATTATAGAAATCCGCAGGGGTAAAAACCGCTAAAAATCCGCAAAAAATCCGCAGCAAAACCACACAAAAAATGCTGTGAGTCCGCACAAAAACACGACAAATCCGCACCTGCATTTTCTGCCAAAAGATGCAGAATCCGCACAAGACATTCCTAAGGCTAATCCGCAACGTGTGCACGTAGCCTTACTTTTATTTTGCATTGCAAGCACAGCTATGCCTGTGACTGCAATGCACTCTCGCGTTCTCAATATGCCTCCGTGCGCATCCTGAGGGGGACACATAGTGACCCTCACATGTGTCACTGGTCACTGCCTCACTATATTTATATATAAAAATCCAGAAAAATTGGAGGCAGCAAACCATTTGTAGTGAAAAGGAGCTATTTAGTCAGCCCAGAAAGCGATGTTTCGGTCCCAACAGGAACCTTTCTCAGGCCGGTTTCACACGTCAGTGGCTCCGGTACGTGAGGTGACAGTTTCCTCACGTACCGGAGACACTGACACACGTAGACCCATAAAAATCAATGCATCTGTTCAGATGTCATTGATTTTTTGCGGACCGTGTCTCCGTGTGCCAAACACGGAGACATGTCAGTGTTCGTGGGAGTGCACGTTTTACACGGACCCAATAGAGTCAATGGGTCCGCGTAAAACACGGACCTCACACGGACATTCTCCGTCTGGGGTCCGTGTGCGTGCAGGAGACAGCGCTACAGTAAGCGCTGTCCCCCCCACATGGTGCTGAAGCCGGTATTCATATCTTCCCTGTAGCAGCGTTTGCTATAGAGAAAATATGAAGAATAGTGTTAAAAATAAAGATCCATGTGTCCGCCGCCCCCCCACCCCCTATAGGAGGTGGAGCAGCATATTAATCACTGTAATGAGCGGCACCACGTAACCGCTCATACAGGACAAGCTGCGGCGCTGAGAGGAAGCAACGAGGGAGCTGGGTGAGTATTTTATGTCCAGCGGGCGGGCGCACAGGGGGTGGGAGGGGGTTGGTTACCGGGATCTTTATTTCAACCGCAAAAAAAAAAAAAAATTAAGATTTTTCATTCCTTCTCTCCAGCGAACGCTGCTGGAGAGAAGAAATGAATGGCGGCTTCAGCACCCAAAAGCAGGGGACAGCTCTTACTGTAGCGCTGTCTCCTGCATGGTCTGTGTGGTACCCAGTCGGCACACGGCTGCCGCACGTGTGCCACACTGATGTACCATGTGAGCACACGGACACGGATAACTCCGGTACCGATTTTTCCGGTACCGGAATTATCTGGATGTGTGAGACTGGCCTTAGGTAAAGGCAACAAGATCCAAGTAAACAGCATGTTGCAAAGGAACGAAACCTCAGCGCCACCAAATCACAGCGCTTTAAAAAAAAAATATATATATATATATATATATTTAGACATCTAAGCAGAAAAATAAATGTACAACGGTGTTATAGCATGATCATAATTCAGTTTTCATCTTGTGTTAATATAAAACACCATAGTCGCAAGTCTATCATTTTCAAGCATGTTACCAAGGAACAATACCTCAGCGCTACAATATATTCATGTAATTACTTTTTTTTTTTTAAAAAGCGCTGTGATTTGGTGGCGCTAAGGTTTCGTTCCTTTGTAACATGCTGTTTACTTGGATCTTTTTCCCTTTACCTAAGGCCGGTTTCACACGTCAGTGGCTCCGGTACGTGTGGTGACAGTTTCCTCACGTACCAGAGACACTGACTCACATAGACACATTAAAATCAATGTGCCTCTGCACATGTCAGCATGTTTTCACGGACCATGTGTCCGTTTGCAAAACACGGAGACATGTCAGTGTTCGTGGGAGCGCACGGATCACACGGACCCATTAAAGTCAGTGGGTGTGTGTAAACATGTACCGCACACGGATGCTGTCCGTGTGCCATCCGTGTGCTGTCCGTGTGCGTTTTTCCTGTCATAGGGATAAAATTGCAAAAATTGTTGCAATACACGGACACAGACACACGTACAGCACACGTACAGCACACAGACAGCACACGGACCCTAAAAACGTACTCACGGACATCACACGGATGGCCTATATGAGCACATGGACACGGATAACTCCGGTACCATTTTCTCCGGTACCGGAATTATCTAAACGTGTGAGACTGGCCTTAGAGAGTGGGGCAAGTCATGGATGTGATTAACAAGGTTGTACACCTGTTTTATCATTATCAATTGTTGTCTAAATGCATATTTTTCAATGCCTTTTCTATCTATATTTATGCACTGCACTTTATGTGATAAATAATTCCTGTATCACTGTCTGCACTTTATGCCTGTCAATTATAATGTGAATACATGCTCTTACAATAATGATTAATGCAAATGATTATAATTATGTATACTCTTTATATACCTGGCACTTTCACATGTTCACTGCATGAGAAAGGTTCCTGTTGGGACCGAAACATTGCTTTCTGGGCTGATTAAATAGCTCCTTTTCACTACAAATGGTGTGCTGCCTCCAATTTTTCTGGAGTTTTATAATTGAGGTTTGGTATTTGCCTGGGGGGGCTCTGCACCCAGACTCTTTCCTTGTGCTGCTCTAATTTTCTTTCTTATATATATATATATATATATATATATATATATATATATATATATATATATATATATATACACTCTTCAAGAAAATAAAGGAAATACTTAAACAACAGAATATAATTCCAAGTAAGTCAAATCTCTGCAAAATCAAACTATCCACTTAGGAAGCAGCACTGTTTGACAATCAATTTCACATGCTGTTGTGCAAATGGAATAGAAAACAGATGGAAATTATTGGCAATTACCAAGACACCCTCAATAAAGGAGTGGTTCTGCAGGTGGGGACCACAAAACACATCTCAATACCTATGCTTTCTTGCTGATGTTTTGATCACTTTTGAATGTTGGCTGTGGTTTCACACTCGCAGTAGCAAGAGATAAACTCTACAACCCACACAAATGGCTCAGGTAGTGCAGCTCATCCAGGATGGCACATCAATGTGAGCTGTGACAAGAAGGTTTGCTGTGTCTGTCAGCGTAGTGTCCAGAGGCTGGAGGCGCTACCAGGACACAGGCCAGTGCACCAGGAGATGTGGAGGGGGCCATAGGAGGGCAACAACCCAGCAGAAAGACCTCTACCTCAGCCTTTGTGCAAGTAGGAGCACTGCCAGAGCCCTGCAAAATGACCTCCAGCTGGCCACAAATGTGCATGTGTCTGCACAAAGGGTTAGAACCCGACTCCATGAGGATGGTCTGAATGCCTGACGTCCACAGATGGGGGTTATGCTCACAGCCCAACACCATGCAGGATACTTGAAATTTGCCACAGAACACCAGGAATGGCAAATTTGCCACTGGCGCCCTGTGCTCTTCACAGATCAAAGCAAGTTCACGCTGAGCACATGTGACAGAAAAGACAGAGTCTGGAGATGCCATGGAGAGCGATCTGCTGCCTGTAACATCCTTCAGCATGACCGGTGTGGCAGTCGGTCAGTAATTGTGTGCGGTGGCATTTCTTTGGAGGGCCACACAGCCCTCCATGAGCTCACCAGAGGAAGCCTGACTGCCATTAGGTACCGACATGAGATCCTCAGACCCCTTGTGAGACCATATGCTGGTGCGGTTGGCCCTGGGTTCTTCCTAATGCAGGACAATGTCAGACCTCATGTGGCTGGAGTGTGTCAGCAGTTCCTGCAAGATAAAGGCATTTGAAGATATGTACTGGCCCACCCGTTCCCCAGACCTGAATCCAATTGAACACATTTGGGACATCATGTCTCCCACCATCCACCAACGTCATGTTGCACCACAGACTGTTAAGGAGTTGGCAGATGCTTTAGTACAGGTCTGTGTGGAGATCCCTCATGAGACCATCCACCACCTCATCAAGAGCATGCCGAGGCATTGTAGGGAGGTCATACAGGCACATGGAGGCAACACACACACACACACAACTGAACATTATTTCCTTGTCTTAAGGCATTTCCACTGAAGTTGGATCAGCCTGTAATTTGATTTTCCACTTTGATTTTGAGCATCATTCCAAATCCAGACCTCCATGGGATATTCATTTTGATTTACGTTGATCATTTTTATGTTTTATTGTTCTCAACACATTCCACTATGTAATGAATAAAGATTTGCAACTGAAATATTTCATTCAGTGATATCTAGGATGTGATATTCTAGTGTTCCCTTCATTTTTTGAGCAGTGTGTATATTCATTGGTGTATCTGCATCCAGGTATGGAAGTTGTCATTACTATCTGGCAATTTATCAAGTGATTCACATGTTTATCTGCTTCCCGACCACCCATGGTACATAATCGTCGGTGCTTGCTGGGCTCTGTGCATAGGCGACATTTAAAAGCAGTCGGTGGTCTGGCAGTGCTCAGGACTCCCAGGGTCCTGCAAGCGCTGTGATTCCTGTGCAGAGCAGTTGCTCTGACAGGTATCATCATCGGGACCTCATTGCAGGGCCGCCATCAGGGCATTACTGCCCTAACTGGCTTAGGGGGCCCGATGACCAGAAGGGGTCCGCATCGGGCCCCCCTCTCTTCTGATCATCGTGCCCCCAACTGCAGTGCCCTGACACTTTAGTAACTGAACCTGCGTCCGAGACGCAGGTTCAGTTAAACTCTATTGATGCGCGGGCATCGGGCCCGCATGGCAATGGTTAAACGCTACCAGTCAATCG
Organism: Ranitomeya variabilis; assembly: GCF_051348905.1. Taxonomy (NCBI): domain Eukaryota; kingdom Metazoa; phylum Chordata; class Amphibia; order Anura; family Dendrobatidae; genus Ranitomeya; species Ranitomeya variabilis. The sequence goes on along the minus strand of NC_135233.1, from coordinate 501,623,017 downwards.
GAGGCTGGCAGCTGACTTCAGCATCACGTCACCAGTGTATGACGTCATTGTCATTCGCCGTCGAGTGCGTGTTGGAACTGCGAAGACAGAACTACGCCTCAGGAGCATGGCAAGGTAAGGAGAAAGGGTTTTTTTCTCTTTAATGAAAGTGGTACGGGGGGGCAGGATGGGAGACACAGGGGAAGAATCGAGACACGGAGAAGAATAGAGACACGGGGAAGAATAGAGACACAGGGGGTAAGAATAGAGACACAGTGCAAGAATAGAGACACAGGGGGCAAGAATTGAGACACAGGGAGCAAGAATGGAGATATGGGCAAGAATGGAGACAGGTGCAAGAATGGACACACAGAGGTAAGAATGGAGACATAGGGGCAAGAATGGAAACACAGGGAGCAAGAATGGAGACACGGGCAAGAATGGAGACACGAGGGAAGAATAGAGATGCTGGGCAAGAATGGAGACAAGGGTAGAATGGTAGAATAGAGACACAGGGGGCAAAAATAGAGACACAGGGGGCAAGAATGGAAACACAGGGCCAAAAATGGAGACAGATGGGGCAGGATGGAGACAGGTGGCAAGGATGGAGACAGGGGGCAAGAATGGAGACACAGGGGGCAAGAATGGAGACACAGGGGCAAGAATGAAGACAGGGGCAAGAATAGTGGCACAGGTGGCAAGAATGGAGACACAGGGGCAAGAATGGAGACAGATGGGGCAGGATCATGGGGCAGGATGGAGACAGATGGGGCAGGATCATGGGGCACAATGGAGACAGATGGGGCAGGATGGAGACACATGGGGCAGGATCATGGACAGATGGTCTGGACATGGCGTGGTGGTATTTTGTCCTTGTATGTGATATTATTCGGTCACTTAGGTGGTAATATGTGGTCTGGACATGGTGTTGCGGTATTTTGTTCCTTGTGTTTGATATTATAGGTCACTATGTGGTGGTAATATGGCGTCTGGTCATGGTGCCCTGGTATTTGTCCCTTGTATGTGATATTATTGGTCATTTTAAAAATTGAAAAATAAATAAAAATATACCAAAATTGTATTGGATATTATAACAAATGATTAATAGGTTAGAGTAGAGTAGAGCTCGGCCAAAAGAGTCTACCTTGCCATGGTGGAGGCTTAAAAAATCTTTTGGCCGAAACAAGAGCTGCTGGCTATATGTGTGTGATCCGGTGATGGGAACTGTTAGGCTGGGGTCACACTTGCAAATTCAATGCGAGAAACTCGCATCAAGTCCCGGCACTGCCACCGGCACACTGGACTGGAGTTTGCGGCTGCATGTATTTCTATGCAGCCGTACACTCCGGTCCCGAGTGCCGGTGGCAGTGCCAGGACTTGATGCGAGAGACTCATGTGAGTTTCCCCTATTGAACTCGCAAGTGTGACCTTGGCCTTAATGTGTGATGGGTGATAAGTGGAGTTTTTCCAAGAGAGAGCGTTGGGGCTGTGGCAGTTCGAGGAGTGGAGCCGGGGCGGAGTCTCAAGGGAGCCTCTAAAATGTAGCCAGTATGGGGCCCCAAAATTCCTAGTGGCAGCTCTACCTCATTGAATCAGGTCCCAATGAAGTTAACTTTTTCCTATCTTCTAGATGCCGCAATTTAGAAGACAGCAGAGGGAGACCACTGCTGTACTCAACTCTCCAACGCCCCCGTGATGAGATCTGATCACATCATGGGGGATCCAGCTTTGTCCTGGCAGCGGGAGGTCACATGATGACTTCCGGGTCTGCCTGCTGCAGTGGCTTGTTAGACTCAGCCAGCAGCTGAGTCTAACAAGTGATCTGACAGTATAAAACTGTCAGGACTAATACAATGCAATACATTGAATTGTATGAGACTGGTGATCAGTTAAGTAAAAATGAAAATCCCATGCAGGGACTAAGCAAAAATGTAAAAAAAAAATATTTTAAAACAATTTAACAAAAATCGGAAAATAAATTATAAAATAAGAAAAAATATTAAACCAATAAATACATATATTTTGTAAAAACAAAAAAAGTACAAATATTTGGTGTCACCGCATCCGGAACGAGCTGATCTATAAAACTTTCACATCTGATAGCTCCTTCAGTGCACACAATAGAAAAAAACGAAAAGCAGAATCTTTTGCTTTTTCATCGTGCCCCAAACAAAAAATAGAATAAAATGCAATCAAAAAGTCAAATAAAAGTAAAAATGATAGCAATAAAAACATAATTTTATCATGCAAAAAAAATCAAGCTGCCATACAGCACCATCAGCGAAAAAATAAAAAAGTTATATCTCTCAGACTACAGCGATGCAAAAACAATTATTTTTCTATAAAAAATTTTTTATTGTGAAAAGCAGCAAAACATAAAAAAATTCTAAATGTGGTATCGCTATGTTTGCACTGACCCAAAGAATAAAGCTGCCTTTTCAATTTTACTGCAAGCAGATAATAAAATAAACCCTAAAAAATTCCTAAATTCCCAGACTTTGATCATTCTGTCTCCCAAAAATCAGAATAGAAAGTGATCAAAAAATGTCATGTGGCCGAAAATGGTACCCATAAAAACGGCAGCTTGAACCGCAAAAAACAAGCCCTCATATGACTTTGTCAGCCAAAATATGGGAAAATTATAGCTCTCTAAATATGGTGATGCAAACACTAGCTTTTGCAATAAAAAGCGTCTTTTAGTGTGTGACAGCAGCCAAACATAAAAACCTGATATGGTATCACTGTAAACACACTGACCCGAAGAATAAAGTTGCCTAAGCACTTATACCACACAAGGAATGATGTAAAAAATAAATAAAATCAATTATTCACCTGCTGTTGATTTTTTCATTCTGCCTCCCAAAGATTGCAGTAAGGCTTGGTGCACAATTATCCTGCGCTCAATGCTGAGTGCTTACACCAGGGTTTCTGTGTAAATCTCTGAAACTACGTGATTCAGACAACCCCGGCGGAAGATTCCCTATAATGAAGCAGATAGAGGCACTGTGGGATGCCATAGGACCTGTGATCCAGTGGTGTCTGTCTTGTTAGTCATAAATAAAACTGCAGTCCGCCAGTTTTGTGTACCTCTGAAAAGAAGGACACAGCTGAACAGAGGCTAGACGAAGTCCAGAGTAACTCTGCCGCCTCATAGTTAATGGATACCTTGGGGGTTTCATCTGAATCACCTCACTCATTTTAGATGGAAGTCCCAAAGTTAGTGGTCAGCGTAGAGCGCCGGATAAATGTGATCACTAACGTCAAGTAAAATGTTCAAAATAAAAGCATCAACTCAATCCACAAAAAAGCAAGTCCTCACTCAGATGCATCACCTGTTAACGGAAATATAGGGGCTTCCACGTTACTTCTAGTACAAAGGCTCTGGAAAAGTGAAATAGCTCCTCACTCCCCTAAAAGAAATTCTGCACTCCAAAATTCAAATGCCCCCCTTCCCTTCTCACCCCCAGTGTGTATAAACCACATATAGAATCCACATGTTTGGCATTTCTACAGTGATGAGAGCCTGCCTAATTTATGGTTACACATCTCCAGAAGGGCGGGCTGAGCATAACATACTGGTGACTGCAACGTACTGGTCACTCAGCGTATTGGTCACTACAATTTCAGTTTTCAATTTTCACTCAGCAACATCCACTGCTGCTTGTTTCTGGGAAACACTTATGGAGTCAAAATCATCACTACACCTTTAAGTAAATTCCCAAAGGGGTGTAATTTCCAAATTGGGGTCACTTGAGAGGGGATTCTGCTTTTCTGGCATTTAGGCGCTCTTTATATGGAGTCCGGAAACTATTCTATAATAATTTGTCCTCCAAGAGTCAAATAGTGCTCCATCCCTCCCGAGTCTTGCTGTATGGCTAAACAGTACTGTACAGCCACATATGGAGTATTTCCAATTTCAATACATTTTGGCACCATTTTTACCCATTTCCCAATGTGAAAATATAAAATCTGGGGCTAAAACAATTTTTTGTGTGGTAAAAATGTAATTATTTTTTCTACACTGCCCAATGATATAAAATTCTGTGACACACTTGTGATTTCAATATGATCACTGCACCCCTAGTTGAATTCCTTGAGAGGTGTAGTTTACAAAAAAAATGGAATCATCTGTGGGGGTTTCTGCTGTTTTGCCATGTCAGGGGCACTTCAACCTATTGCAGCCTAAATAGCTCTCATTCTCTTTCCAACCCTGCCTTGCGCCCAAGCAGTCATTTTTCAACAAATATGAGGTACCTGCCTACTTTGGAAAAATTGCACAACAAATTTGGCATCCCTTTTCTCCTGTTACCATTGTGAAAATTTATAAAAATGGGGCTGAAACAACATTATAGTTCGGAAAATGTGTTTTTTTAATTTTCATGTCTCAACATTATAAAAAAAAAGAAAACCGAAGGAAAATGGACTACTGAGCTGGATAAAAAATTATCAATTTTTATTCACAAAATATTATATAAATAAGCAAATGCAATAAAGACTAAGACAATTAAAAAGAGGAGACGACACCATAGTGCCATTTCCATACAGGAATTAGATAAAAATTAAAGAACAGTCTATGTATAGAGCTAGGCGACTCAATCAGAATAATTATAAATGATGGTATTTCCATACAAGCAATATAAGAGGTATTGGAGATAATATTCCATGAAAAAAGTTTTATAGGAAAATATATAGTCTCAGTGACATAATTCTAATCAATATATAGCTGCAAATAATTAAACAAATGTAGAAACCTTGATAGTAAGAGTGAACTCAAAATTACAACAGAATCAAGAATTTAAGATAAAGTGCCTAGTGTCATAGTGCAAAATAAAGTAATATAAGCATATATATGTGGGTGTCCAATGGACAAATATAGAGTTTAGTCATATATAAGCCACACATATACAGTATACAGACATTGCTGCACTAAGATAAAGCATACATACAGATGGCCAACAGCATTAATCAAAATTGTGATGTATATAGACCGACCTGCTGAGGACGTGAGAAAGAAATGACCCCATCGCGCGTTTCACACTCTGCTTCATCGGGGGCGTGGTGTCAATGGCTAGGGTGCAGGTTTTATATACCCCAAGTAGCTGTAAGAATAGGTGGCTGATGTGACGCTTCCTTTGACACGGCGGGGACCGGATGCCGTGGAATCGGCGTCCGACGTAACAGGTTTAAACCCATCACTAACGCATCAGTGAGGCGGACCCGAGGTGCAATGTCAGAAGGACGTGTACCCATGGCAATTGAGCCAATGGTCAGAAGGAGCGCACACCGCAGAGTGTAACTAGGGGTCTGTGGTGTCAGCACAGAAGAGGAGCCGAAAAGGAGGGCATTGCAGTAATAAGTAGAATGTCAGCAAAAGAAGAAAGCGGATTAAAGTGCACCTACCTGAGATAGCAGTGATTGGGAGTGATCCAGTGATTGAGGGGTGACTAGAAAGCTGTGAAATGAAATTAGAAATGAAAGTGAATGAAAGACAAATTGAAAAAGGTGAGGAGAAAAGCAAAATATGAATATAAGAGAAAAGAACATATGTGAAAATATAAAATATAAGGTAACAAAGATGAATTTATATATCTATAAAGTGTGCAAATACATAGAGGTGTAAATGCAAAGTTAAATTGATCACATATGAAAACATATGTGAACAATTAATACCTGACCCCATATAAGAAAAAGTTCCCAGGCTGCAGTTCATGAGAACATCCAGCAGGGGCGCATCACCGCGACTGAAGGAAATGTAGGTCAATGACCTACATTTCCTTCATTCGCCGGGGAATTACAAGCACGAGCACAGCTGCATTTGCAGGGCTAGTGCTTGTAAATTATTTTAACCCCTTCAGATGGATTACCTCGTGGGACGTGACGGGTCAGCAGAAGGTATGTATATTGTGGGTTTATTGTTTTGCCAAGCGAGGGTCTGCAAATGGATTGAGAGAGCAATAAAATATTAAAACAACCGCTGTGTTTATTTCATTAAAATACTTTTAAATCATGTGTGTGTGTGTTTTTTAACCCTTTCAAACAATTGGATTAATAATGGATAGGTGTCATAATTGACGCCTCTCCATTACTAATCTGGCTTAATGTCACCTTACAATAGCAAGGTGGTATTAACCCTTCATTACCCCATATCCCACCACTACACGGGAATGGGAAGAGAGTGGCCAAGTGCCAGAATAGGCACATCTTCCAGATGTGCCTTTTCTGGGGTGGCTGGGGGCAGATGTTTTTAGCTACGGGGGGGCCAATAACCATGGACCCTCTCCTGGCTATTAATATCTGCCCTCAGTCACTGGCTTTACCACTCTGGCGGAGAAAATTGCGCGGGAGCCCACGCCAATTTTTTCCGCCATTTAACCCTTTATTTTAGCAGCTACAGCGCTGCAATTTTGCACATACACACTACTAACATTAGTAGTGTGGAATATGCAAAAAAAAAGGGATATGAGATGGTTTACTGTATGTAATCATGTCTCATATCCTGTCGGGTTTAGGCAGGAGAAATGAAAAGCCGGCAATTGAATTACCGACTTTTCACTAACACCGCTGCGTATTTCTCGCAAGTCACACTGCTGGTCCATGTGGAATCCGTATTTTTCTCACCCCCATAGACTTTCATTGGCGATTTTTTTGCGCAATACGCTGACAAACGCAGCATGCTGCAATTTTGTACGGCCGTAGAACGCCGTATATTACGGATCCGTAATATACGGCTGATAGGACGAGACCCATTGAGAAGCATTGTGCCGTATGTTATGCGAGTTTTACGCACGTAGTTTCTGGGCTCTTACATCCGTAAAACTCGCATGTGTGACGGCGGCCTTATCAGGAGAGCAGCACAGTAGAGTAGAAGTGGGAGCTCTACTTACACCCCTGTGTATTGCTCCTCTCTCACTGTGACTGGAAAAAGATGCTCCTTCCTTCCTGTCTGCTCTACAGCAGACATGCCCACTCAGCATGCAATGTGGGCATGTCCTCAGTATACTGGAGGCAGACAGCTGTCAGGTCAGGTACAGTGCTGGCACTGCATGGGGGGGCTGCTTTGGGGAATATGTTCCTCTCTTTTCAGCCACTGCCTGCGGTAGTGCAGGGAGATCATGTCTCACTCTTCTCTACCACGGAGCTTAACTATATCGGCGGGCTGTGCACGCTGATATAATTAAGTGTAGCATAGCTCCGGGTGGGCCCCTGTGAGCGGTGGGCCTGGGGCGACCGCACCCTCTGCCCCCCTGGTAGCTACGCTACTGGATGTGCATAACATATACAGATACTTATATATTAGAAAATGATTAATTAACCCTTGTCAGGCTGCATAATTTTACAACCTTAACAGGCTGCATAGGTACAATTGTACCTTCACATATACCTCCACTGTGGGAAGACTTTACTTGGTTTCAGAAACTAAAGTTCATTCAGCTACAAATGTTATGCTGATATCTATTGTTCAGTGTTGTTACTGGTCACTTATGTTGCTGTCAATTAAGTTAATTCAAACTGGGAGTGGCTTCTACTTGTCTTCCTGCCTCCCTCCTCTCATTAGCCATTTTGCTGTTCATCTCATTGCTGTGAGCACACATTTCTAGGCTTGTGAAGTCTTCAATTTCTTGGAAACGAAGGTAGGAAAGTCTCACAGCATCTAACAGCCAGTTATACCTTTATTCTCATTATGTGGGGACAGAACAGTCAAATTGTCTTTCAGCCTGGACTTGGCTTACATATATTTTGTATGAAACTTATCACTATAGGTATAATTTTTATACGAAAAATGGATAATAATTAGTATCTACATATTGTTTTACGATGTTTTATTTATATTCAGCACAAAATACGAAGCCAAAATTCATCTAGCAAGTCATCATGAGTGATAGTAATGCTGGATCTAGTTTCCGCCATAATCCAAGAAAACGTGTTTGCAGGTTAGTATAATTTTGTGAAAAGCCAATAATGTAGTATTTCGGAAAATTATTTATTTTCCATTTTTTCATATTTACAGATTTACGTCTGACGAAATAATGCGAATGCTAGAAGAATCTGATTCTGAGCATGAGGATGAACCATATGTTGCATCTGATGATGAAAACTATGTACCACAAGTGGATGTTACTGAAGAAGATTCAGACATTGAACAAGAAATGGTCATAGAGCATGAAAATGAATACGAATCAGACGAAAGTGTTGAGGATGATTCTGTGCCTCAAAGTGCAGGCGACATTTGGACTGCTAAGGATGAAACTCAATGGTGCAGTAATCCACTGCCAAATGCACAAACAAAATCTCGTAATGTCCTACGACAAAGAGGTGGCCCTGCAGCAATCAGCAACCTATATACAGCAAAAGAGCTATTCAAGTCCATCATGACTCCCGAGATGTGTGACATCATATTACGGGAAACGAATCGAAAGGCCAAGAGAGTTTGTGATGCTTACAACAACGAACTGGTACAATGTTTTCCTGATTCTTCCAAACGGCCACCACAAAAAACATTCAAGCAATTTACTGAAACTGAACTTCATGCATTTTTGGGCATACTGATTGCTGCTGGTGTGCACAGAGCCAACAAAGAGAATCTGGAGGAAATGTGGAATGTTGCTGCTCTGCCTCTTATACGTGCAGCCATGTCTCGTGACCGCTTCAAGATGATACTCAGATTTATCAGGTTTGACAACGAAAATACACGTGCAGAACGTGTGCAAACAGATAAAGCTGCACCAATACGGGACATCTGGACAATGCTGAACAGTAATCTGGAGAGAGCCTACAAGCCATATCATTGTATCACCGTCGACGAGCAATTATTTCCATTTAGAGGTCATACTAAATTTACCCAGTATATACCTTCAAAACCAGCTAAATATGGCATAAAGATTTTCTGGGCTTGTGACTCATCAAATGCCTACCCTTTACAAGGTCAGCTCTACACTGGGAAACCAACTGATGGTCCTCGACAAGTAAACATTGGAGAACGAACAGTATTGGACCTAGTGAGCTCGTATAAAGGCTCTGGAAGAAATGTCACCACCGATAACTTCTTTACAACCATGGAACTAGCTAAGGTATTGAACTCCTGGAACATGACACTAGTTGGTACAGTAAGAAAAAACAAAAGGTTCCTACCTAGCAACATGCAGCCTGCCAAAGAAAGGCCTGTAAACTCGACAAATTTTGCCTACAATCATGATGCAACAGTCTGTTCATATGTACCAAAGAAGAACAAATCAGTCGTGCTTCTATCATCTATGCACATGACGGGAGAAGTTGAAGAGACACTAGCAGCCAAGCCAGAGATAATAAAATACTACAACATAACAAAAGGTGGCGTTGATGTTATGGATAAAATGTTGGGAGAGTACACTGTGAAACGACGAACATCACGTTGGACTTTGGCATTTTTCTACAATATGATTGATGTCAGTGGGTTAGCATCCTACATCATCTACAGAGAACACAATCCAAGCTTCAGGGCAAAGGATCAACGAAGAAAGTTCCTGAAAGATCTCGCAAATCAGCTGTGTATGATTGCAATTGAAGATCGTAGTACAAACAAAATGATAATGAGAAACCATTTTCTTCGAGGTGCAGTAGAAATGGTGCTTGGACGATGCATTGTGGTAGCATCGCAGCCAGCAGCTGGCCCCAACATACCTCATGGTAGTCGTGGACCCTCCCCTGTTGTTGGTAGTTGCTATGTCTGCAGAGACCTGAGGCGAAAACAACGCAAGACTAGAAAGTCTTGTGTGGTTTGTGTGAAACCCATTTGCGATGAACACTCTGTAGCAAAGCCAACATGCATTACTTGCAAAGAAAATCAATAAAAAAAAGTTTCTTACATTTTCTTTTATAATGTAAATGAACAGTTTTTTACTTGTTTATAATAGTTAAATAGCATTATCATTAAAAAAAAATTTATGCTTTTTCCCTTGCATTATCTTCATTCAAAATATATGAGGTACATTTGTACCTATGCAGCTTGTTATGGATGCAAAAAGATCTCGACCCCTTATCTCGGAAGCGGGTGGAGATATTTTATTGAAATTTGGCCAATATATTCTGGACCAAAAATGTAGAGATGTCACGAAATTTCAGCCCTCTACGTCTTTTCAAAAAAAAGTTATTGCAATTTTAAAACGGAATAGTTACAATTGTACCTATTCAGCCGGATAAGGGTTAATATAAAGAGATTGTGACTTCAGTGGTATAAGATATAGTGAAGCAAAATGAATATTGGTAACGTAGTTAAACATGAACATACATTAATAGTAAAAGGGGAAACAAAAAGAAAAATATCAAATTATTATCCATTCTCCGAATTCCTTTAAAAATTCTGAAGGAACAATACGACCTCCCATATGCAGCTAGATAGATGAAATATGAGCAGCTGAACCTACACTGAATAGATAAAAGAGTGAGGATTAATTAATGAAAATGAAACATATCATTAAAAACCACAGACACAAAACATTTTAGCAAAAATTACAAAAATGGAACAAAACTAAGGACCTCAGTGAGGCTCTTAGGACGAATGCAATCAATCCGAATGACCATTGAGTCTCTAGTTGGGCGAGGTTCTTCTTGATATCTCCTCCACGTTTGTCTTACAAGATGTGGTCAATCCCACGTATTCAGAGTAGATTACTGTTGCAACCATGTGCTTCCTTGAAGTGCCTAAGGATGGGCTTTAATGGTTCGTCAGCCAATGAATCCAAAGCCCCTTTAATGTCATGAGTGTGTTCTCTAATCCTTACATGTAGCTGTCGTGAGGTCAAGCCAACGGATATCAAGGCACAAGGGCAGGTGGCATAGTACATTACACCCTCTGTACCACATGTAATATGTTGTATAATGTGAAATTCTTTACAGTCATCACTGGATAAAAAATTGGATAAAAAGCCAGTGATGGCTCTAAAGAATTCCGCATTACACAACATATCACATGTGGTACAGAGGGTGTAATATACTATGCCAACATTGTGTTGGATGTCAATGCAACCCTCTTCTCCCACTTTTGACATACTGATAGCAACACCGCAGAAAAAATGCTAGCACAGGCTTCCAGTATCCAATTGGCAGCACTTTGATCACATTTTATAAGTGGTCATAAACTTGTAAATAACTCATGAAAGAATAAAGCTACGCTAAAACCAATTGTTTTTCTTGTGAAATTCTCAATAAGTTTGATGTGTCACATGACCCTCTTCCCATTGGAAAAAAAAAGTTGGATCCAAAATGGCCGACTTCAAAATGGCCGCCATGGTCACCATCCATCTTGAAAAGTTTTTCCCCTCCAACATACTAATGTGCCACACACAGGAAGTTGATATCACCAACCATTCCCATTTTATTTAGCTGTATATATATATATATATATATATATATACATATACATACAGTATGTATATACACACACTATGCTGTATACTTACAGTTACAATGGGGAGATGTCAATAGACACATGGAGATTAGAGTGCTGTGTCTGCAGCTGTATGTACAGTATCAGTGAGTGAGCTCTGCTGAATAGAGTCCGCCAACACAGCATGAAAGTCACATGACTCTTATATCATGTCAGAACCAGCAAGTCAAAGAGAATCTCACCCCTCCCACCCCCTGTGCGCCTGCCTGCTGGCATTACAATACTCACCCAGCTCCCGCGATGCTTCCTCTCAGCGCCGCAGCTTGTCCTGTATGAGCGGTCACGTGGTGCCGCTCATTACAGTGATGAATATGTGGCTCCACCTCCCATAGGGGTGGGAGGCGGCAGGTGACAAGGATCTTTATTTTAAACACAAAAATAATAAAAAAACATTGATTTTTCATTCCTTCTCTCCAGCGAACACTGCTGGAGAGAAGGAATGAATGGCGGCTCCAGCACCACACGCTGGGGGGACAGCGCTTACTGTATCGCTGTCTCCTGCACAGTCCGTGTGGTACTCAGTCGGCACACAGGCGGCACAAGGCTGCCGCACATGTGCCACACTGATGTGCCATGTGAGCTCACGGACACACGGACACGGATAACTCCGGTACCGATTTTTCCGGTACCGGAATTATCTGGACGTGTGAGACTGGCCTCAAAGAAGTGTCTAGCATGGTAAGCAAAGCCTAAAGCAAGCAACAAAACGTGGATCATTTTACTTTTCAATGGGGTCTTCATCCCACATTGCACTTTTCTGCTACTTATGAATAATTACTTATCATATTGCTATTTTAATCTATCATTATTAGTTTCTATTTTATTTATTTATATTTTACATAAATGCAAAAAAAATCAAGATTTTAAACAACTGCTAGTGTGATTTCTTTTTTTACTTGTTCGTTGTGGATAGCTGCCTGGCATACGAAGAGTTAAAAGGCGAAGCAGTGCGCACGGAACAGCTGCAGAGGAGTGATTGGGATTTTGTGTGTTTGTAATCATTTCTGGAAAGCAATTGCATATCTGTCAGAAGTGACAACTACTTGTGTTGCTCTTTACATGCAATGATTTCTGTGACAACTAAGAAAAATGAAGCGCATCATGTCCCAGAATGAGAAATGAGTGATAGAACTGGTCCATTAGACACATTGTCAGCCACTTAATTAGAGATCGGCAAGTCGGTTTCGTGGAAAAACAAACCACTTTGAATTAAGACATTTTACATGGAAACATTATTTATTTCACTGCAAATGATGTACACATGACTGCTTGCATGGTGATATCCCTCTTGTAATTTATATTTCTGTTATGTGTGTGGATTTCAATAGTTTTTTCTAGAAACAAAAAAAAAATAACTAAACTTAAAGGGTTGTCTCAGCTTCTTAAACGGGTAAAATTTTAAAGTACTTGAAAAAAAAAGCAACTTTACAATTTCACGTTTATTGAATCTCGTTTTAATTTTCAAAAATGGAGGGATTTTTCATTTTATAGTTTACTACTAGTTATCAGCGACCACCAGAATGCCCGGGTACTCGTTACTCGAGTTGAGAAAATTGTAATGCTCGGGTGCTCGACCTTAGGCTACTTTCACACTAGCGTTAACTGCAATACGTCGCAAATGCGTCGTTTTCCCGAAAATACGCATCCAGCAAAAGTTCTTGCTGGATACGTTTTTTCGTCATAGACTAACATTAGCGACGCATTTGCGACGCATTGCCAAACGTTGCGTCCGTTTTGCGACGCTTGGGCGTGTGGTAGCGGACCGTCGGGAGAAAAAAACGTTACATGTAACGTTTTTTGCTCCCGACGGTCCGCTTTTTCCGACCGCGCATGCGCAGCCGGAACTCCGCCCCCACCTCCCCGCACTTCCCCGCACCTCACAATGGGGCAGCGGATGCGTGGGAAAAATGCATCCGCTGCCCCCGTTGTGCGGCGGAGACCACGCTAGCGTCGGGAACATCGGCCCGACGCACAGCGATGGGTTGTTCCCGACGCTAGTGTGAAAGTAGCCTTAGTAATGAGTATAATGGAAGTCAATGGGAAACTCATGCATTTGTTCTGGTGCCGCCCCCTCCCCCCACCCAGAGGTCTGGAAGGGGTCTAAAAATAGCTGAAATCGATGTAAACAGCAATGAAATGGAATGAGAACAACATAGGGAAGATCTCTGAATGAATCCCTGGTCACTGCGAACAATGTTGTCAATGAGAGTATTAGGCCATGTGCACACGTTCAGTGTTTTTCGTGTTTTTTTGCGGTTTTCGCTATAAAAACATGATAAAAACGTGAAAAAAACGCTAACATATGCCTCCTATTATTTACAGTGTATTCCGCATTTTTTGTGCAAATGTTGCATTTTTTTCTGCAAAAAAATCACATCGCGGAAAAAAAAGCAACGTGTTCATTAAAAATGCGGAATTGCGGGGATTCCGCACACCTAGGAGTGCATTGATCTGTATACTTCCCGCACGGGGCTGTGCACACCATGCGGGAAGTAAGCAGATCATGTGCGGTTGGTACCCAGGGTGGAGGAGAGGAGACTCTCCTCCACGGACTGGGCACCATATAATTGGTCAAAAAAAAAAGGAATTAAAATAAAAAATAGTCATATACTCACCTTCGATGGCCCCCGGAGTGTTCCCGCCTCTCACCGCTGTATGCTGCCGCTTCGGTTCCTAAAGATGGTGTGGTGAAGGACCTGCGATGACGTCGCGGTCTTGTGATTGGTCGCGAGACCGGTCATGTGACCGCTCACGTGACCGCGACGTCATCGAAGGTCCTGAACCACACCGGCATCTATAGGAACGGACGCCGCTGAGGAGATCGGCTGTCTGCAGGTGAGTATAACCATTTTTTTGTTTTTTTATTATTTTTAAACATTCTATCTTTTACTATAGATGCTGCATAGGCTGCATCTATAGTAAAAAGTTGGTCACACTTGTCAAACACTATGTTTGACAAGTGTGACCAACCTGTCAGTCAGTTTTCCAAGCGATGCTACAGATCGCTTGGAAAACTTTAGCATTCTGCAAGCTAATTACGCTTGCAAAATGCTAAAAAAAAAGCGAAAAAAAAATGCGGATTTCTTGCAGAAAATTTCCGGTTTTCTTCAGGAAATTTCTGCAAGAAATCCTGACGTGTGCACATACCCTTACGCCACTTTTAAGGACTGAAAATAAAACATAAAAAATCGATGTTAAAATGGATTTTACTGCAAGAAATGCTATGAAACATTATTTCTAGCATAATGACTTGTATATAAGGCAAAATAAATAAGAGAGCAAAAATTTCTCCTCCACACCTTGGGTTATGTTCACACGCAGTGTTTTTGCAGTTTTTTTCTGCCCATTTGCATTGCTTTCAAAGGAGAAAAAAATATTCAATGGAAACGTAATTTTATCATTTTAATACCTTATCTGGCCATGTGGTGTGTGATGCATATTCAGACACATACTGTTTAATTTATGAAGGAAGGACTCTGAAAGTCACAATTTGTTGTTTCAGGGCCATCAGGCAGCCATCACTATTTGTAGAGGGTCTTCAGGTTGCCCTTACTATTGTTGAATTGCCTGCAGTCGGCCCTCACTATTAGGCCGGCGTCACACTGGCGAGTTTTACGGACGTAAGAGCGCAGAAACTACGTCCGTAAAACTCGCATAACATACGGCACAATTATTCTCAATGGGGCTGCTCCTATTAGCCGTATATTACGGTTCAGTATTATACGGCTTTCTACGGCCGTACAAAATCGCAGCATGCTGCGTTTGTCAGCGTACTGCGCAAAAAAATCGCCAATGAAAGTCTATGGGGGCGTGAAAAATACGGATTCCACACTGACCAGCAGTGTGACTTGCGAGAAATACGCAGCGGTGTTAGTGAAAAGTCGGTAATTCAATTGCCGGCTTTTAATTTCTCCTGCACAAACCCGACAGGATATGAGACATGGTTTACATACAGTAAACCATCTCATATCCCCTTTTTTTTTGCATATTCCACATTACTAATGTTAGTAGTGTGTATGTGCAAAATTTCAGCGCTGTAGCTGCTGAAATAAAGGGTTAAATGGCGGAAAAAATTGGCGTGGGCTCCCGCGCAATTTTCTCCGCCAGAATGGTAAAGCCAGTGACTGAGGGCAGATATTAATAGCCAGGAGAGGGTCCATGGTTATTGGCCCCCCCGTGGCTACAAACATCTGCCCCCAGCCACCCCAGAAAAGGCACATCTGGAAGATGCGCCTATTCTGGCACTTGGCCACTCTCTTCCCACTCCCTGTAGCGGTGGGATATGGGGTAATGAAGGGTTAATGCCACCTTGCTATTGTAAGGTGACATTAAGCCAGATTAATAAAGGAGAGGCGTCAATTATGACACCTATCCATTATTAATCCAATTGTAGGAAAGGGTTAAAAAACACACACACACATGATTTAAAAGTATTTTAATGAAAAAAACACAGCGGTTGTTGTAATAATTTATTGTACTCTCAGTCCATCAGGAACACCCTCGCTTGGAAAAATAATAAACGCACAAGATACATACCTTCTGCTGTCAGATCAGGTCCCACGAAGTAATCCATCTGAAGGGGTTAACTAATATTACAGGCAGAGCTGCGATAATCCACTCGCTCGTACCTGTAATCCCCGGGTGCTGAAAGGAAAGCAGTGATCTATACTTACATTCAGTTGCGGTGATGCGCCCCTGCTGGATGTTCTCATGAACTGCAGCCTGGGAACTTTTTCCCACGCTACAGGTCATATGAGGACATCCACCAGGGGGCGCATCACCGCGAATGAATGAAATGTAGGTCAATGACCTACATTTCCTTCAGTCGCGGTGATGCGCCCCCTGGTGGATGTCCTCATATGACCTGTAGCGTGGGAAAAAGTTCCCAGGCTGCAGTTCATGAGAACATCCAGCAGGGGCGCATCACCGCAACTGAATGTAAGTATAGATCACTGCTTTCCTTTCAGCACCCGGGGATTACAGGTACGAGCGAGTGGATTATCGCAGCTCTGCCTGTAATATTAGTTAACCCCTTCAGATGGATTACTTCGTGGGACCTGATCTGACAGCAGAAGGTATGTATCTTGTGCGTTTATTATTTTTCCAAGCGAGGGTGTTCCTGATGGACTGAGAGTACAATAAATTATTACAACAACCGCTGTGTTTTTTTCATTAAAATACTTTTAAATCATGTGTGTGTGTGTTTTTTAACCCTTTCCTACAATTGGATTAATAATGGATAGGTGTCATAATTGACGCCTCTCCTTTATTAATCTGGCTTAATGTCACCTTACAATAGCAAGGTGGCATTAACCCTTCATTACCCCATATCCCACCGCTACAGGGAGTGGGAAGAGAGTGGCCAAGTGCCAGAATAGGCGCATCTTCCAGATGTGCCTTTTCTGGGGTGGCTGGGGGCAGATGTTTGTAGCCAGGGGGGGGGCCAATAACCAAGGACCCTCTCCTGGCTATTAATATCTGCCCTCAGTCACTGGCTTTACCATTCTGGCGGAGAAAATTGCGCGGGAGCCCACGCCAATTTTTTCCGCCATTTAACCCTTTATTTCAGCAGCTACAGCGCTGAAATTTTGCACATACACACTACTAACATTAGTAGTGTGGAATATGCAAAAAAAATGGGGATATGAGATGGTTTACTGTATGTAAACCATGTCTCATATCCTGTCGGGTTTGTGCAGGAGAAATGAGAAGCCGGCAATTGAATTACCGGCTTTTAACACATATCGCGCTGAATGAAATCTAAATACAGAATATATATATATGTGTCTCAATGACATATATATATATATATATATACTGTATATATGTTTTCCCGAACATTTGAGCACATAAATCCATTAGATGTCGGTTTTGCAAGCCTGCGCGAAAATCTCGCAGTACGGATGCCATACGGATTACATACGGAGGATGCCATGCGCAAAATACGCTGACACACCCTGACTACGGATCACTATTTTGGGAACATTTCACCGTATTTCGGCCGTATTACGGCCGTAAAATACGGACCGTATTGTCTTACGCCGAGTGTGACGCCGGCCTTAAGAGGGCCAGCAGGTGGCCTTCACTCTAATTTTAGAGGGCCAGCAGCCAGCGCTCACTAAGCATTTTTGGAGGGCCAGAAGACTGCTATGTATATTGCTATTGCAATATAATTTATCCACCTGAGGTAGGCAAATTAACTTTTTCTTATTAATACTGTAAAGTTTGAAATTTGGAGGCCCAGCAGGCAGACCTCACAATTTATAGAGGGCCAGCAGGCCAACCACGTTATTTTTAGAAGACCAGCAGGTGTCTTGTGGACAGATGAGACCAAGATAGAGTTTTTTGGAAAAGCACACCAATTTACTGTTTACTGTAAGTGGAATCAAGCCAAGAAAAAAAGAACACAGTAGTTACAGTCAAATATATTTGAGGTTCAAAGATATTTTGTGGTTGTTTTTTTTGTTTTGATGCACAACGGGAGAAGTTTAAATGCCATGTAATATTTGACTGCTGAAAAAAATTTGCAGTATTACTATAGCTGGAAAATGTGCCCACCTCAAATGGACTGGTTATACTAAAGGAGTAATATGCCTATGTTATTGAGATCCAACCATGTCTGGCTGTATGGTTTTGACGCACAACTGCCACAGTAAGTTGCAGTAAAACGGAAAGAAGTGCAATAAGCCCTATTCTGTCCTACACGATACCTTTACCTCAATCTCTCCCTAACTACTGACAACAGCAGTATTAATATTGATTATAATTAGCCCTAAGAAGGGCTGTTGTTGTAGTTGAAAGAAATATAAATGCAGTTGAATCCTTGGCTAATATGCAGCTACAATTCTGTCTTTCTTTCAGCAGCACCTCTCCCTGCTCTGCCTATTTCCAGCTTGCAGTGTGTCTGGCATAACTTGATGGGTCTTATATAGACCTGATGATGCAATAAAGTTACCCAATCACAATAATGCCATAAACAAAATGACAACAGCATTACAGGGACTGGCAGGCAATCACCGCATGTTTATTGGCTGTCTACAAAGTACCAAACATGCGGGACGGGGACTTGTGCTCACGCTCGAGCATTCAAAAAATTGTTCATCACTATTTACTGCTCAATGCCTAGGTTACTGACCTCCACTTCATTCTATCAGGAGAGCAGTACTTGAAAGTTGTGATGAGCATACCTGCAAAATTTGAATTTGGATGGTAAATTGATTTGCATTGAGGTTGTTAGCATGTTCCTTAATACACGTAGGGTAAAGAAAAATTAATACGTGCTCACCTTACAGTTCACCTGTCTTTCTGCCAATGCCCTCTCCCTATTTAGTCTTCAGCGCATCTCCCTTCAGTCTCATCTTCATCTCAGTACAGCCAGTGAAATCCTTACCTCTGCACCAGGAATGTCACAAAGTGGTGCTTTCTTGAGTGATGTACATAATGTCAGAGGAGTACTCAATCATGAAATATCAGGTGCAAAAAAGTAAAGGTGCCTCTACAGGGAGCTTTTCACGGAGCACTGAAGGGGAGTGGTTGGACAGTTGAACAACGTGGTTGAAGTTTTTTTCCATTCCTTTTGTGGCCCTCTACAAATCAACAAAAATCAGCAATCGACCATTCTGAAAAATAATGAAGCAAGTTGCAGAATTAATTTGGATTATGGAGAATTAATTTTTATTTAACCCCTTCACCCCCAAGGGTGGTTTGCACGTTAATGACCAGACCAATTTTTACAATTCTGACCACTGTCCCTTTATGAGGTTATAACTCTGGAACGCTTCAATGGATCCTGGTGATTCTGACACTGTTTTCTCGTGACATACTGTACTTCATGATAGTGGTAAAAATTCTTTGATATTACCTGCGTTTATTTGTGAAAAAAATGGAAATTTGGCGAAAATTTTGAAAATTTCGCAATTTTCCAAATTTGAATTTTTATGCAATTAAATCACAGTGATATGTCACACAAAATACTTAATAAGTAACATTTCCCACATGTCTACTTTACATCAGCACAATTTTTGAACCAAATTTTTTTTGTTAGGGAGTTATAAGGGTTAAAATTTGACCAGCAATTTCTCATTTTTACAACACCATTTTTTTTTTAGGGACCACATCTCATTTGAAGTCATTTTGAGGGGACTATATGATAGAAAATACCCAAGTGTGACACCATTCTAAAAACTGCACCTCTCAAGGTGCTCAAAACCACATTCAAAAAGTTTATTAACCTTTCAGGTGTTTCACAGGAATTTTTGGAATGTTTAAATAAAAATTAACATTTAACTTTTTTTCACACAAAATTTACTTCAGCTCCAATTTATTTTATTTTACCAAGGGTAACAGGAGAAAATGGACCCCAAAAGATGTTTTACAGTTTGTCCTGATTACGCCGATACCCCATATGTGTGGGTAAACCACTGTTTGGGCGCATGACAGAGCTCGGAAGCGAGGGAGCGCCATTTGACTTTTCAATGCAAAATTGACTGGAATTGAGATGGGACACCATGTTGCGTTTTGAGAGCCACTAATGTGCCTAAACATTGAAACTCCCCACAAGTGACACCATTTTGGAAAGTAGACCCCCTAAGGAACTTATCTAGAGGTGTGGTGAGCATTTTGACACACCAAGTGCTTCACAGAAGTTTATAATGCAGAACCGTAAAAATAAAAAATCATATTTTTTCTCAAAAATTATCTTTTCACCCCCAATTTTTTATCTTCCCAAGGGTTAGAGAAGAAATTGGACCCCAAAAGTTGTTGTACAATTTGTCCTGAGTACGCTAATACCCCATATGTGGGAGTAAACCACTGTTTGGGCGCATGGGAGAGCTCGGAAGGGAAGGAGCGCCGTTTGACTTTTCACTGCAAAATTGACTGGAATTGAGATGGGAAGCCATGTTGCGTTTGGAGAGCCACTGATGTGCCTAAACATTGAAAACCCCCCACAAGTGACACCATTTTGGAAAGTAGACCCCCTAAGGAACTTATCTAGAGGTGTAGTGAGCATTTTGACCCACCAAAATAATTTTTTAGCCCACAGTTTTGTATTTTCCTGAGGGTAACAGGAGAAATTTGACCGCAAAAGTTGTTGTCCAATTTGTCCTGAGTATGCTGATACCCCATGTGTGGGGGGGAACCACTGTTTGGGCGCATAGGAGGGCCCGGAAGGGATGGAGCGCCATTTGGAGTGCAGACTTAGATGGAATGGTCTGCAGGCGTCACATTGCGTTTGCAGAGCTCCTTATGTACCTAAACAGTAAAAAAAAAACACAAGTGACACCATTTTGGAAAGTAGACCCTCTAAGGAACTCATCTAGATGTGTTGTGAGAGTTTTGAACCCTCAAGTGTTTCACTACAGTTTACAACGCAGAGCCATAAAAATAAAAATAAAAAATTTCCCCCAAAAAATTATTTTTTAGCCCCCAGTTTTGTATTTTCCCAAGGGTAACAGGAGAAATTGGACCCAAAAGTTGTTGTCCAATTTGTCTTGAGTACGCTGATACCCCATATGTGGGGGGGAACCATCGTTTGGGCGCATGGGAGGGCTCGGAAGGGAAGGAGCGCCATTTGGAATGCAGACTTAGATGGAATGGTCTGCAGGCGTCACATTGCGTTTGCAGAGGCCCTAATGTACCTAAACAGTAGAAACCCCCCACAAGTGACACCATTTTGGAAAGTAGACCCTCTAAGGAACTCATCTAGATGTGTTGTGAGAGCTTTGAACCCCCAAGTGTTTCACTACAGTTTATAACGCAGAGCCGTGCAAATAAAAAATATTTTTTTTTCCACAAAAATTATTTTTTAGCCCTCGTTTTGTATTTTCCCAAGGGTAACAGGAGAAATTGGACCCCAAAAGTTGTTCTCCAATGTGTTCCGAGTACGCTGATACCCCATATGTTGGGGTAAACCCCTGTTTGGGCGCACAGGAGAGCTCGGAAGGGAAGGAGCACTGTTTTACTTTTTCAACGCAGAATTGGCTGAAATTGAGATCGGACGCCATGTCGCGTTTGGAGAGCCCCTGATGTGCCTAAACAGTGGAAACCCCCCAATTATACCTGAAACCCTAATCCAAACACACCCCTAACTCTAATCCCAACGGTAACCCTAAACGCACCTCTAACCCAGACACACCCCTAACCCTAATCCCAACCCTATTGCCAACCGTAAATGTAATCCAAACTCTAACCCTAACTTTAGCCCCAACCCTAACTGTAGCCTTAACCCTAGCCCCAACCCTAGCCCCAACCCTAACCCTAACCCTAGCCCTAACCCTAGCCCTAACCCTAGCCCTAACCCTAGCCCTAGCCCTAACCCTAGCCCTAATGGGAAAATGGAAATAAATACATTTTTTAAATTTTTGAATTTTTCCCTAATTAAGCGGGTGATGAAGGGGGGTTTGATTTACTTTTATAGCGGGGTTTTTAGCGGATTTTTATGATTGGCAGCCGTCAAACACTGAAAGATGCTTTTTATTGCAAAAAAGATTTTTTGCCTTGCCACATTTTGAGAGCTATAATTTTTCCATATTTGAGTCCACAGAGTCATGTGAGGTCTTGTTTTTTGCAGGACGAGTTGACGTTTTTATTGGTAACACGCTCGGGCACGGGAGATTTTTTGATCGCTTCTTATTCCGATTTTTGTGAGGCAGAATGACCAAAAACCAGCTATTCATGAATTTATTTTGGGGGAGGCGTTTATACCGTTCCGCGTTTGGTAAAATTGATAAAGCAGTTTTATTCTTCGGGTCAGTACGATTACAGTGATACCTCATTTATATCATTTTTTTATGTTTTGGCGCTTTTATACGATAAAAACTATTTTATAGAAAAAATAATTATTTTGGCATCGCTTTATTCTGAGGACTATAACTTTTTATTTTTTCACTGATGATGCTGTATGGCAGCTCGTTTTTTGCGGGACAAGATGACGTTTGCAGCAGTACCATGGTTATTTATATCTGTCTTTTTGATCGCGTGTTATTCCACTTTTTGTTTGGCGGTATGAGAATAAAGCGTTGTTTTTTTGCCTCGTTTTTTTTTTTTTTACGGTGTTCACTGAAGGGGTTAACTAGTGATATAGTTTTATAGGTGGGGTCATTACGGATGTGGCGATACTAAATATGTGTACTTTTATTGTTTGATTTTTTTTCATTTAGATATAGAAATGTATTTATGGGAATAATATATATATTTTTTTTCTTTATTTAGGATTTTTTTTTACACATGTGGGAATTTTTCTTTTTACTTTTTTACTTTGTCCCAGGGGGGGACATCACAGATCGATGATCTGACAGTTTGCACAGCACTCTGTCAGATCACCGATCTGACATACAGCCGTGCAGGCTTACCAGCGCCTGCACGGCACCCGGAAGTAATCGCTGCAGGACCCGGATGCAGCCCCGCAGCCATTTTGGATCTGGGGCCTGCAGGGATAGGAGGTAAGAGACCCTCGCAGCAACGCGATCACATTGCGTTGCTCCGGGGGTCTCAGGGAAGCCCGCAGGGAGCCCCCTCCCTACGCGATGCTTCCCTGTACCGCCGACACACCGCGATCATGTTTGATCGCGGTGTGCCGGAGGTTAATGTGCCGGGGGTGGTCCGTGACTGCTCCTGTCACATAGTGCCGGATGTCAGCTGCGATAGGCAACTGACACCCGGCCGCGATCGGCCGCGCTCCCCCCGTGAACGCGGCCGATCGTGCTGGACGTACTATCCCGTCGGTGGTCATACGGGCCCACCCCACTTCGACGGGATAGTACGTCCAATGTCAGAAAGGGGTTAATATTTAATGTAAATTTAATGTTATTCTCCTGTCCCAGCTTACGTGCGGGACCTTGTTTCATTCCCTTATGACCTGTTCCCTTTGTGCTTGTGTTATTATGGAAAACTGTCAAACATCTCTGACATTATCACTCAAGGGCTTTTATTGCCAGCTCAGACAACCATGTGCTGTCTAAGTATTGACATACTTTTGATTTTTGTAACCATATACAGGTGCTTCTCATAGAATTAGAATATCATCAAAAAGTAAAATTATTTCCGTTCTTCAATACAAAAAGTGAAACTCATATATCCCCCCAAAGCACCTGTACTAGTCAGGAGTTGCTTCATCTTTCACTTAGATAAAGCTCCAGCCATATGTCTAATTACCGTATATACTCGAGTATAAGCCGACCCAATTATAAGCTGAGACCCCTAATTTTGCCGCAAAAAACTGGGAAAGCTTAATGACTTGAGTATAAGCCTAGGATGGGAAATGCAGCAGCTACTGGTAAATTTCAAAAATTAAAATAGATACCAATAAAAGTAAAATTAATTGAGGCATCAATAGGTTAAGTGATTTTGAATATCCATATTGAATGAGGAGCCCCATAAGATGATCCATACAAAATATGCCCCATATAATGCTCCATACAAAATACACCCCATATAATGCTCCACACAGTTCATGATGGGCCCCATAAGTTGCTCCATGCAAAAATGTGCCCCATGCAATGCTGCACAAAGGTTGATTATGGCCCCATAAGATGCTCCATAGAAACATTTGCCCCATATAATGCTGTGCAAAGGTTGATTATGGCCCTATAAGATGCTCCATAGAAACATTTGCCTCATATAATGCGGCACAAAGGTTGATTATGGCCCAATAAGATGCTCCATAGAAACATTTGCCCCATATGTTGCTGCTGTGATTTAAAAAACAAAATGACATACTCACCTCTTGTCCTGAGCAGGCAGGGACACCGGCAATTACGATATTCACCTGTCCCTGTTCCACCGCCGGGCACCACTGTGTCTTCCGGGTCTCTGCAGTGACTTTTCAGGCAGAGGGCGTGTGCTAAACACATCATCGCACCCTCTGACCTGAACATCACAGCCAGAGGACGCGGAAGAAGGAACCTGGTGGTGGAACGGGAACAGGTGAATATTGCAATGCTCACCCTCCCCGTCATACTCACTGTCCCGGCGCGGTCTGCATGTCCCTGCTTCTCTTATGCGATGGTCTCTCCGGTGCCGGCAGCTTGTTCCTGTGTTCAGCGGTCACTGGTACCGCTCATTAAAGTGAGTACCCCTATGGGAGTGGAGTCGCGTCCATATTCATTACTTTAATGAGCGGTACCACGTGACCGCTGAACACAGGAAGAGACTGCTGGTGCCCGGACACCATCTGAGAAGCAGGGAAGTGCAGAGTCCGTGCTGGGAGCAGGTGAGTATGATGTGACAGGAATAGAGAGGAGACAGACCAGTGGGGTTGACGGGAGACAGACTGGTGGTGGTGACTCGAGTATAGCAAAGAGGGGCACTTTCAGCCTAAAAAAAGAGCTGAAAATCTCAGCTTATACTCAAGTATATACAGTATCTTGTGCTACTTCTGACTTTTATTCAACAACCAATGTTTATTTCCAAGCTCCAGTAGAGCTTACCCAAGTATTATCTACAGCCATCTATGCAGATCAAGTATTCAGATAACCAAGAGCTCTTGGTTTTGTTGACTACTAAATCAATGCAATTAAAGTAATCCATCAAAGCAAGCTCATCTCTTAAAAAAAGTTCTGATTACTTCACTGATGTCCTGTAGTTAAATATTTACTTGGTACAGAGATCAGTAGGTTGGGAAGAAAGAGAGATGGAGAAAATGACAGTAGGACTGGGATTGTGATTGATCACTGATCTGAAGCGGCTGCCTCCTGTGATGCTTCCATTTGATTTGCAGTTACACATTTCTTTAATTATTAATGCATTAAAAATCAAAAGCGTGACAGTACAACTGATTTTACAGGAAAAAAGATGGTTGGCTTACTTGTTATGAGTAATTGTACTATTTTTTTTTTTATTTCTTGTTATTTTCAACCCTTCACTCAGAAGCCTGTTTTCACCTTCCTGACCAGGCCAAATTTTTCAATTCTGACCAATGTCACTATATGTAATTACAACTTTAGAACTCTTAAAACCCCTTTGCGACATGTGCCGTACTAGTACTGCTCTTCGGGATGTGCATTTGCGCAAACCGCTGTACTAGTATGTGTATGTGTAGCACATTATTGAAACATATTAAAAGTTGATCAGCAATTTCTCATTTTTCTTTAAAATTTACAAAGCAATTATTTTTAGAGACAACATCACATTTGAAGTCACTTTGAGGGGTCTATATGCCAAAAATACCCATAAGTGATACCATTCTAAAAACTGCACCCCTCAAGGTATTCAAAATCACATTAAAGAAGTTTATTAACGCTTCAAGTGCTTCATAGGAATTAATAAAATATGGAAGGAAAAATGAATATTTAACTTTTTTTTCACAAAATTTTATTTTAGACCCAAATGTATTTATTTTTGCAAGGGCATCAAGAAATGGACACAAAACTTTGTTGTACTATTTCTTCTGAAAAATAGGCATAGGCAAGTAAATGCGTTATAAAAATATCAGTTTATTTAAAATAAATATAAAATAAAACAAGACAAGGAAATTTCATAAATTTCCGTGTCTTGTTTTATTTTATATTTATGTTAAATAAACTGATGTTTTTATAATGCATTTATTTGCCTATGCCTCTTTTTCACCTGCAACAGGCACGGTGTATATGAGAAGTAAATGCTAGGGTTGAGCGAAACGGGTCGATCATTTTCAAAAGTCGCCGACTTTTGGCTAAGTCTGCGTCTCATGAAACCCGATCCGACCCCTGTGCTTGTCGGCCATGCGGTACGCGACTTTCGCGCCAAAGTCGCGTTTCAATGACGCGAAAAGCGCCATTTCTCAGCCAATGAAGGTGAACGCAGAGTGTGGGCAGCGTGATGACATAGATCCTGGTCCCCACCATCTTAGAGAAGGGCATTGCAGTGATTGGCTTGCTGTCTGCGGCGTCACAGGGGCTATAAAGGGGCGTTCCCGCCGACCGCCATCTTACTGCTGCTGATCTGAGCTTAGGGAGAGGTTGCTGCCGCTTCGTCAGAAGCAGGGAGAGCGTTAGGCAGGGTCCACTAACCACCAAACCGCTTGTGCTGCAGCGATTTCCACTGTCCAACACCACCTTCGGTGTGCAGGGACTGTGGAAGCTATTTTTTTTTTTTTCCCCTCAGCGCTGTAGCTCATTGGGCTGCCCTAGAAGGCTCCGTGATAGCTGTATTGCTGTGTGTACGCCACTGTGGAAACCAACTGCTTTTTTCAAAGCACATATCCTCTTGTTCCTTCCTTTCTGCACAGCTATCTTTTTTGTTTGTCCACACTTTTTATTTAATTTGTGCATCAGTCCACTCCTATTGCTGCCTGCCATACCTGGCTTAGATTACTGCAGGGAGATAGTAATTGTAGGACAGTCCCTGTTTTTTTTTTGTTTTTTTTGTGGGAGATTAAGATTGGCATTTCTGCTACAGTGCCATCCCTGTGTGTGCCATCTCTCACTGAGTGGGCCATAGAAAGCCTATTTATTTTTTCCGTGATTTGTGTTCTAAATTCTACCTCAACACAAAAACACTACATCAATCAGTGGGAGAAAAATATTGGCCTCAGTCAGGGCTTGTGTGCCACTGCTGTGTGTGCTATCTCTCATTCAGTGGGCTATAGAAAGCCTATTTATTTTTTTTTTTTTTAATATTATTTGGTTTCTAAAGTCTCCCTGAAAAAAAAAAAAAAACCTAAAAAAACCGTGGGAGAGTAATATTGCCCTTTCAGCTTGTGTGCCAGTCTTGACTCCTGGGTGTGCCACCTCTCTCTAATTGTGGGCCATAGAAAGCCTATTTATTTTTTCCGTGATTTGTGTTCTAAATTCTACCTCAACACAAAAACACTACATCAATCAGTGGGAGAAAAATATTGGCCTCAGTCAGGGCTTGTGTGCCACTGCTGTGTGTGCTATCTCTCATTCAGTGGGCTATAGAAAGCCTATTTATTTTTATTTTTTTTTTAATATTATTTGGTTTCTAAAGTCTCCCTGAAAAAAAAAAATACCTAAAAAAACAGTGGGAGAGTAATATTGCCCTTTCAGCTTGTGTGCCAGTCTTGACTCCTGGGTGTGCCACCTCTCTCTCTCATTCAGTGGGCCATAGAAAGGCTATTTTTTTTTTTGGTTTTTTTAATATTATTTGGTTTCTAAAGTCTCCCTGAAAAAAAAAAAAAAACATAAAAAAACAGTGGGAGAGTAATATTGCCCTTTCAGCTTGTGTGCCAGTCTTGACTCCTGGGTGTGCCACCTCTCTCTCTCATTCAGTGGGCCATAGAAAGGCTATTTTTTTTTTTGGTTTTTTTAATATTATTTGGTTTCTAAAGTCTCCCTGAAAAAAAAAAAAAAACATAAAAAAACAGTGGGAGAGTAATATTGCCCTTTCAGCTTGTGTGCCAGTCTTGACTCCTGGGTGTGCCACCTCTCTCCCTCTCATTCAGTGGGCCATAGAAAGCCTATTTATTTTATTTTTTTAAATATTATTGGGTTTCTAAAGTCTCCCTTAAAAAACAAAAAATACATAAAAAAACAGTGGGAGAGTAATATTGCCCTTTCAGCTTGTGTGCCAGTCTTGACTCCTGGGTGTGCCACCTCTCTCTCTCATTCAGTGGGCCATAGAAAGGCTATTTTTTTTTGGGTTTTTTTAATATTATTTGGTTTCTAAAGTCTCCCTGAAAAAAAAAAAAAAACATAAAAAAACAGTGGGAGAGTAATATTGCCCTTTCAGCTTGTGTGCCAGTCTTGACTCCTGGGTGTGCCACCTCTCTCCCTCTCATTCAGTGGGCCATAGAAAGCCTATTTATTTTTTTTTTTAAATATTATTGGGTTTCTAAAGTCTCCCTTAAAAAAAAAAAACATAAAAAAACAGTGGGAGAGTAATATTGCCCTTTCAGCTTGTGTGCCAGTCTTGACTCCTGGGTGTGCCACCTCTCTCCCTCTCATTCAGTGGGCCATAGAAAGCCTATTTATTTATTTTTTAAAATATTATTGGGTTTCTAAAGTCTCCCTTAAAAAAAAAAAAATACATAAAAAAACAGTGGGAGAGTAATATTGCCCTTTCAGCTTGTGTGCCAGTCTTGACTCCTGGGTGTGCCACCTCTCTCTCATTCAGTGGGCCATAAAAAAGCATTTTATTTTTTTTTCCTTGATTTGTGTTCTAAAATCTACCTCAACACAAAAACACTACATCAATCAGTGGGAGAAAAATATTGGCCTCAGTCAGGGCTTGTGTGCCACTGCTGTGTGTGCTATCTCTCATTCAGTGGGCTATAGAAAGACTATTTATTTATTTATTTTCTTATTATTTGGTTTCTAAAGTCTCCCTGAAAAAAAAAAAAAACATAAAAAAACAGTGGGAGAGTAATATTGCCCTTTCAGCTTGTGTGCCAGTCTTGACTCCTGGGTGTGCCACCTCTCTCCCTCTCATTCAGTGGGCCATAGAAAGCCTATTTATTTTTTTTTTTTAAATATTATTGGGTTTCTAAAGTCTCCCTTAAAAAACAAAAAATACATAAAAAAACAGTGGGAGAGTAATATTGCCCTTTCAGCTTGTGTGCCAGTCTTGACTCCTGGGTGTGCCACCTCTCTCTCTCATTCAGTGGGCCATAGAAAGGCTATTTTTTTTTTTGGTTTTTTTAATATTATTTGGTTTCTAAAGTCTCCCTGAAAAAAAAAAAAAAAACATAAAAAAACAGTGGGAGAGTAATATTGCCCTTTCAGCTTGTGTGCCAGTCTTGACTCCTGGGTGTGCCACCTCTCTCCCTCTCATTCAGTGGGCCATAGAAAGCCTATATTTTTTTTTTTTAAATATTATTGGGTTTCTAAAGTCTCCCTTAAAAAAAAAAAAAACATAAAAAAACAGTGGGAGAGTAATATTGCCCTTTCAGCTTGTGTGCCAGTCTTGACTCCTGGGTGTGCCACCTCTCTCCCTCTCATTCAGTGGGCCATAGAAAGCCTATTTATTTTTTTTTTAAAATATTATTGGGTTTCTAAAGTCTCCCTTAAAAAACAAAAAATACATAAAAAAACAGTGGGAGAGTAATATTGCCCTTTCAGCTTGTGTGCCAGTCTTGACTCCTGGGTGTGCCACCTCTCTCTCATTCAGTGGGCCATAGAAAGCATTTTTTTTTTTTTTTCCTTGATTTGTGTTCTAAAATCTACCTCAACACAAAAACACTACATCAATCAGTGGGAGAAAAATATTGGCCTCAGTCAGGGCTTGTGTGCCACTGCTGTGTGTGCTATCTCTCATTCAGTGGGCTATAGAAAGCCTATTTATTTATTTATTTTTTTTCTTATTATTTGGTTTCTAAAGTCTCCCTGAAAAAAAAAAAAAAAAACATAAAAAAACCGTGGGAGAGTAATATTGCCCTTTCAGCTTGTGTGCCAGTCTTGACTCCTGGGTGTGCCACCTCTCTCTCTCATTCAGTGGGCCATAGAAAGGCTATTTTTTTTTTTGTTTTTTTTAATATTATTTGGTTTCTAAAGTCTCCCTGAAATAAAAAAAAAACTTAAAAAAACAGTGGGAGAGTAATATTGCCCTTTCAGCTTGTGCGCCAGTCTTGACTCCTGGGTGTGCCACCTCTCTCTCTCTAATTGTGGGCCATAGAAAGCCTTTTTTTGTTTGTTTTTTTTTAATATTATTTGGTTTCTAAAGTCTCCCTGAGAAAAAAAAATAAATAAATTAGGTGGGAGATTAATATTGACATTAGTGCTTGAGTGACAGTCCTGCGTGTGTGTCATCTCTGTGATTTTGTGCCACAGAAAACAGAGTGTGTACCATTGTGCCTGATTTTCCTTGTGGTCTCACCAACCTGTTAAGGGATATTGAAATCATACTGAAGTTATAGCTCACCGTGTAAGTTGTTTGACAGCAACAAATAAAGTTACTTTGGTTAAGATTTTAAAACAATGAGGAAGTCTGGTGCAAGAGGTCGTCGTGGGCGTTCATTGTCAGCTGGTAATGATGGTAGTGGTAGTGGAGCATCAGGTGGTCGTGGGGATAAAAATATTCCACCTAAGTCTGGAGCTGTGGAGCCAGTTTCGTCGTCAGGCTACACAAGGCCTCGAACGCTCTCTTTTCTGGGAGTAGGAAAACCGCTTTTAAAGGCGGAGCAGCAACAGCAAGTTTTGGCTTACATTGCAGACTCAGCCTCTAGCTCTTTTGCCTCCTCTTCCGAAACTGGTAAATGTAAAAGCAGCGCGTCGCTTGTGGATGTTCACGGTCAGGGACAAGTCGCTTCCTTGTCCTCCTCAGCAAAAACTACAACAAGAGAGAAGGATGCAGCAGGCGACACAACGGGTTACTCCATGGAGCTCTTTACACATACCGTCCCTGGCTTACAAAGTGAAACACTTAACAGGCCATGCCCATTACAAGTATATTCTGACATGGAGTGCACTGATGCACAGCCACAGCCAGAGTACTATTCTGCTCCTTTGACTCAGACCACCACATTGCCCTCTCAGGGTACAGATCCACAATCAGACCCTGATGAGACTATGTTGCCCCGCCACGAACGCTATACCACCGACCGACACAGTGACACAGACGAAGTTGCACACGAGCTCGAAGAGGAGGTAATAGATGACCCAGTTATTGACCCCGATTGGCAGCCATTGGGGGAACAGGGTGCAGGCGGCAGTAGTTCAGAAGCGGAGGTGGAGGAGGGGCCGCAGCAGGCATCAACATCGCAACAGGTTCCATCTGCCGGGCCCGTATCTGGCCCAAAACGCGTGTCAAAGCCAAAACCTGTTGGAGCACAGCGTTGCCATCCGGTTAAAGCTCAGTCTGCAATCCCTGAAAAGGGATCCGAGTCTAGGAAGAGTGCAGTCTGGCATTTTTTTAAACAACATCCAACTGATCAGCGCAAAGTCATCTGTCAAAAATGTTCAACTAGCTTAAGCAGAGGTCAGAATCTGAAAAGTCTAAATACTAGTTGCATGCATAGACACTTAACCACCATGCATTTTCAAGCCTGGACTAACTACCAAACGTCCCTCAAGGTTGTAGCACCCTCGGCCAATGAAGCTAGTCAGCAACGCAACATCCCTTCCGTCACTGTAAGGCCACCATTTTCCGCACCACCGGCAGTATCTGTGCAGGTTTCTTTGCCAGCCAAAAGCAGTCAGGGTCAGGGAATCACCAGTTTTGTAGGAGGAAATATTGCATCTAGGGCACCGGCGGAAACAATACCGTCTCCAACCGTCTCTCAGTCTGCCATGTACACCGGCACACCCGAAAGTTCCACGATCTCCAGCTCTCCAGTCCAGCTCACCCTACATGAGACTCTGGTTAGAAAAAGGAAGTACTTATCCTCGCATCCGCGTACACAGGGTTTTAACGCCCACATAGCTAGACTAATCTCGTTAGAGATGATGCCCTACCGGTTAGTTGAAAGCGAAGCTTTCAAAGCCCTGATGGAGTACGCTGAACCACGATACGAGCTACCCAGTCGACACTTTTTTTCCAGAAAAGCCATCCCAGCCCTGCACCAGCATGTTAAACAGCGCATCGTCCATGCACTCAGGCAATCTGTGAGTACAAAGGTGCACCTGACTACAGATGCATGGACCAGTAGGCATGGCCAGGGACGTTATGTGTCCATCACGGCACACTGGGTGAATGTGGTGGATGCAGGGTCCACAGGCGACATCAATTTAGGGACAGTTGTGCCTAGCCCACGGTCTAGGAAACAGTTGGCTGTAGGCGTTCGCACCCCCTCCTCCTCCTCCTCCTCGTCCTCCTGCAGAAGCTACAGCTCTTCCACAGAACGCAGTCTGCCAACCACTCCATCGGCAGATGACACTGTTGCACACCAGTTGTCCCATTATGGGCCAGCTACTGCCAAGCGTCAGCAGGCTGTATTGGCTATGAAGTGCTTGGGCGACAACAGACACACCGCGGAAGTTCTGTCCGAGTTCTTGCAACAAGAAACGCAGTCGTGGCTGGGCACAGTAGATCTTGAGGCAGGCAAGGTAGTGAGTGATAACGGAAGGAATTTCATGGCTGCCATCTCCCTTTCCCAACTGAAACACATTCCTTGCCTGGCTCACACCTTAAACCTGGTGGTGCAGTGCTTATTGAAAACTTATCCTGGGTTCTCCGACCTGCTCCTCAAAGTGCGTGCACTTTGCTCACATATCCGACGTTCGCCTGTACACGCCAGCCGTATGCAGACCTATCAGCGGTCTTTGAACCTTCCCCAGCATCGCCTAATCATAGACGTTGCAACAAGGTGGAACTCAACACTGCACATGCTTCAGAGACTGTGCGAACAGAGGCGTGCTGTTATTTATTTGTGGGAGGATACACGGGCAGGCAGTAGGATGGCAGACATGGAGTTGTCAGGTGTGCAGTGGTCTAAGATACAAGACATGTGTCAAGTCCTTCAGTGTTTTGAGGAATGCACACGGCTGGTTAGTGCAGACAACGCCGTAATAAGCATGAGCATCCCCCTAATGCGTCTGCTGATGCAAAGTTTGACGCACATAAAGGAGCAGGCGTCTGCACCAGAGGAAGAGGAAAGCCTTGATGACAGTCAGCCATTGTCTGGTCAGGGCAGTGTACAGGACGAGGTAGCGGGCGAAGAGGAGGTGGAGGACGAGGAGGATGATGGGGATGAGTATATTTTTAATGCCGAACCTTTCCCGGGGGCACAGGAAATTGGTTGCGTGTCACGGCCGGGTTCTGGTTTTTTGAGGGACACAAGTGACGTAGATTTGCCTGCAACTGCCCCTCAACCAATCACAACCGGAGATTTGACAACTGGAACTTTGGCCCACATGGCGGATTATGCCTTACGTATCCTAAAAAGGGACACACGCATTACGAAAATGATGAACGATGACGATTACTGGTTGGCCTGCCTCCTTGATCCACGCTATAAAGGCAAATTGCAAAATATTATGCCACATGAGAACTTGGAACTAATATTAGCAACCAAACAATCAACTCTTGTTGACCGTTTGCTTCAGGCATTCCCAGCACACAGCGCACGTGATCGTTCTCACACGAGCTCCAGGGGGCAGCAGACTAGGAGTGTTAGGGGTGCACACATCAGAAGTGGCGTTGGACAGAGGGGTTTTCTGACCAGGTTGTGGAGTGATTTTGCTATGACCGCAGACAGGACAGGTACTGCTGCATCAATTGAAAGTGACAGGAGACAACATTTGTCCAGTATGGTTACTAACTATTTTTCATCCCTTATCGATGTTCTCCCTCAACCGTCATTCCCATTTGATTACTGGGCCTCCAAATTAGACACCTGGCCAGAATTGGCAGAATATGCATTGCAGGAGCTTGCTTGCCCGGCAGCAAGTGTCCTATCAGAAAGAGTATTCAGTGCTGCAGGTTCAATATTAACCGAAAAAAGGACTCGTCTGGCTACCCAAAATGTTGACGATCTAACATTCATTAAAATGAACCACAACTGGATTTCGAAATCTTTTGCCCCACCTTGCCCGGCCGACACCTAGCTTTCCTATGAAAAGCTCTTGCCTGTGAATTACTTTTCTAATGTCTAATTTGCTGCAGCTGATTGTACAGCATACGACATGTTTACACCTCCCTAAATGGCAAAACTCCCCACACGGGGCCGTGGTATCGCGACTTGGCGCAAGCACCCGTGAGACTGCTGTTTGTCTGAAGAGGTGGGTGTGCTCGCTTTTGGTTGACGGCATTGCTACTGGGTCCCTCATAGTACAATGTAGTGTCTCTGGCGGTGGTGGTGCGCACCCAACGTCAGACACACCGTTGTAACATGAGGGGCCCTGGGGCGGTCCCGCCGGCCTCAAGAGAGTTCCCCCCTACCCCAGCTCAAAATGTGCTCTACCACGTGCAAAATTATGTCGCACAGCTCCACCAATCTTTAGTCTATTCGCTGACATCATTCAATGTCTGGCACTGACAATACAAATTTGTAGACATCTATGATGCAACTTAAAGTAGTCTGTGTCTGTGTCCTATATTGGCACCATTAAATAGTTACTGCCAAATTACTATGTCAGAAACTCAGCAGATGAGCCCACCCCTGTACCTAAGTATGCCACCTTTTTTTTTGTTTTGGTTGTTTTGCGAGACATTAACATCTATTTATATTTTGGGAGTACTGGGACAGACACTACTTGCACTACTCCTCCACTCACCACCAAGCTGCCCGTGTATCCATGTAACCGCTGTAAAACTGCCATGAGCCTATTGTTTGTTATTTTAGGCCTTTAAAGCCTGTCTGCGGTCCCTCCTTCCACTAGTCCTCCACTGACCAGACCACTGCTGCCCGTGTACCCCTGGAACCAATTATAAAGTGCCTACAGCCAGCCCATTTTTTTATGTTAGGCCTTTGAAGTCTGTCTGCGGTCCCTCCTTCCACTAGTCCTCCACTGACCAGACCACTGCTGCCCGTGTACCCCTGGAACCAATTATAAAGTGCCTACAGCCAGCCCATTTTTTTATGTTAGGCCTTTGAAGCCTGTCTGCGGTCCCTCCTTCCACTAGTCCTCCACTGACCAGACCACTGCTGCCCGTGTACCCCTGGAACCAATTATAAAGTGCCTACAGCCAGCCCATTTTTTTATGTTAGGCCTTTGAAGCCTGTCTGCGGTCCCTCCTTCCACTAGTCCTCCACTGGCCAGACCACTGCTGCCCGTGTACCCCTGGAACCAATTATAAAGTGCCTACAGCCAGCCCATTATTTTATGTTAGGCCTTTGAAGCCTGTCTGCGGTCCCTCCTTCCACTAGTCCTCCACTGGCCAGACCACTGCTGCCCGTGTACCCCTGGAACCAATTATAAAGTGCCTACAGCCAGCCCATTTTTTTATGTTAGGCCTTTGAAGCCTGTCTGCGGTCCCTCCTTCCACTAGTCCTCCACTGACCAGACCACTGCTGCCCGTGTACCCCTGGAACCTATTATAAAGTGCCTACAGCCAGCCCATTTTTTTATGTTAGGCCTTTGAAGCCTGTCTGCGGTCCCTCCTTCCACTAGTCCTCCACTGGCCAGACCACTGCTGCCCGTGTACCCCTGGAACCAATTATAAAGTGCCTACAGCCAGCCCATTTTTTTATGTTAGGCCTTTGA
Organism: Ranitomeya variabilis; assembly: GCF_051348905.1. Taxonomy (NCBI): domain Eukaryota; kingdom Metazoa; phylum Chordata; class Amphibia; order Anura; family Dendrobatidae; genus Ranitomeya; species Ranitomeya variabilis. The sequence continues at coordinate 501,587,599 of NC_135233.1, read as the reverse complement.
AGCCTGTCTGCGGTCCCTCCTTCCACTAGTCCTCCACTGACCAGACCACTGCTGCCCGTGTACCCCTGGAACCAATTATAAAGTGCCTACAGCCAGCCCATTTTTTTATGTTAGGCCTTTGAAGCCTGTCTGCGGTCCCTCCTTCCACTAGTCCTCCACTGGCCAGACCACTGCTGCCCGTGTACCCCTGGAACCAATTATAAAGTGCCTACAGCCAGCCCATTTTTTTATGTTAGGCCTTTGAAGCCTGTCTGCGGTCCCTCCTTCCACTAGTCCTCCACTGGCCAGACCACTGCTGCCCGTGTACCCCTGGAACCAATTATAAAGTGCCTACAGCCAGCCCATTTTTTTATGTTAGGCCTTTGAAGCCTGTCTGCGGTCCCTCCTTCCACTAGTCCTCCACTGGCCAGACCACTGCTGCCCGTGTACCCCTGGAACCAATTATAAAGTGCCTACAGCCAGCCCATTTTTTTATGTTAGGCCTTTGAAGCCTGTCTGCGGTCCCTCCTTCCACTAGTCCTCCACTGACCAGACCACTGCTGCCCGTGTACCCCTGGAACCAATTATAAAGTGCCTACAGCCAGCCCATTTTTTTATGTTAGGCCTTTGAAGCCTGTCTGCGGTCCCTCCTTCCACTAGTCCTCCACTGGCCAGACCACTGCTGCCCGTGTACCCCTGGAACCAATTATAAAGTGCCTACAGCCAGCCCATTTTTTTATGTTAGGCCTTTGAAGCCTGTCTGCGGTCCCTCCTTCCACTAGTCCTCCACTGGCCAGACCACTGCTGCCCGTGTACCCCTGGAACCAATTATAAAGTGCCTACAGCCAGCCCATTTTTTTATGTTAGGCCTTTGAAGCCTGTCTGCGGTCCCTCCTTCCACTAGTCCTCCACTGACCAGACCACTGCTGCCCGTGTACCCCTGGAACCAATTATAAAGTGCCTACAGCCAGCCCATTTTTTTATGTTAGGCCTTTGAAGCCTGTCTGCGGTCCCTCCTTCCACTAGTCCTCCACTGGCCAGACCACTGCTGCCCGTGTACCCCTGGAACCAATTATAAAGTGCCTACAGCCAGCCCATTTTTTTATGTTAGGCCTTTGAAGCCTGTCTGCGGTCCCTCCTTCCACTAGTCCTCCACTGGCCAGACCACTGCTGCCCGTGTACCCCTGGAACCAATTATAAAGTGCCTACAGCCAGCCCATTTTTTTATGTTAGGCCTTTGAAGCCTGTCTGCGGTCCCTCCTTCCACTAGTCCTCCACTGGCCAGACCACTGCTGCCCGTGTACCCCTGGAACCAATTATAAAGTGCCTACAGCCAGCCCATTTTTTAATGTTAGGCCTTTGAAGCCTGTCTGCGGTCCCTCCTTCCACTAGTCCTCCACTGGCCAGACCACTGCTGCCCGTGTACCCCTGGAACCAATTATAAAGTGCCTACAGCCAGCCCATTTTTTTATTTTAGGCCTTTGAAGCCTGTCTGCGGTCCCTCCTTCCACTAGTCCTCCACTGGCCAGACCACTGCTGCCCGTGTACCCCTGGAACCAATTATAAAGTGCCTACAGCCAGCCCATTTTCTTATGTTAGGCCTTTGAAGCCTGTCTGCGGTCCCTACTTTAAATACTCCTCCACTGACCACCAAGCTGCCTGCCCGTGTATCCATGTAAACGCTGTAAAACTGCCATGAGCCTATTGTTTGTTATGTTAGGCCTTTGAAGCCTGTCTGCGGTCCCTCCTTCCACTAGTCCTCCACTGACCAGACCACTGCTGCCCGTTTACCCCTGGAACCAATTATAAAGTGCCTACAGCCAGCCCATTTTTTTATGTTAGGCCTTTGAAGCCTGTCTGCGGTCCCTCCTTCCACTAGTCCTCCACTGGCCAGACCACTGCTGCCCGTGTACCCCTGGAACCAATTATAAAGTGCCTACAGCCAGCCCATTTTTTTATGTTAGGCCTTTGAAGCCTGTCTGCGGTCCCTCCTTCCACTAGTCCTCCACTGGCCAGACCACTGCTGCCCGTGTACCCCTGGAACCAATTATAAAGTGCCTACAGCCAGCCCATTTTTTTATGTTAGGCCTTTGAAGCCTGTCTGCGGTCCCTCCTTCCACTAGTCCTCCACTGACCAGACCACTGCTGCCCGTGTACCCCTGGAACCAATTATAAAGTGCCTACAGCCAGCCCATTTTTTTATGTTAGGCCTTTGAAGCCTGTCTGCGGTCCCTCCTTCCACTAGTCCTCCACTGGCCAGACCACTGCTGCCCGTGTACCCCTGGAACCAATTATAAAGTGCCTACAGCCAGCCCATTTTTTTATGTTAGGCCTTTGAAGCCTGTCTGCGGTCCCTCCTTCCACTAGTCCTCCACTGGCCAGACCACTGCTGCCCGTGTACCCCTGGAACCAATTATAAAGTGCCTACAGCCAGCCCATTTTTTTATGTTAGGCCTTTGAAGCCTGTCTGCGGTCCCTCCTTCCACTAGTCCTCCACTGGCCAGACCACTGCTGCCCGTGTACCCCTGGAACCAATTATAAAGTGCCTACAGCCAGCCCATTTTTTTATGTTAGGCCTTTGAAGCCTGTCTGCGGTCCCTCCTTCCACTAGTCCTCCACTGGCCAGACCACTGCTGCCCGTGTACCCCTGGAACCAATTATAAAGTGCCTACAGCCAGCCCATTTTTTTATTTTAGGCCTTTGAAGCCTGTCTGCGGTCCCTCCTTCCACTAGTCCTCCACTGGCCAGACCACTGCTGCCCGTGTACCCCTGGAACCAATTATAAAGTGCCTACAGCCAGCCCATTTTCTTATGTTAGGCCTTTGAAGCCTGTCTGCGGTCCCTACTTTAAATACTACTCCACTCACCACCAAGCTGCCTGCCCGTGTATCCATGTAACCGCTGTAAAACTGCCATGAGCCTATTGTTTGTTATGTTAGGCCTTTGATAGCCTGTCTGCGGTCCCTACTTTAAATACTCCTCCACTCACCACCAAGCTGCCTGCCCGTCTATCCATGTAACCGCTGTAAAACTGCCATGAGCCTATTGTTTGTTATGTTAGGCCTTTGATAGCCTGTCTGCGGTCCTTACTTTAATTACTCCTCCACTCACCACCTAGCTGCCTGTGTATCCATGTAACCGATGTAAAACTGCCATGACTGCCTACTGTTTGTTATTTTAGGCCTTTGATAGCCTGTCTGCGGCCCCTACTTGCAATACTCCTCCACTGACCACAATGCTGCCTGGAGTGCCTGCCTGTGTATCCATGTAACCGATGTAAAACTGCCATGACTGCCTACTGTTTGTTATTTTAGGCCTTTGATAGCCTGTCTGCGGCCCCTACTTGCAATACTCCTCCACTGACCACAATGCTGCCTGGAGTGCCTGCCTGTGTATCCATGTAACCGATGTAAAACTGCCATGACTGCCTACTGTTTGTTATTTTAGGCCTTTGATAGCCTGTCTGCGGCCCCTACTTGCAATACTCCTCCACTGACCACAATGCTGCCTGGAGTGCCTGCCTGTGTATCCATGTAACCGATGTAAAACTGCCATGAGTGCCTACTGTTTGGTATTTTAGGCCTTTGATAGCCTGTCTGCAGCCCCTACTTGCAATACTCCTCCACTGACCACACCAATGCTGCCCGTGTACCCCTGGAACCTATTTAAAAGTTCATAGAGCCTAGTTATATATTTTATTTACTATTAATAAGGCCATGATGGACTACGCTGTACCACGCTACAAGCTATCCAGTCGACACTTCTTTTGCGAGAAAAGCCATCCCAACCCTCCACCAGCATGTAGAAGACCGCATTGTCCATGCACTCTGGCAATCTGTGAGTACAAAGGTGCACCTGACAACAGACGCATGGACCTGTAGGCATGGCCACGGAAGATTACGTGTCCATTACGGCGCAATGGGTTAATGTGGTGGATGCATGGTCCACAGGGGACAGCCTACTAAGTCTGTCTGCAGTCCCTAATTCAAATTGTCCTCCACTGTCTAAATTGGAGCTTCCACCTTCTGGCTTTCGGCCTATAGTATCAGAAATTAAACTGCATTTGGCCTTCAACTTTGGTTAGGGCCTACTAACGGCTTCTGCCCCTCCCTGGTGTTACCCTCAACTAAATAAAGCTGAGCTTCAACCTTCCGGCTCTCATTAAGTGGTTTTTAAAAAAAAAAATGGTGGTTAGGGCCTACTAACGGCTTCTGCCCCTCCCTGGTGTTGCCCTCAACTAAATAAAGCTGAGCTTCAACCTTCTGCTCCAAATTACCATTTTAAAAAATGCAATAGGCTTTTCCGGCCTACTAAAGGTGTCTGTCTGTGTGCCCCTGCCTGGTGTTGTCCTCAACTAAATAAAGCTGAGCTTCAACCTTCTGCTCCAAATTACCATTTTAAAAAATGCAATAGGCTTTTCCGGCCTACTAAAGGTGTCTGTCTGTGTTCCCCTGCCTGGTGTTGTCCTCAACTAAATAAAGCTGAGCTTCAACCTTCTGCTCCAAATTACCATTTTAAAAAATGCAATAGGCTTTTCCGGCCTACTAAAGGTGTCTGTCTGTGTTCCCCTGCCTGGTGTTGTCCTCAACTAAATAAAGCTGAGCTTCAACCTTCTGCTCCAAATTACCATTTTAAAAAATGCAATAGGCTTTTCCGGCCTACTAAAGGTGTCTGTCTGTGTGCCCCTGCCTGGTGTTGCCCTCAACTAAATAAAGCTGAGCTTCAACCTTCTGCTCCAAATTACCATTTTAAAAAATGCAATAGGCTTTTCCGGCCTACTAAAGGTGTCTGTCTGTGTGCCCCTGCCTGGTGTTGTCCTCAACTAAATAAAGCTGAGCTTCAACCTTCTGCTCCAAATTACCATTTTAAAAAATGCAATAGGCTTTTCCGGCCTACTAAAGGTGTCTGTCTGTGTGCCCCTGCCTGGTGTTGTCCTCAACTAAATAAAGCTGAGCTTCAACCTTCTGCTCCAAATTACCATTTTAAAAAATGCAATAGGCTTTTCCGGCCTACTAAAGGTGTCTGTCTGTGTGCCCCTGCCTGGTGTTGTCCTCAACTAAATAAAGCTGAGCTTCAACCTTCCGGCTCTCATTAAGTGGTTTTTAAAAAAAAAAATGGTGGTTAGGGCCTACTAACGGCTTCTGCCCCTCCCTGGTGTTGCCCTCAACTAAATAAAGCTGAGCTTCAACCTTCTGCTCCAAATTACCATTTTAAAAAATGCAATAGGCTTTTCCGGCCTACTAAAGGTGTCTGTCTGTGTGCCCCTGCCTGGTGTTGTCCTCAACTAAATAAAGCTGAGCTTCAACCTTCTGCTCCAAATTACCATTTTAAAAAATGCAATAGGCTTTTCCGGCCTACTAAAGGTGTCTGTCTGTGTGCCCCTGCCTGGTGTTGCCCTCAACTAAATAAAGCTGAGCTTCAACCTTCTGCTCCAAATTACCATTTTAAAAAATGCAATAGGCTTTTCCGGCCTACTAAAGGTGTCTGTCTGTGTGCCCCTGCCTGGTGTTGTCCTCAACTAAATAAAGCTGAGCTTCAACCTTCTGCTCCAAATTACCATTTTAAAAAATGCAATAGGCTTTTCCGGCCTACTAAAGGTGTCTGTCTGTGTGCCCCTGCCTGGTGTTGTCCTCAACTAAATAAAGCTGAGCTTCAACCTTCTGCTCCAAATTACCATTTTAAAAAATGCAATAGGCTTTTCCGGCCTACTAAAGGTGTCTGTCTGTGTGCCCCTGCCTGGTGTTGCCCTCAACTAAATAAAGCTGAGCTTCAACCTTCTGCTCCAAATTACCATTTTAAAAAATGCAATAGGCTTTTCCGGCCTACTAAAGGTGTCTGTCTGTGTGCCCCTGCCTGGTGTTGTCCTCAACTAAATAAAGCTGAGCTTCAACCTTCCGGCTCTCATTAAGTGGTTTTTAAAAAAAAAAATGGTGGTTAGGGCCTACTAACGGCTTCTGCCCCTCCCTGGTGTTGCCCTCAACTAAATAAAGCTGAGCTTCAACCTTCTGCTCCAAATTACCATTTTAAAAAATGCAATAGGCTTTTCCGGCCTACTAAAGGTGTCTGTCTGTGTGCCCCTGCCTGGTGTTGCCCTCAACTAAATAAAGCTGAGCTTCAACCTTCTGCTCCAAATTACCATTTTAAAAAATACAATAGGCTTTTCCGGCCTACTAAAGGTGTCTGTCTGTGTGCCCCTGCCTGGTGTTGTCCTCAACTAAATAAAGCTGAGCTTCAACCTTCTGCTCCAAATTACCATTTTAAAAAATGCAATAGGCTTTTCCGGCCTACTAAAGGTGTCTGTCTGTGTGCCCCTGCCTGGTGTTGCCCTCAACTAAATAAAGCTGAGCTTCAACCTTCTGCTCCAAATTACCATTTTAAAAAATGCAATAGGCTTTTCCGGCCTACTAAAGGTGTCTGTCTGTGTGCCCCTGCCTGGTGTTGTCCTCAACTAAATAAAGCTGAGCTTCAACCTTCTGCTCCAAATTACCATTTTAAAAAATGCAATAGGCTTTTCCGGCCTACTAAAGGTGTCTGTCTGTGTGCCCCTGCCTGGTGTTGCCCTCAACTAAATAAAGCTGAGCTTCAACCTTCTGCTCCAAATTACCATTTTAAAAAATGCAATAGGCTTTTCCGGCCTACTAAAGGTGTCTGTCTGTGTGCCCCTGCCTGGTGTTGTCCTCAACTAAATAAAGCTGAGCTTCAACCTTCCGGCTCTCATTAAGTGGTTTTAAAAAAAAAAAATGGTGGTTAGGGCCTACTAACGGCTTCTGCCCCTCCCTGGTGTTGCCCTCAACTAAATAAAGCTGAGCTTCATCCTTCTGCTCCAAATTACCATTTTAAAAAATGCAATAGGCTTTTCCGGCCTACTAAAGGTGTCTGTCTGTGTGCCCCTGCCTGGTGTTGTCCTCAACTAAATAAAGCTGAGCTTCAACCTTCTGCTCCAAATTACCATTTTAAAAAATGCAATAGGCTTTTCCGGCCTACTAAAGGTGTCTGTCTGTGTGCCCCTGCCTGGTGTTGTCCTCAACTAAATAAAGCTGACCTTCAACCTTCTGCTCCAAATTACCATTTTAAAAAATGCAATAGGCTTTTCCGGCCTACTAAAGGTGTCTGTCTGTGTGCCCCTGCCTGGTGTTGTCCTCAACTAAATAAAGCTGAGCTTCAACCTTCTGCTCCAAATTACCATTTTAAAAAATGCAATAGGCTTTTCCGGCCTACTAAAGGTGTCTGCCCCTCCCTGGTGTTGTCCTCAACTGAACAAAGCTGAGCTTCCACATTCTGGCTTTCGCCCTATACTATCAGATATTAAACTGCATTTGGCCTACTAGTGTGGTTAGGCCCTTGAAACAGTGTCTGCTGCTCTTGGGTTTGCTACTCCACTGAACAAAGCAATGCCGCCTGTTTAGTCCTGTTACCAATTTTGAACTGCATTTAGCCTACTTTATTCTTTGGCCCTATATCTGTTTCCTCCTCATCCTGCCCATTGCCCAGCCACTGCTAAATGAGTCTGCTGGTACATTGACCTAGACCACTACATTCCCCTTGTACTCTACACAGCCAGAATCTGACCCTGCTGAAAGTAAGGTTCCCCTTCCCGCATGTTATACCACCTTACACAGGGACAAAGAGGAAGGTGCAGATGAAAGTGCAGGTTCCTTCATCAGGTGGGGGGGCATACTCGTTGGCGACGTCACTGGCACAGGGCCCCTCAGAGTACGCAAAAGTGTCGCTGCTGGTGGGAGGCGCCCCCGCCATGCAAACACACCGCCGTACTTTGAGGGGCCCTGTGCCAGTGCCAATGCGAACGAGTGGGCCCCCCCCTGCTTGCTCAGGATCACAGCACTTGCAACGTTTAAATACTTACCTTTCCCTGCAACACCGCCGTGACGTAGTCCGCATTTCCTGGGCCCACGAAAAACTTGAGCCAGCCCTACTCCCCCCACAACTTTCCCCCAATTCCCTATGCCCAACTATTATTATACAGTTAATTAAGATTGGCAAGCTTCAGAAACAAGAATGGATGTTTTTGGCATTAAAATGGGCACTGTAGGTGTTTTCCTGGCCTCCACTCACTGCCGACTATGCTTCCCCATTGACTTGCATTGGGTTTCGTGTTTCGGTCGATCCCCGACTTTTAGCGATAATCGGCCGACTGCACTCGACTCGACTCTGGACAAAATCGGGTTTCCCAAAACCCTACTCGATCTTAAAAAAATGAAAGTCGCTCAACCCTAGTAAATGCTATTTGGAGGTGGTAATTCCACTATTGGATACATTATATGTACTATTTCTTCTAAGTACGCTGATGCTCCATATGTGGGGGAAAACCACTGTTTAGGCACACAGCAGAGCTCCGAAGGAAAGGAGAGCAATGTGACTTTTTAAACAGAAAATTTACTGAAATATTTAGCAGATGCCAAGTCACGTTTGAAGAGCCCCTGATGTGCCTAAACAGTGGAAACCCCCCACAAGTGACACCAATTTGAAAACTAGACCCCTCAAGGAACTTATCTAGGTGTATGCTGAGCACTGTCAAGCAACAGGTGCTTCATGGAAGTTTATAGCGTTGAGCAGTGAAAATTAAAAAAATAAAGATCAAATTTTTTACACAGAAATGTATTTAGCTCCAAATTTTTCATTTTCACAAATGTAACAATAGAAATTATATCATACAGTTTGCTGAGCAATTTCTCCGGTGCACGCAGATACCACATATGCAGAGGAAAACCACTGTTTGGGCAAACGGCCGAGCTCGGAAGGAGCACCATTGTTATGATCCTAGTGGCAAGGATCACAAGTAGGACTAGCTAAGTAACTAAACCGACTACAAACTCTGGGGAAGTGGTAACTGAATTGACCGCAACCTGATCCTATCCGCAAACAACTATAGGCAGCCGTGGAACGTTACCTGAAAATCCTAGACGTCTCTTCACGGCCTGAGAAACTGACTATTCCTAGAGGGAATGAAAGTCCTCACTTGCCTCAGTGAAATGACCCCAAAGATATAGAATAGCCCCCCACAAATATTAACGGTGAGTTAAGGGGAAAGCACAAACGCGGAGATGAAATTAGATTTAGCAAATGAGGCCCGCTAACACTAGAAAGCAGAAAATAGAAAGGGAACTGTGCGGTCAATAAAAAAAACCCTATTCAAAATATCCACGCAGAGATCGCTCGAGCCCCGCACCAACTAACGGTGCGGGGGAAGCAACTCTGTACCCCATAGCAAACCAGCAGAAGAAATCACATATTAGCAAGCTGGAGTAAACTCATCATACACAGAAATCATATTGCAGACTGATGAGCAAAAAATAATTAAACAGAACTTAGCTTCTCCAGAAGAGACTGAAACCGAAGATAATCAGGAGTAATCAGAATAGCACTGAGTACATTGACAGCCGGCAACAAGTGGAAGTGAAACAGAGCTAAATAGGAAACTCCCAAGTGAATAACGAGGCAGCTGATCAGCCACAGACCCGCAGGATAACAAACAAAGCCACCAGGGGGAGCCCAAAACAAAAGTCACACAGAACCACCTGTGACCACAAGAGGGAGCCTGAAAACAGAGTTCACAACAGTACCCCCCCTTGAGGAGGGGTCACCGAACCCTCATCAAAACCCCCAGGGTGATCAGGGTGAGCCACATGGAAGGCACGAACCAAATCGGCCGCATGAACATCAGAGGCGACAACCCAGGAATTATCCTCCTGACCATAGCCCTTCCATTTAACCAAATACTGAAGCCTCCGTCTAGAAATACGAGAATCCAAGATCTTCTCCACCACGTACTTCAATTCTCCCTCAACCAGCACAGGGGCAGGAGGCTCAACCGGAGGACCCACAGGCACCACATACCTTCGCAACAACGACCGATGAAACCCATTATGAATAGCAAACGATGCTGGGAGGTCCAAACGAAATGACACAGGGTTAAAGACTTCCAAAATCTTATAAGGACCGATAAACCGAGGCTTGAACTTTGGAGAGGAGACCTTCATAGGAACAAAGCGAGAAGACAACCACACCAAGTCCCCAACGCAAAGTCGGGGACCCACACAGCGACGGCGGTTGGCAAAGCACTGAGCCTTCTCTTGTGACAGCTTCAAATTGTCCACAACATGATTCCAAATCTGATGCAACCTATCCACCACAACATCCACTCCAGGACAGTCAGAAGGCTCCACCTGACCCGAGGAAAAACGAGGATGAAACCCCGAATTACAAAAAAAAGGAGAAACCAAAGTAGCAGAACAAGCCCGATTATTAAGAGCAAACTCGGCCAATGGCAAAAAAGTCACCCAGTCGTCCTGATCAGCAGAAACAAAACATCTCAAATAGGTTTCCAAGGTCTGATTAGTTCGTTCGGTTTGGCCATTCGTCTGAGGATGGAAGGCCGATGAAAAAGACAAATCAATGCCCATCTTAGCGCAAAAGGTCCGCCAAAATCTAGACACAAACTGGGATCCTCTGTCGGAAACAATATTTTCAGGGATCCCATGCAAACGAACCACATTTTGAAAAAACAGCGGAACCAACTCGGAGGAGGAAGGCAACTTAGGCAAGGGCACCATATGGACCATCTTAGAAAAACGATCACACACCACCCAGATGACAGACATTCTCTGAGAGACAGGGAGATCCAAAATAAAATCCATGGAAATGTGCGTCCAAGGCCTCTTCGGGACAGGCAAAGGTAACAGCAAACCACTGGCACGAGAACAGCAAGGCTTAGCCCGAGCACAAATACCACAAGACTGCACAAAGGAACGCACATCTCGTGACAAGGAAGGCCACCAGAAGGACCTGGCCACCAAATCTCTGGTACCAAATATTCCAGGATGGCCCACCAACACTGAAGAATGAACCTCGGAAATAACTCTGCTGGTCCATCTATCCGGGACAAACAGTCTCTCCGGTGGACAACGGTCAGGTCTATCCGCCTGAAACTCCTGCAGCACTCGTCGCAAATCTGGGGAGATGGCAGACAAAATCACCCCTTCTCTGAGAATACCAGCCGGCTCTGAATCTCCAGGAGAGTCAGGCACAAAACTCCTAAAAAGAGCATCAGCCTTTACATTCTTTGAACCAGGCAGGTACGAGACCACGAAATCAAAACGAGAGAAAAACAACGACCAACGAGCCTGTCTAGGATTCAGCCGCTTGGCCGACTCGAGATAAATCAGATACTTGTGATCAGTCAAGACCACAACACGATGCTTAGCTCCCTCGAGCCAATGTCGCCACTTCTCAAATGCCCACTTCATACCCAACAACTCCCGATTACCGACATCATAATTCTGCTCGGCAGGCGAAAACTTTCTAGAAAAGAAAGCACATGGCTTCATCACAGAGCCATCGGCGCTTCTCTGCGACAAAACAGCCCCCGCTCCAATCTCGGAAGCATCAACCTCGACCTGGAAAGGAAGAGAGACATCTGGCTGACATAAGACCGGAGCCGAAGAAAACCGGCGCTTCAGCTCCCAAAAGGCCTCCACAGCCGCAGGAGACCAGTTAGTAACATCAGAACCTTTCTTGGTCAAATCCGTCAAAGGCTTAACAACACCAGAAAAATTAGCAATGAAGCGACGGTAAAAATTAGCAAAACCCAAGAACTTCTGAAGACTCTTAACAGATGTAGGCTGCTGTTATGACCCCAATGGCAGAGGGTCTCAAAAGTACATACCAAGTCTGCAAACATAAAAAACCAGCTCATAGGGCAGTGGTAACTGGGATAACCGTATATCTAATCCTAGCACCACAAATAGCAGCAGCCGGGGAACATGCCTACGTTGGTTCTAGACGTCTCGCGCCAGCCGGAGAACTAACTAACCCTAGAAGGGAAAACATAGACCTTTCTTGCCTCCAGAGAAAAGACCCCAAAAGTTGGATACAAGCCCCCACAAATAATAACGGTGAGGTAAGGAGAAAAGACAAACGTAAGAATGAACTAGATATTTAGCAAAGAGAGGCCCACTGACTAATAGCAGAATATAGTAAGATGACTTATACGGTCATCAAAAACCCTATCAAATTTCCACGCTGGATATTCAAGAACCCCCGAACCGTCTAACGGCCCGGGGGGAGAATACCAGCCCCCTAGAGCTTCCAGCAAAATCAGGAATCACATTTTGTACAAGCTGGACAGAAAATAAGAGCCACACAAATAACCAAAAAAACAAGGAAGCACGACTTAGCTTAATTTTGCAAGAACCAGGACAAGCAGACAGGAGCAAACAGAAAGGATCTGATTATAACGATGCCAGGCACTGGACTGAGAATCCAGGAAGCTTATATAGCAACACCCCTGGACTAACGACCCAGGTGGGTGCCAAACTGAGAAAGACAATCCCAGAGTCATATCACCAGTGACCACAAGAGGGAGCCAAAAAAGTCTAATTCACAACAGTACCCCCCCTTTAAGGAGGGGTCAGCGAACCCTCACCAAGACCACCAGGGTGATCAGGATGAGCAGTGTGAAAGGCACGAACTGAGTCGGCCGCATGCACATCAGAGGCAACCACCCAGGAATTATCCTCCTGACCATAGCCCTTCCACTTGACCAGATACTGAAGCCTCCGCCTGGAGAGACGAGAATCCAAGATCTTCTCCACCACGTACTCCAACTCGCCCTCAACCAAGACCGGAGCAGGAGGCTCAACAGAAGGAACCACAGGTACAACGTACCGCCGCAACAAAGACCTATGGAACACATTGTGAATGGCAAACGACACTGGAAGATCTGTCATGATTCTCAATGGCGAGAGAACATAGCCCAGCATATATGAGAACTAGCTCTTGGAAGATGGAAACTATACTGACCATGAACTAAACCTGCCGCACAACTAGAAGTGGCCGGGTAGCATGCCTACGTTTTTTAACCCTAGATGCCCAGCGCCAGCCGGAGAACTACCTAATCCTAGCAGAGGAAAAGACAGTCCTGGCTCACCTCTAGAGAAATTTTCCCAAAAGGCAGACAGAGGCCCCCACATATATTGGCGGTGATTTTAGATGAAATGACAAACGTAGTATGAAAATAGGTTTAGCAAAATCGAGGTCCGCTTTCTAGATAGCAGGAAGACAGAAAGGACACTTTCATGGTCAGCAGAAAACCCTATCAAAACACCATCCAGAAATTCCTTTAAGACTCTAGCATTAACTCATAACACCAGAGTGGCAATTTCCGATCACAAGAGCTTTCCAGACACAGTAACGAAACAGCAGCTGTGAACAGGAACAAAATGCAAAAACACACAAGGACAAAAGTCCAACTTAGCTGGGAGTTGTCTAGTAGCAGGAACAAGCACAGAAGGCTTCTGATTACATTGTTGACCGGCAAGAAACTGACAGAGGAGCAAGGTTATATAGCGACTCCCACATCCTGATAGGAGCAGGTGAACAGAGGGGATGATGCACACAAGTTCAATTCCACAAGTGGCCACCGGGGGAGCCCAGAATCCAATTTCACAACAGTACCCCCCCCTCAAGGAGGGGGCACCGAACCCTCACCAGAACCACCAGGGCGATCAGGATGAGCCCTATGAAAGGCACGGACAAGATCGGAGGCATGAACATCAGAGGCAGTGACCCAAGAATTATCCTCCTGACCGTATCCCTTCCATTTGACCAGATACTGGAGTCTCCGTCTGGAAACACGAGAGTCTAAGATCTTTTCCACAACGTACTCCAACTCACCCTCAACCAACACCGGAGCAGGAGGCTCAACGGAAGGCACAACCGGTACCTCATACCTGCGCAACAATGACCGATGAAAAACATTATGAATCGAAAAGGATGCAGGGAGGTCCAAACGGAAGGACACAGGGTTAAGAATCTCCAATATCTTGTACGGGCCGATGAACCGAGGCTTAAACTTAGGAGAAGAAACCCTCATAGGGACAAAACGAGAAGACAACCACACCAAGTCCCCAACACAAAGCCGAGGACCAACACGACGACGGCGGTTGGCAAAAAGCTGAGTCTTCTCCTGGGACAACTTCAAATTGTCCACCACCTGCCCCCAAATCTGATGCAACCTCTCCACCACAGCATCCACTCCAGGACAATCCGAAGATTCCACTTGACCGGAGGAAAATCGAGGATGAAACCCCAAATTACAGAAAAACGGGGACACCAAGGTGGCAGAGCTGGCCCGATTATTGAGGGCGAACTCCGCCAAAGGCAAAAAAGCAACCCAATCATCCTGATCCGCAGACACAAAACACCTCAAATATGTCTCCAAGGTCTGATTAGTCCGCTCGGTCTGGCCATTAATCTGAGGATGGAAAGCAGACGAAAAAGACAAATCTATGCCCATCCTAGCACAGAATGCCCGCCAAAATCTAGACACGAATTGGGTCCCTCTGTCAGAAACGATATTCTCAGGAATACCATGCAAACGAACAACATTTTGAAAAAACAGAGGAACCAACTCGGAAGAAGAAGGCAACTTAGGCAAGGGAACCAGATGGACCATCTTAGAGAAACGGTCACACACCACCCAGATGACAGACATCTTCTGAGAAACAGGCAGATCCGAAATAAAATCCATCGAGATGTGCGTCCAAGGCCTCTTCGGGATAGGCAAGGGCAACAACAATCCACTAGCCCGAGAACAACAAGGCTTGGCCCGAGCACAAACGTCACAAGACTGCACAAAGCCTCGCACATCTCGTGACAGGGAAGGCCACCAGAAGGACCTTGCCACCAAATCCCTGGTACCAAAGATTCCAGGATGACCTGCCAACGCAGAAGAATGAACCTCAGAGATGACTCTACTGGTCCAATCATCAGGAACAAACAGTCTACCAGGTGGGCAACGATCAGGTCTATCCGCCTGAAACTCCTGCAAGGCCCGCCGCAGGTCTGGAGAAACGGCAGACAATATCACTCCATCTTTAAGGATACCTGTGGGCTCAGAATTACCAGGGGAGTCAGGCTCAAAACTCCTAGAAAGGGCATCCGCCTTAACATTCTTAGAACCCGGTAGGTACGACACCACAAAATTAAACCGAGAGAAAAACAACGACCAGCGCGCCTGTCTAGGATTCAGGCGCCTGGCAGACTCAAGGTAAATTAAATTTTTGTGGTCAGTCAATACCACCACCTGATGTCTGGCCCCCTCAAGCCAGTGACGCCACTCCTCAAAAGCCCACTTCATGGCCAAAAGCTCCCGATTCCCAATATCATAATTCCGCTCGGCCGGCGAAAATTTACGGGAAAAAAAAGCACAAGGTCTCATCACGGAGCAGTCGGAAGTTCTCTGCGACAACACCGCCCCAGCTCCGATTTCAGAAGCGTCGACCTCAACCTGAAAAGGAAGAGCAACATCAGGCTGACGCAACACTGGGGCGGAAGAAAAGTGGCGCTTGAGCTCCCGAAAGGCCTCCACAGCATCAGGGGACCAATCAGCAACATCAGCACCCTTCTTAGTCAAATCAGTCAATGGTTTTACAACATCAGAAAAACCAGCAATAAATCGACGATAAAAGTTAGCAAAGCCCAAAAATTTCTGAAGACTCTTAAGAGAAGAGGGTTGCGTCCAATCACCAATAGCCTGAACCTTGACAGGATCCATCTCGATGGAAGAGGGGGAAAAAATGTATCCCAAGAAAGAAATCTTTTGAACCCCAAAAACACACTTAGAACCCTTCACACACAAGGAATTAGACCGCAAAACCTGAAAAACCCTCCTGACCTGCTGGACATGAGAGTCCCAGTCATCCGAAAAAATCAGAATATCATCCAGATACACAATCATAAATTTATCCAAATAATCGCGGAAAATGTCATGCATAAAGGACTGGAAGACTGAAGGGGCATTTGAAAGACCAAAAGGCATCACCAAATACTCAAAATGGCCCTCGGGCGTATTAAATGCGGTTTTCCACTCATCCCCCTGCTTGATTCGCACCAAATTATACGCCCCACGGAGATCAATCTTAGAGAACCACTTGGCCCCCTTTATACGAGCAAACAAATCAGTAAGCAGTGGTAACGGATATTGATATTTAACCGTGATTTTATTCAAAAGTCGATAATCAATACACGGCCTCAAAGAGCCGTCTTTCTTAGACACAAAGAAAAAACCGGCTCCTAAGGGAGATGACGAAGGACGAATATGTCCCTTTTCCAAGGACTCCTTTATATATTCTCGCATAGCAGCGTGTTCAGGCACAGACAGATTAAATAAACGACCCTTAGGGTATTTACTACCCGGAATCAAGTCTATGGCACAATCGCACTCCCGGTGCGGAGGTAGTGAACCAACCTTGGGTTCTTCAAAAACGTCACGAAAGTCAGACAAGAAGTCAGGAATCTCAGAGGGAATAGATGATGAAATGGAAACCAAAGGTACGTCCCCATGAGTTCCTTTACATCCCCAGCTTAACACAGACATAGCTCTCCAGTCGAGGACTGGGTTATGAGATTGCAGCCATGGCAATCCCAGCACCAAAACATCATGTAGATTATACAGCACCAGAAAGCGAATAACCTCCTGGTGATCCGGATTAACACGCATAGTCACTTGTGTCCAGTATTGTGGTTTATTACTAGCCAATGGGGTGGAGTCAATTCCTTTCAGAGGTATCGGAGCCTCCAGTGGCTCCAAATCATACCCACAGCGTTTGGCAAAGGACCAATCCATAAGACTCAAAGCAGCGCCAGAGTCGACATAGGCGTCCGCGGTAATAGATGACAAAGAACAAATCAGGGTCACAGATAGAATAAACTTAGACTGTAAAGTGCTAATTGAAACAGACTTGTCAGGCTTCTTAGTATGCTTAAAGCATGCTGATATAACATGAGTTGAATCACCACAATAGAAGCACAACCCATTTTTTCGTCTAAAATTCTGCCGCTCGCTTCTGGACAGAATTCTATCACATTGCATATTTTCTGGCGTTTTCTCAGTAGACACCGCCAAATGGTGCACAGGTTTGCGCTCCCGCAGATGCCTATCGATCTGAATAGCCATCGTCATGGACTCATTCAGACTCGCAGGCACAGGGAACCCCACCATAACATCCTTAATGGCATCAGAGAGACCTTCTCTGAAAATCGCCGCCAGGGCGCACTCATTCCACTGAGTAAGCACAGACCATTTGCGGAATTTTTGGCAGTATATTTCAGCTTCATCTTGCCCCTGAGACAAGGACATCAAGGCCTTTTCCGCCTGAAGCTCTAAATGAGGTTCCTCATAAAGCAACCCCAAGGCCAGAAAAAACGCATCCACATTGAGCAACGCAGGATCCCCTGGTGCCAATGCAAAAGCCCAGTCTTGAGGGTCGCCCCGGAGCAAGGAAATTACAATCCTGACCTGCTGTGCAGGGTCTCCGGCAGAGCGAGACTTCAGGGACAAAAACAATTTGCAATTATTTTTAAAATTTTGAAAGTGAGATCTATTCCCCGAGAAGAATTCAGGCAAAGGAATTCTAGGCTCAGACATAGGTGCATGAACAACAAAATCTTGCAAATTTTGTACCTTTGTGGCGAGATTATTCAAACCTGTAGCTACACTCTGAAGATCCATTTGAAACAGGTGAACACAGAGCCATTCAAGGATTAGAAGGAGAGAAAGAGAGGAAGGCTGCAGTATAGGCAGACTAGCAAGTGATTCAATTAAGAGCACACTCAGAACTAGAGGGAAAAAAAAAAAAAAAAAAATTGTAGCAGACTTCTTTTTTCTCTCCTTTCTCAGCCAGTAATTTAACCCTTTTTGGGCCGGTCAAACTGTCATGATTCTCAATGGCGAGAGAACATAGCCCAGCATATATGAGAACTAGCTCTTGGAAGATGGAAACTATACTGACCATGAACTAAACCTGCCGCACAACTAGAAGTGGCCGGGTAGCATGCCTACGTTTTTTAACCCTAGATGCCCAGCGCCAGCCGGAGAACTACCTAATCCTAGCAGAGGAAAAGACAGTCCTGGCTCACCTCTAGAGAAATTTTCCCAAAAGGCAGACAGAGGCCCCCACATATATTGGCGGTGATTTTAGATGAATTGACAAACGTAGTATGAAAATAGGTTTAGCAAAATCGAGGTCCGCTTTCTAGATAGCAGGAAGACAGAAAGGACACTTTCATGGTCAGCAGAAAACCCTATCAAAACACCATCCAGAAATTCCTTTAAGACTCTAGCATTAACTCATAACACCAGAGTGGCAATTTCCGATCACAAGAGCTTTCCAGACACAGTAACGAAACAGCAGCTGTGAACAGGAACAAAATGCAAAAACACACAAGGACAAAAGTCCAACTTAGCTGGGAGTTGTCTAGTAGCAGGAACAAGCACAGAAGGCTTCTGATTACATTGTTGACCGGCAAGAAACTGACAGAGGAGCAAGGTTATATAGCGACTCCCACATCCTGATAGGAGCAGGTGAACAGAGGGGATGATGCACACAAGTTCAATTCCACAAGTGGCCACCGGGGGAGCCCAGAATCCAATTTCACAACAAAGATCCAAGCGAAAGGACACAGGATTAAGGATTTCCAATATCTTGTAAGGACCGATGAAGCGAGGCTTAAATTTAGGAGAGGAGACCTTCATAGGAACAAATCGAGAAGACAGCCATACCAAATCCCCAACACGAAGTCGGGGACCCACACCGCGGCGGCGGTTGGCAAAACGCTGAGCCTTCTCCTGTGACAACTTCAAGTTGTCCACCACATGATTCCAGATCTGCTGCAACCTATCCACCACGGAATCTACCCCAGGACAGTCAGAAGGCTCCACATGTCCCGAGGAAAAACGGGGATGGAAACCAGAGTTGCAAAAAAAAGGCGAAACCAAAGTAGCGGAACTAGCCCGATTATTAAGGGCAAACTCAGCCAACGGCAAGAAGGTCACCCAATCATCCTGATCTGCAGAAACAAAACACCTCAAATAAGCCTCCAGAGTCTGATTAGTTCGCTCCGTTTGTCCATTAGTCTGAGGATGAAAGGCAGACGAAAACGACAAATCAATGCCCATCTTAGCACAAAATGATCGCCAGAACCTGGAAACAAACTGGGATCCTCTGTCAGACACAATATTCTCAGGAATGCCGTGTAAACGAACCACATTCTGAAAGAACAAAGGAACCAGATCGGAAGAGGAAGGCAGCTTAGGCAAAGATACCAAATGGACCATCTTGGAAAAGCGATCACATACCACCCAGATGACAGACATGCCCTGAGACACCGGAAGATCTGAAATGAAATCCATGGAAATGTGTGTCCAAGGCCTCTTCAGGACAGGCAAGGGCAAGAGCAACCCGCTGGCACGAGAACAGCAAGGCTTAGCTCGAGCACAAGTCCCACAGGACTGCACAAATGACCGCACATCCCGTGACAAGGAAGGCCACCAAAAGGACCTAGCCACCAGATCTCTGGTGCCAAAAATTCCCGGATGCCCTGCCAACACCGAGGAATGAACCTCGGAAATGACTCTGCTGGTCCACTTATCAGGAACAAACAGTCTGTCAGGTGGACAAGAGTCAGGTCTACCAGCCTGAAATCTCTGCAACACACGTCGCAAATCCGGAGAAATGGCTGACAAGATAACTCCCTCTTTAAGAATACCAACTGGTTCTACGACTCCAGGAGAGTCAGGCACAAAGCTCATTGAAAGAGCATCAGCCTTCACATTCTTTGAACCTGGTAAATACGAGACCACAAAGTCAAAACGGGAGAAAAACAATGACCAGCGGGCCTGTCTAGGATTCAGGCGCTTAGCAGACTCGAGATACATCAGATTTTTGTGATCAGTCAAGACCACCACACGATGCTTAGCACCCTCGAGCCAATGACGCCACTCCTCAAATGCCCACTTCATGGCCAACAACTTTCGATTGCCAACATCATAATTCCGCTCAGCAGGCGAAAACTTCCTAGAGAAAAAGGCACATGGTCTCATTACAGAGCAACCAGGGCCTCTCTGCGACAAAACGGCCCCTGCCCCAATCTCAGAAGCATCCACTTCAACCTGAAAGGGCAGTGAGACATCAGGCTGGCACAAAACAGGCGCCGAAGTAAACCGGCGCTTCAACTCTTGGAAAGCTTCCACGGCTGCAGGAGCCCAGTTAGCAACATCAGAACCTTTCTTGGTCATATCCGTCAAAGGTTTAACAACGCTAGAAAAATTTGCGATAAAACGACGGTAGAAGTTAGCAAAACCCAAGAACTTCTGAAGACTTTTAACTGACGTGGGCTGAGTCCAATCATGAATAGCTCGGACCTTGACTGGGTCCATCTCCACCGCAGAAGGGGAAAAAATAAACCCCAAAAAGGGAACCTTCTGTACACCAAAGAGACACTTTGAGCCCTTAACAAACAAAGCATGCTCACGCAAAACCTGAAATACCATCCTGACCTGCTCTACATGCGAGTCCCAATCATCAGAAAAAACCAGAATATCATCCAGATAAACAATCAGAAATCTATCCAGATACTTCCGGAAAATATCATGCATAAAGGACTGAAACACTGAAGGAGCATTAGAGAGCCCAAAAGGCATCACCAAGTACTCAAAATGACCTTCGGGCGTATTAAATGCAGTTTTCCATTCATCTCCCTGCTTAATGCGCACAAGGTTGTACGCACCACGAAGATCTATCTTGGTGAACCACTTGGCACCTTTAATCCGGGCAAACAAGTCCGACAACAGAGGCAAAGGATACTGAAATTTAACAGTGATTTTATTCAGAAGCCGATAGTCAATACAAGGTCTCAAAGATCCGTCCTTCTTGGCCACAAAAAAGAATCCCGCACCAAGAGGGGAAGAGGATGGACGGATATGCCCCTTCTTCAGAGACTCCTTGATATACGAACGCATTGCGTTATGCTCAGGTACAGACAGATTAAATAGTCTTCCCTTAGGAAATTTACTACCTGGAATCAAATCTATGGCTCAGTCACAGTCCCTATGAGGAGGCAGAGCACTGGACCTGGACTCGCTGAATACATCCTGATAATCAGACAAATACTCAGGAACTTCCGAAGGAGTAGAGGAAGCAATAGACACCGGCGGGGAATCACCATGAATTCCCTGACAGCCCCAACTTGACACAGACATTGCCTTCCAATCCAAGACTGGATTATGGGTCTGTAACCATGGCAGACCCAAAACGACCAAATCATGCATTTTATGCAGAACCAGAAAACGAATCACCTCCCGATGTTCAGGAGTCATGCACATGGTTACCTGTGTCCAAAACTGCGGTTTATTTTCCGCCAATGGCGTAGCATCAATACCTCTAAGAGGGATAGGATTTACCAAAGGCTCAAGAACAAAACCACAGCGCTTGGCAAATGACAGATCCATAAGACTCAGGGCAGCACCTGAATCCACAAACGCCATAACAGGGTAGGAAGACAATGAGCAAATTAAAGTCACAGACAAAATAAATTTAGGTTGCAAATTACCAATGGCGACAGGACTAACAACCCTTGTTAGGCGTTTAGAGCATGCTGATATAACATGTGTAGAATCACCACAGTAAAAACACAACCCATTCTGACGTCTATGATTTTTCCGTTCATTTCTAGTCTGAATTCTATCACATTGCATTAAATCAGGTGTTTGTTCAGACAACACCACCAGAGGATTAGCAGTTTTGCGCTCCCGCAAACGCCGGTCAATTTGAATAGCCAGCGCCATGGAATCATTCAGACTTGTAGGAATGGAGAAACCCACCATCACATTCTTAATGGCTTCAGAAATGCCATTTCTGAAATTTGCGGCCAGAAGCACACTCATTCCACTGAGTAAGCACGGACCATTTCCGAAATTTTTGGCAATACACTTCAGCTTCATCCTGGCCCTGAGAAAAAGCCAGCAAGGCTTTTTCTGCCTGAATTTCAAAATTGGGTTCCTCATAAAGCAATCCGAGCGCCAGAAAAAACGCATCAATATTTGCCAATGCCGGATCTCCTGGCGCTAGCGAGAAGGCCCAATCCTGAGGGTCGCCCCGTAAGAAAGAGATAACAATTTTAACTTGCTGAGCTGAGTCTCCAGATGAACGGGGTCTCAGAGATAGAAACATTTTACAATTATTCCTGAAATTCCTAAACTTGAATCGGTCTCCAGAGAACAGTTCAGGAATAGGTATTTTAGGTTCAGACATTGGACTACTGGTAACAAAATCTTGTATGCCCTGCACACGAGCAGCAAGCTGATCCACACTTGTAATCAAGGTCTGGACATTCATGTCTGCAGCAAGCACAAGCCACTCAGAGGTAAAGGGGAGGAACAAAGAGGAAAAAAAAAAAAAAAAACTCAATTTCCTTTCATATTATCCCACTTCTGCAATGCATTAAACATTCAACTTTGGCCTGGCATACTGTTTGTTCCTGATAAGTGGACCAGCAGAGTCATTTCCGAGGTTCATTCCTCGGTGTTGGCAGGGCATCCGGGAATTTTTGGCACCAGAGATCTGGTGGCTAGGTCCTTTTGGTGGCCTTCCTTGTCACGGGATGTGCGGTCATTTGTGCAGTCCTGTGGGACTTGTGCTCGAGCTAAGCCTTGCTGTTCTCGTGCCAGCGGGTTGCTCTTGCCCTTGCCTGTCCTGAAGAGGCCTTGGACACACATTTCCATGGATTTCATTTCAGATCTTCCGGTGTCTCAGGGCATGTCTGTCATCTGGGTGGTATGTGATCGCTTTTCCAAGATGGTCCATTTGGTATCTTTGCCTAAGCTGCCTTCCTCTTCCGATCTGGTTCCTTTGTTCTTTCAGAATGTGGTTCGTTTACACGGCATTCCTGAGAATATTGTGTCTGACAGAGGATCCCAGTTTGTTTCCAGGTTCTGGCGATCCTTTTGTGCTAAGATGGGCATTGATTTGTCGTTTTCGTCTGCCTTTCATCCTCAGACTAATGGACAAACGGAGCGAACTAATCAGACTCTGGAGGCTTATTTGAGGTGTTTTGTTTCTGCAGATCAGGATGATTGGGTGACCTTCTTGCCATTGGCTGAGTTTGCCCTTAATAATCGGGCTAGTTCCGCTACTTTGGTTTCGCCTTTTTTCTGCAACTCTGGTTTCCATCCCCGTTTTTCCTCGGGACATGTGGAGCCTTCTGACTGTCCTGGGGTAGATTCCGTGGTGGATAGGTTGCAGCAGATCTGGAATCATGTGGTGGACAACTTAAAGTTGTCACAGGAGAAGGCTCAGCGTTTTGCCAACCGCCGCCGCGGTGTGGGTCCCCGACTTCGTGTTGGGGATTTGGTATGGCTGTCTTCTCGATTTGTTCCTATGAAGGTCTCCTCTCCTAAATTTAAGCCTCGCTTCATCGGTCCTTACAAGATATTGGAAATCCTTAATCCTGTGTCCTTTCGCTTGGATCTTCCGGTGTCGTTTGCCATTCACAATGTGTTCCATAGGTCTTTGTTGCGGCGGTACGTTGTACCTGTGGTTCCTTCTGTTGAGCCTCCTGCTCCGGTCTTGGTTGAGGGCGAGTTGGAGTACATGGTGGAGAAGATCTTGGATTCTCGTCTCTCCAGGCGGAGGCTTCAGTATCTGGTCAAGTGGAAGGGCTATGGTCAGGAGGATAATTCCTGGGTGGTTGCCTCTGATGTGCATGCGGCCAACTCAGTTCGTGCCTTTCACGCTGCTCATCCTGATCGCCCTGGTGGTCTTGGTGAGGGTTCGCTGACCCCTCCTTAAAGGGGGGTACTGTTGTGAATTAGACTTTTTAGCAAAGAGAGGCCCACTGACTAATAGCAGAATATAGTAAGATGACTTATACGGTCAGCAAAAACCCTATCAAAATTTCCACGCTGGATATTCAAGAACCCCCGAACCGTCTAACGGCCCGGGGGGAGAATACCAGCCCCCTAGAGCTTCCAGCAAAATCAGGAATCACATTTAGTACAAGCTGGACAGAAAATAAGAGCCATACAAATAACCAAAAAAACAAGGATGCACGACTTAGCTTAATTTTGCAAGAACCAGGACCAGCAGACAGGAGCAAACAGAAAGGATCTGATTACAACGATGCCAGGCACTGGACTGAGAATCCAGGAAGCTTATATAGCAACACCCCTGGACTAACGACCCAGGTGGGTGCCAAACTGAGAAAGACAATCCCAGAGTCATATCACCAGTGACCACAAGAGGGAGCCAAAAAAGTCTAATTCACAACAGGCTGCGTCCAGTCATGAATAGCCTGAACCTTGACTGGGTCCATCTCAATAGTAGAAGGAGAAAAAATGAAACCCAAAAAAGAAACCTTCTGGACTCCAAAAAGACATTTTGAGCCCTTCACAAACAAAGCATTGGCACGCAGGACCTGAAACACCATCCTGACCTGCTTAACATGGGACTCCCAATCATCAGAAAAAAACAGAATATCATCCAGATACACAATCATAAATTTATCCAGATATTCGCGGAAGATGTCGTGCATAAAAGACTGAAAGACAGAAGGAGCGTTAGAAAGTCCAAAAGGCATCACCAAGTACTCAAAATGGCCTTCGGGCATATTAAATGCAGTTTTCCATTCATCATCCTGCTTAATACGCACAAGGTTATACGCACCACGAAGATCTATCTTGGTGAACCAACTAGACCCCTTAATGCGAGCAAACAGATCAGATAACAATGGCAAAGGATACTGAAATTTGACCGTGATTTTATTTAGAAGGCGATAATCAATACAAGGTCTCAGAGAACCATCCTTCTTAGCCACAAAAAAGAACCCCACACCAAGAGGGGAGGAGGAGGGGCGAATAAGTCCTTTCTCCAAAGACTCCTTTATACAACTCCGCATGGCAGCATGCTCCGGCACTGACAAATTGATAAGTCGTCCCTTAGGAAACTTACTACCAGGAATCAAATTTATAGCACAATCACAATCCCTATGAGGAGGTAGAGAACTGAGTTTGGGCTCATCAAATACATCCTGGTAGTCTGACAAAAATGCAGGGACTTCAGAAGGAGTGGATGAAGCAATTGACACCACAGGAGCATCGCCATGAATTCCCTGACAACCCCAACTTGACACAGACATTGCTTTCCAATCCAGGACTGGATTATGAGTCTGCAACCATGGCAGACCCAACACGACAACATCATGCAAATTATGCAGCACAAGAAAGCGAATCACCTCCTGATGAACAGGAGTCATGCACATGGTCACTTGTGTCCAGTACTGAGGTTTATTCGTAGCCAATGGCGTAGCATCAATTCCCCTGGAATAGGGAATTTTAAAGGCTCCAAAACAAATCCACAGCGCCTGGCAAATGACAAGTCCATCAGACTCAGGGCAGCACCTGAATCTACAAAAGCCATAACCGGGTAAGATGACAAGGAACAAATCAGGGTAACAGACAAAATGAACCTAGGCTGTAAAGTACCAATGGTGACAGATTTATCAACCTTTTTTTTGCGCTTAGAGCATGCTGAGATAACATGAGCTGAGTCACCACAGTAAAAGCACAACCCATTTTGCCGTCTATAATTTTGCCGTTCACTTCTGGTCAGAATTCTATCACATTGCATAGACTCAGGTGTCTGTTCAGAAGACACCGCCAAATAGTGCGCAGGTTTGCGCTCCCGCAAACGCCGATCAATCTGAATGGCCAGAGTCATTGACTCATTCAGACCTGCAGGCGTAGGGAACCCCACCATGACATTCCTAATGGCCTCAGAAAGACCTTTTCTGAAATTTGCAGCCAGGGCACACTCATTCCACTGAGTAAGCACCGACCATTTCCGAAATTTCTGGCAGTACACCTCTGCTTCATCTTGCCCCTGAGAGAGGGCCAACAACGCTTTTTCAGCCTAGTTCTCAATAGAGCAATCCAAGGGCCAGAAAAAACACATCAACACTGAGCAATGCCGGATACCCTGGCGCCAATGCGAAGGCCCAATCTTGAGGGTCACCACGCAAGAAAGAAATTATAATTTTAACTTGCTGAACGGAATCACCAGAGGAACGAGGTTTCAAAGAAAGAAACAATTTACAATTGTTCTCAAAATTCAGGAACCTAGATCTATCTCCAGAAAACAACTCCAGAATAGGTATTCTAGGCTCTGACATAGGACTGTGAACAACAAAATCCTGAATACTTTGTACCCTTGCAGCAAGATGATCTACACTGGAGGCCAAACTGTGAATATCCATATCAGCAGCTGAGTTCAGAGCCACACCAAGATTAAGAGGAGGAGAGAAGCTAGACACACAGCAGCAAGACACACGGCAAAAAAAAAAAAAAATTCTCAAGGCTTCTTTTCTCCTGCTTCTGCCATGCAATTAACACTTTACCGGCCGGCTGTACTTTTATGATCCTAGTGGCAAGGATCGCAAGTAGGACTAGCTAAGTAACTAAACTGACTACAAACTCTGGGGAAGTGGTAACTGAATTGACCGCAACCTGATCCTATCCGCAAACAACTATAGGCAGCCGTGGAACGTTACCTGAAAATCCTAGACGTCTCTTCACGGCCTGAGAAACTGACTATTCCTAGAGGGAACGAAAGTCCTCACTTGCCTCAGTGAAATGACCCCAAAGATATAGAATAGCCCCCCACAAATATTAACAGTGAGTTAAGGGGAAAGCACAAACGCAGAGATGAAATTAGATTTAGCAAATGAGGCCCGCTAACACTAGAAAGCAGAAAATAGAAAGGGAACTGTGCGGTCAATAAAAAACCCTATTCAAAATATCCACGCAGAGATCGCTCGAGCCCCCGTACCAACTAACGGTGCGGGGGAAGCAACTCTGTACCCCAGAGCAAACCAGCAGAAGAAATCACATATTAGCAAGCTGGACTAAACTCATCATACACAGAAATCGTATTGCAGACTGATGAGCAAAAAATAATTAAACAGAACTTAGTTTCTCCAGAAGAGACTGAAACCGAAGATAATCAGGAGTAATCAGAATAGCACTGAGTACATTGACAGCCGGCAACAAGTGGAAGTGAAACAGAGCTAAATAGGAAACTCCCAAGTGAATAACGAGGCAGCTGATCAGCCACAGACCCGCAGGATAACAAACAAAGCCACCAGGGGGAGCCCAAAACAAAAGTCACACAATACCACATGTGACCACAAGAGGGAGCCTGAAAACAGAGTTCACAACACACCATGTCTTGTTTGGAGAGCCTATATAGTAGAAACCCACCACAAGTGAGCACATTTTGGAAACCATACCCCTCAGGAAACTTATTTAAATGTGAGTTGAGAGCCTTGAGACTCCAGATGCTTTACAGAAGATTATAATGTTGAACAGAGAAACTAAAAAAATCAAATTTTTCAAATAAAAATGTTCTTTTGATCCCTATTTTTAATTTTAACAAGGGTAACAGGAGACAATGCAACACAAAATGTATTGTGCAATTTCTTCTGAGTATGCCGATACCAAATTGTGGAGGAAAATTACTGTTTGTGTGCACGGTAGGGCTTGGAATATAAGGAGCACCATTTGACTTTTCATTGCAAAATTTGCTGGAATTATTAGGGTGCACCATGTCAAATTTGGAGAGCCCTTAATGTGCCTAAAGAGTGGAAACCCCACACAAATTAGCCTAATTTAGAAACTAGACCCTTGCAGAAATGTATCTAGATGTTTGGTGAGTACCTTGAACTCCCAGGTACTTCAAAGAAGTTTATAACTTTCAGCTTTGAAAAGAAAAATCACATTTTCCTCACAAAAATGTTTTAGCCTCAATTTTTTTTCAATTGGGAGCAGCAAAAATTGTAACTCAACATTTTTTGCTCAATTTCTCCTGAGTACACAGATTCCCGATGTGAGGGGGGAATCTACTGTTTGCGTGCATGACAGGGCTCAGTAAGGATGAAGGATGTTTTGGAATGCATATTTTCATGGAATGTTCTGCAGATGTCATGTTTCATTTCCCTGATGTGCCAAAACAGTGGCAACCGCCCACAAGTGATCCCATTTTGGAAACTAGACTCCTCAAGGAACTTATGTAGATCTGTGGTCTGTACCTTGACCCTAGGTACTTCACATAAGTTATTAAGGTTTTACCATGAAAACAAAAACATCACATTTTTTCTCAGAAAAATGTTCTTTTAGCCCCAGTTTTTTATTTTCACAATGTTAACAGGTGAAAATGGATGCAAAATGTGTACCCCTTATGTGGCCCAAAACTACTTTTGAGTTACAGTGCAAAGCTCAGAAGTGAGCGCCATATTGGAGTTCAGATTTTGATGGACTGGTTTGAGGGTGCCATGTCACATTGGTAGATCTCCTGAGGTGGCAGAAGAGCAGAACCTGTAGTGCAGATTTTGCTAGATCAGTTTGTGGACTCCATATACAGAGCCCCTACGTGCTTGAAGAGCAGAATTCCCAAAGGGGTATATCTACAGGTGTAGTGATGATTTTGACTTCATGGGTGTTTTTCCAAAAACAAGCAGCAGTGGATGTCACTGAGGTAAAATTTTAAACTGCCGTTGTGGAGGCCGTAAGTTGTAGTCCCCAATACGTTGCAGTTACCAGTATGTGTTAGTGCCAAGCTCATGCTTCTGGAG
Source organism: Ranitomeya variabilis (assembly GCF_051348905.1). Taxonomy (NCBI): domain Eukaryota; kingdom Metazoa; phylum Chordata; class Amphibia; order Anura; family Dendrobatidae; genus Ranitomeya; species Ranitomeya variabilis. Next base: position 501,559,141 of record NC_135233.1, on the reverse strand, counting down.
ACATGCTGTTAGGGTTGACAGATTGCACTAAAAAATTATAAATAATAAAGTTCAATCGCAACCCGGGATCCACTGTGCAGAGATGTAAAACTGCTGCTAGTGTGAACAATGACAGAACAGATGGTGAGCGATTGTCTGGATACACTATGTTAACGCCACACAGTGTGAACACAACACTGAGCACTAAACTCCATTACTCCACAGAGAGGTATTGAACGAATGTACACAGAGCGCTATGCCCTGTTAAATGTCACAGGGGACGCTCTGGAACAGAGCTGTGTCAATCGCACACAGAAACTGAACAGATGCTGAGCATAATACCCTGACTAGGGTTGAGCTTGCTCTAAAACTCTACTGTGCTAACCGCACACATGTAGGTAACAGATGGTAAGCCAAGTGGCTAATTGCCCCCCTGATGCTAGCTGCCTGCCTACGGGTACAGTCCAAAAGCTAGACAGACATATAACACTTGCAGACAAAGTGGTAGAGCCTCCACTCACATAAATGATACTAGCACACCCGTGTGCACCGCTGAGAGCCTTTTAAATGCTAGGCTTCACCCCAAACACTCACTCCCAGCCTGCAATAACATCACCTGCAGGCCAATCCAAAGCTGCCACATCATCGGAGCAGCTAACATCGTCCACCAATAGGAAGACACCACATCATGGACATGCCAGTAAGGTGATTTCTGGACTTAGACTCCAGAGCATCAGGTCACCGCTGCCTATGGTCGGTTACTATAGACTTGGCTGAACAGCCAGCAGTAACCAAACGAACACCACGAGACTGAGCAAGACACTGGGACTGTCGTCTATGCTCAGCAGCACCTGCAGTGTTCGAACCTGAATGGGAGACTGCAGAAGCAGATAAGGCTTGGGATCTGTCCCGTGCAGCGGGAGAATCCCAATGCCTAACACATGCACATGCAAATTAGGTGGGCTCTAATTGATACTTAAATGCCAAACATGTGAATGCTAAATGTGATTTAGGTACACTGTGGGGATCAGATGAGAGGGTGGATTTAGAAGTGTAGAATTTTCTGAATTTCTTTGAGGAGCTATAGCGCTTTTCCAGAGCCTTTGTATTACACAGGTCTGCGACTAAAAAGCTGTTTGATTATTTTGATCTAATTTCCATGTATTTTGATGTGCTGAAAACGAAAAAAATATTGAAAAAAATCCTGGACATCAGGATTTGCCACAAAATGCAAAATTCTATTCAAATTTAGTATATTTTTCTCAATTTTTGGTATTTTTTTTATCTTAGGGTTTTGAAAGTCAAAATTATTATTAATTAATTCACATCAATGCATTGAAGATATACAATGCCAAAAAAATATAACTTTCAAAGAAAAGAACTTTCAGAGTGAGCTAATGAAACCAGCATCAACATGTTGCAAGCTGAAGGAGCAGGCTCTGACATGTTTGGGCTTGATTCAATTGTTTTATCTTGGTTCTCGCCTGTTCACACTTTTTCATCTCAGTTCGTGTTAGCTCGTCATATTGAACCGTGTTTCCCAAAATTAGCTTTATGGCTCAGCGGAAGTGTATTAATTCTCCTGACAGTTTCTGTTGCATTTGTGGTGAATATCCTCAAAAAGAAGGGTGGTTTGCACTTAAAGAGGTCGCAGAGAAATTTTTAGGCAATAACAAAGACCCTGACTACAAAAAAAATTGTTGGACGAATGCTGAAAACATTTCAAGCTTTAGGTTGCCTGATGAGTTTGAAAGTGCATTTCCTCCATTCCCACCTTGACAACTTTCCTGAAAATTTGGAGCTGTGAGTGAAGATCAATGTGAATGATTCCACCAGGACATTAAAGAGATGGAAAGAAGATACCAGGAAAGATGGAACATTACAATGATGGCATACTACTGTTGGACGCTTCAGAGAGACATTCTAGATGCTACCCACAAGCGTAAATGTACCAAGAGAAGCCTCACAGGGAAGAAGAATCAATTTTAGTGTGTGTTAGGGAGCTCATTGCAGTTAAAAAATTATTTTCATGAAACATTTGTAATAAAACATTAATTTTATGAGTCTATTTTCATTTATTTTGAGGTATTGTCTAATTTAACATAGTTACTTAAATTATCAGAAAACGTGATGTCCTAAGACAAAACGGAGGTCATTTTCAGATTCAGCGCACTTAAAAATATAAAGATTATGTGGAATAACCAAAACAGCTCTTGAAAATTTTTTTTTGCAGACCTATGTTATCAGTATCTTGGAAGTCCTCTATATTTCTGTGAACAGATGATGAACCTGAGTGGGGACTTGCTTTTTTGTGTATTGCTTTGAAGATTTTACATGGAATATTTTACATAACATTTGGGATCACATTTATCTGGCGCTCTATGCTAAGCACTTACATGGTGGTTTACATCTAGATCTCCGAGTGATGTGATTCAGATGAAACCCATGATGGATTCACTCAGAGATGTCCTTCTTTTTAGAGGTGCACAAATCTTTAGTCAGCTGCGTTTTTATGCACATTTAAAAAGACAGACATTGCTGTATTATAGGTGGCCAGGAGTCATCCACAGTACCTCCATCTGCCTCATTGTAGGGAATATTTCATCGGATTTTGTCTAAATCATGGTTTTCAGAGATTTACATGGAATCCCTGGTGTAAGTGCTCAGCATAGATCACAGGATAAATATGTGCTGAGCCTTACTGCGAACTTTGGCAGGCAGAATGAAAACATCAACAGCAGGTGAAGAATTGGTTTTATTTATTTTTTATGCCATTCTTTGTGCGGTATAAGTGATTAGACAACTTAATTCTTCAGGTCAGTACGATTTCAGAGATACCAGATTTATATCAGGTTATATGTTTAGTTGCTATCACACTAAAAGATGCTTTTTATTGCAAAAACTAGTTTTTGCATCGCCATGTTTTGATAGCTATAATATTACCTTATTTTTGATGAAATAGTCATGTGAGACCCTGTTTTTTGCTGGTTTAGTTGACATTTTTATTGTCAACTGCGGCATTACAGGGGTAGACGCCAGCGATCGGTGCTGGCACCGACCGTGCACACTGCTGCATGGTATCAGCGCTCTCATAGGGCTGATACCAGCACTTGATCTCAGTGGTGCTGAGCATGAGCCTGCGCAACCAAGTCACCTATATATGTGGCAGTTTGTGGGAATGCAGCTCCAGCGATGCTGCATTTATACGACGCATGTCTGGAGGGGGTTAAAGGTGCAAAACAAAATTGAGATTTTTAGCTACTACTACTTCAGAAAGTGTTTGTCACAAACTTTTTTTTTTTAATGTCTGGATAACTAGCCAAATGTTATGTTTATACATGCCACAATAATCCAGTACCCTGTTACAGGTGTTGGATTTTTGGCCGTGTACATTGCTAGTATTTTTTTACTTTGTCATTTTTGGCAGGGTGGGTTAATTTTGTTGAAAAACGTTTTTAGTAATTTAACTGTGCATGCTTGTTTTGCACACCTGTTTTGCAAGTCCAATTTGACAAAGTCTACCTCTTCACAAATTACTATCTGTGATAATTTTTGGACTTTAAAAAAACATGAAAAGTCTGTCAGTGCAGGGGGCTATTAAATGAGCTATTAGCTACTAGTGATTTTTCATTCTTTTCTATGATGAGATTAGTTTGACATTAGGCTTGTTTACGTTAATGAGATTGAAAGGGGTTGGATGCAGTCTTGGGAGTTTTCAGTGTTTTACACAACTTTTGGTTTATTTTTTGTTGTTTATCATACAAGAAGTTCTACATTTTTGTACATATAGTAAATTCCTTGATTTGTAATAAATTGTACTAGTTTGCATATGTACTGTATAACCTCATTTCTGCTCTTGATTGCCAGAACATTGATTTGGTTGTTGAGTTAAGCAAGCCCACTCTTTCTTGTTTCCTGATGTCTATTATTTTGTTCCTCTACAATAAATATGCATATATCTTATTGATTAATTGAATATTAAAAATTAATGTGATTTTAATTGGGAATCTATGTACTGCACCAATTTCTAGATGTATTTAACTTTTCTTATATGGGGCTTATTAATGGAACAGGTGCTTATTTGATTTAAAGATCAGAGATTCCCAAGCTTCAAATTCCTTACAAAAGGGATTCTACTAGGTTTTCCTGAAGCTTGATTTAATTGATCTTGCCCTCTAGGTTTCCGGAGGCAGAGGTAACAAAGCAGCCAATATAAATGAGAAACAACTATGCTTCACTGTAGGAAGGGTGTTCTTTTCAGCTTGTGCTTCATAGTTTTCCTCTAAACATACCACTGAGTCATAAGCCAAAAAATTTCCAGTTATGTTTCAAGGCTGCAAGCAATATAATTTAAGAATTTCTGTGAGTTATTTATATGGTGTTGTTCATATTGGATCTGGATTTTCTTATGTTTTTGGGTCAGTAGAGGTATACATCTTAGTTTTCGAGCATTTAGTACTGTATTATGTGTACAAACTGAAACCTCCAACTTCTTCTGTCACTAAATCTTACTGCAGGTATTTTACAGTAGGCAACATTTTTTGACCACATGCCTCCTTAGAAATCTCATTGCATCCAAAGATGCTATCCTTTTTCTGCCTTGTCCAGGTAGTTTAGTTAATGTTACTTTAACCTTGAAATTGCAAACTATGCTTTCAAAATATATCTCTAGGAACTTGCAATGCCTTTGTTATCCTTATTTTCATTTTTTTTATCATTTGCCTTGTTTGTGCAAGGCAATTATCTCTTCTTTAAACATTATAGACCATTCTCTTGTCAAGTGAAGAAAATTTGTGAACTATAGGCCATTGCCCATGAAGAATAGGCAGTAATTCATTAAGAGTGCAGCCAGAGGCAAGTATCTAACTATGCATCATATTTGAAACAGTTTAAAACGGCCTAAAGCTTCTCCAAAAAAGTACTAAAGATGCTTGTCACGAAGGGATTGAATCATTTGAAGACTTTAGTATTCATTAAAACTGGCATTTTTTATTTAATTTATAAAAACGACTACATCCCAATCAGAAGAAGCTAACGCGAAACGAGCATCGGGACGCTCCCTGCCAACCAGGTCACGTATACCCCTTGAATTTAGCTGATTTGCCTCCTCCCTCATGTCTAGCTGACTTTTACAAACCTTCAGTAGCATGCCTGCACCTTAACCACTGCACCTTAGTTATCCTTATTGCTGCCATATTTATTAGCTTGGTTTTGCACCTCACAATATGGTTTTGTTTCTGCAAGTATTCTAAAGCATGTTTTGCACTAATATTGAATATTATTTAGCACTATGCACTTTAATGTTATTGATTGTGTTTGGATATAGAGATAGCAAGCAATCTTATAATTATATATGTAGACAATTTGGCTGTGAGGAGCCACAAAGGTTTTTACATAAAGCCATAAGCTATATGGCATTTAAATAGAGCTGTATGGAAAACTTTTTTCCTTATTTATGTGTCTATGCTTTATGAATGTTATACTGAATACCAAATTTGACTGACATATGAGTCCAAAAGCACTATTTGCAAAGAGAAATATGTTGAATTATATAACATTGATTAACATTCAAGAAAGCTTTGCTCCATATATAAGGTAGCCCTTTTGAGGAACCTTGAAGAGAAAAAATTCTTTATATGCTCTGGATATTTATCCATTTTTTTAATATGCTTGTGGCATGGGTATAATAATTCCTGTGTTCCTAAATCCATATGTGTGCATTTATCCACTGAATCTTTTTAAACAGTTGTGTGTTAATATTTGCTAAATATTTTTTGTTAGAATTTTTACTTGGCTTGTGTTTCAGTTATTTGTAGGTAGTATGTTATTTTGGAAGCGCCATTTGTGACTAGGTCATTTCTTTTTGGTTATATACTTGTTATATTAGTTTTACTGAGCTAGATATATTGTTTTTGGTTTATTGCAAAAAAGCAGAAAGTTGAGAATTTTTGCTCATAAACCTAATTTTCTATTGGGGTTGTTTTTTTGTTTTTTTTAAATTTCAACTGTACCTGGCAGCTGACTTTTGAAAACTTTGAAACACCTGTCCATGGGTTGTGTGTGGTATTAAAGATCAGATTTCATTTAATATATCTGAACTATAATACCAGACACAATCCATGGACAGATGTAGCACAGTTAATTGAAGCAAGCAGCCATGATTTTCTAACCTTGTACATTAATTTAAAGTTAGCATGCACATTATGAAAAGTATTAAAAACAAAACCCATAAAGTATAGTAGCAGTCAACAGTTTTGACACACCTGTTCATACAATAGTATGACCATCAAACTTAACTGAACTGGAATTGTTTTGTAAAGAGGAATGGTCAAAAATACCTTCATCCAGGATCCAGGAACTCATTAAAAGCTGCAGGAAGCGACTAGAGGCTGTTATTTTTGCAAAAGGAGGATCTACTAAATATTAATGTCACTTTTCTGGTGAGGTGCCCATACTTATGCACCTGTCAAATTTTGTAGATTGCACATTTTCTGTTAGTACAATAAACCTCATTTAAAGGCAGAAACATTACTGTGTCCAACAGTTATTAGATATATGAAACTGAAATAGCTGTTGCAAAAAAACAATTTTTATAAAACATTACGCTTAAGATTAATAGGGGTGGCCAAACTTTTTCATATAACTGTATGCCTAATGAAGAGTTTATTTTCAAATACCTGCCTTCCAAAAATGTTACAACTGTCAAGTGTGTTTTGCAGAGGCAGTGTTGCTACACAGTTCCAAAGATTGTTAAGCAGTATTCCTCAACTGTTCTAAGCTAGAAAATTGGAAAAAACGCACTAAATTAAGTAAAGAAAAAAAACTGTCTATCATTACTTTAAGGCCGGCGTCACACTCGGCGTAAGACAATACGGTCCGTTTTTTACGTCCGTACTACGGCCGTAATACGGAGAAATGTTCCCAAAATAGTGATCCGTAGTCAGGGTGTGTCAGCGTATTTTGCGCATGGCATCCTCAGTATGTAATCCGTATGGCATCCGTACTGCGAGATTTTCGCGCAGGCTTGCAAAACCGACATCTAATGGATTTATGTGCTCAAATGTTCGGGAAAACATGTATACAGTAAATATATATATATATGTCATTGAGACACATATATATATATTCTGTATTTAGATTTCATTCAGCGCGACATCTGTGAACAGCCGGTAATTCAATTGCCGGCTTTTCATTTCTCCTGCACAAACCCGACAGGATATGAGACATGGTTTTCATACAGTAAACCATCTCATATCCCCTTTTTTTTGCATATTCCACACTACTAATGTTAGTAGTGTGTATGTGCAAAATTTCAGCGCTGTAGCTGCTGAAATAAAGGGTTAAATGGCGGAAAAAATTGGCGTGGGCTCCCGCGCAATTTTCTCCGCCAGAATGGTAAAGCCAGTGACTGAGGGCAGATATTAATAGCCAGGAGAGGGTCCATGGTTATTGGCCCCCCCGTGGCTAAAAACATCTGCCCCCAGCCACCCCAGAAAAGGCACATCTGGAAGATGCGCCTATTCTGGCACTTGGCCACTCTCTTCCCACGCCCTGTAGTGGTGGGATATGGGGTAATGAAGGGTTAATGCCACCTTGCTATTGGAAGGTGACATTAAGCCAGATTAATAATGGAGAGGCGTCAATTATGACACCTATCCATTATTAATCCAATTGTTGGAAAGGGTTAAAAAACACACACACAAGATTTAAAAGTATTTTAATAAACTAAACACAGCGGTTGTTGTAATAATTGATTGTTCTCTCAATCCATCAGGAACACCCTCGCTTGGAAAAATAATAAACGCACAAGATACATACCTTCTGGTGAACCGTCTCGTCCCACGAAGTAATCCATCTGAAGGGGTTAACTAATATTACAGGCAGGAGCCCTGCTAATGCAGCTGTGCTCCGTGCCTGTAATCCCCCGGGTGCTGAAAGGAAAGCAGTGATCTGTACTTACATTGAGTCGCGGTGATGCGCCCCTGCTGGATGTTCTCATGAACTGCAGCCTGGGAACTTTTTCCCACGCTCCAGGTCATATGAGGACATCCACCAGGGGGCGCATCACCGCGACTGAAGGAAATGTAGGTCAATGACCTACATTTCATTCATTCGCCGGGGATTACAGGCACGGAGCACCGCTGCATTTAGCAGGGCTCCTGCCTGTAATATTAGTTAACCCCTTCAGATGGATTACATCGTGGGACAAGACGGTTCACCAGAAGGTATGTATCTTGTGCGTTTATTATTTTTCCAAGCGAGGGTGTTCCTGATGGATTGAGAGAACAATAAATTATTACAACAACCGCTGTGTTTATTTCATTAAAATACTTTTAAATCATGTGTGTGTGTTTTTTAACCCTTTCAAACAATTGGATTAATAATGGATAGGTGACATAATTGACGCTTCTCCATTATTAATCTGGCTTAATGTCACCTTCCAATAGCAAGGTGGCATTAACCCTTCATTACCCCATATCCCACCGCTACAGGGAGTGGGAAGAGAGTGGCCAAGTGCCAGAATAGGCGCATCTTCCAGATGTGCCTTTTCTGGGGTGGCTGGGGGCAGATGTTTGTAGCCACGGGGGGGCCAATAACCATGGACCCTCTCCTGGCTATTAATATCTGCCCTCAGTCACTGGCTTTACCATTCTGGCGGAGAAAATTGTGCGGGAGCCCACGCCAATTTTTTCCGCCATTTAACCCTTTATTTCAGCAGCTACAGCGCTGAAATTTTGCACATACACACTACTAACATTAGTAGTGTGGAATATGCAAAAAAAAAGGGGATATGAGATGGTTTACTGTATGTAAACCATGTCTCATATCCTGTCGGGTTTGTGCAGGGGAAATGAAAAGCTGGCAATTGAATTACCGACTTTTCACTAACACCGCTGCGTATTTCTCGCAAGTCACACTGCAGGTCCGTGTGGAATCCGTATTTTTCTCGCCCCCATAGACTTTCATTAGCGATTTTTTTGCGCAATACGCTGACAAACGCAGCATGCTGCGATTTTGTACGGCCGTAGAAAGCCGTATAATACTGAACCGTAATATACGGCTAATAGGAGCAGCCCCATTGAGAAGCATTGTGCCGTATGTAATGCGAGTTTTACGTACGTAGTTTTTGCGCTCTTACGTACGTAAAACATGCATGTGTGACCCCAGCCTAAGACATTGAGATTAGTCAATCCTGAAAATATTGAAGGTATCTTTGAACCTTGAAGGTATCCTCAAATGTAGTCATTAACCCCTTAAGCCCCGAGGGTGGTTTGCACGTTAATGACCGGGCCAATTTTTACAATTCTGACCACTGTCCCTTTATGAGGCTATAACTCTGGAACGCTTTGACGGATCTTGGTGATTCTGACAATGTTTTCTCATGACATATTTTACTTCATGTTAGTGGTAAAATTTATTCGATATAACTTGCGTTTATTTGTGAAAAAAATGGAAATTTGGCGAAAATTTTGAAAATTTTGCAATTTTCCAACTTTGAATTTTTATGCCCTTAAATCACAGACATATGTCACACAAAATACTTAATAAGTAACATTTCCCACATGTCTACTTTACATCAGCACAATTTTGGAACCAAAATTTTTTTTTGTGACGGAGTTATAAGGGTTAAAAGTTGACCAGCAATTTCTCATTTTTATTACACCATTTTTTTTTAGGGACCACATCTCATTTGAAGTCATTTTGAGGGGTCTATATGATAGAAAATACCCAAGTGTGACACCATTCTAAAAACTGCACCGCTCAAGGTGCTCAAAACCACATTCAAGAAGTTTATTAACCATTCAGATGTTTCACAGGAATTTTTGGAATGTTTAAATAAAAATGAACATTTAACTTTTTTTCACACAAAATTTAATTCAGCTCCAATTTGTTTTATTTTACCAAAGGTAACAAGAGAAAATGGACCCCAAAAGTTGTTGTACAATTTGTCCTGAGTATGCTGATACCCCATATGTGGGGGTAAACCACTGTTTGGGCGCATGGCAGAGCTCGGAAGGAAAGGAGCGCCATTTGACTTTTCAATGCAAAATTGACTGGAATTGAGATGGGACGCCATGTTGCGTTTGGAGAGCCCCTGATGTGCCTAAACATTGAAACCCCCTACAAGTGACACCATTTTGGAAAGTAGACCCCCTAAGGAACTTATCTAGATGTGTGGTGAGCACTTTGACCCACCAAGTGCTTCACAGAAGTTTATAATGCAGAGTCGTAAAAATAAAAAATCATATTTTTTCACAAAAATTATCTTTTGGCCCCCAATTTTTTATTTTCCCAAGGGTAAGAGAAGAAATTGGACCCCAAAAAATGTTGTTCAATTGGTCCTGAGTACGCCGATACCCCATATGTGGGTGTAAACCATTGTTTGGGCGCATAGCAGAGCTTGGAAGGGAAGGAGCGCCATTTGACTTTTCAATGCAAAATTGACTGGAATTGAGATGAGACGCCATGTTGCGTTTGGAGAGCCCCTGATGTGCCTAAACACTGAAACCCCCTACAAGTGACACCATTTTAGAAAGTAGACCCCATAAGGAACTTATCTAGATGTGTGGTGAGCACTTTGACCCACCAAGTGCTTCACAGAAGTTTATAATGCAGAGCCGTAAAAATAAAAAATCATATTTTTTCACAAAAATTATCTTTTCGCCCCCAATTTTTTATTTTCCCAAGGGTAAGAGAAGAAATTGGACCCCAAAAAATGTTGTGCAATTTGTCCTGAGTACGCTGATACCCCATATGTGGGTGTAAACCATTGTTTGGGCGCATGGCAGAGCTTGGAAGGGAAGGAGCGCCATTTGACTTTTCAATGCAAAATTGGCTGGAATTGAGATGGGACGCCATGTTGCGTTTGGAGAGCCCCTGATGTGCCTAAACATTGAAACCCCCCACAAGTGACACCATTTTGGATAGTAGACCCCCTAAAGAACTTATCTAGATGTGTTTTGAGAGCTTTGAACCCCCAAGTGTTTCACTACAGATTATAACGCAGAGCCGTGAAAATATATATATATTTTTTTTTCACAAAAATGATTTTTTTAGCCCCCAGCTTTGTATTTTTACAAGGGTAACAGAATAAATTGGACCCCAAAATTTGTTGTCCAATTTGTCCTGAGTACGCTGATACCCCATATGTGGGGGGGAACCACTGTTTGGGCGTATGACAGAGCTCGGAAGGGAAGGAGCGCCATTTGGAATGCAGACTTAAATGGATTGGTCTGCAGCCGTCACGTTGCATTTGCAGAGCCCCTGATGTACCCAAACAGTACAAACTCCCCACAAGTGACCCCATATTGGAAACTATTCCTCCCAAGGAACTTATCTAGATGTGTTGTGAGAACTTTGAACCACCAAGTGTTTCACTACACTTTATAACGCAAAGCCGTGAAAATAAAAATTCTTTTTTTTTTCACAAAAATGATTTTTTTAGCCCCCAGTTTTGTATTTTCACAAGGGAAACAGGATAAATTAGACCACAAAGGTTGTTGTCCAATTTGTCCTGAGTATGCTGATACCCCATATGTGGGGGGAACCACTGTTTGGGCGTATGACAGAGCTCGGAAGGGAAGGAGCGCCATTTGGAATGCAGGCTTAAATGGATTGGTCTGCAGGCGTCATGTTGCATTTGCAGAGCCCCTGATGTACTCAAACAGTAAAAACCCCCCACAGGTGACCCCATATTGGAAACTAGACCTCCCAAGGAACTTATCTAGATGTGTTTTGAGAACTTTGAACCCCCAAGTGTTTCACTAAAGTTTATAGCGCAAAGCCGTGAAAATAAAAATTCTTTTTTTTTTCATAAAAATGATTTTTTAGCCCCCAGTTTTGTATTTTCACAAGGGTAACAGGATAAATTAGACCCCAAAAGTTGTTGTCCAATTTGTCCTGAGTACGCTGATACCCCATATGTGGGGGGAACCACTGTTTGGGTGCATGACAGAGCTCGGAAGGGAAGGAGCGCCATTTGGAATGCAGCCTTAAATGGATTGGTTTGCAGGCGTCACATTGCATTTGCAGAGCCCCTGATGTACCCAAACAGTACAAACCCCCCACAAGTGACCCCATATTGGAAACTAGACCCCCCAAGGAACTTATCTAGATGTGTTGTGAGAACTTTGAACCCCCAAGTGTTTCACTACAGTTTATAACGCAGAGCCGTGAAAATAAAACATCTTTTTTTTCCCCAGAAAAATGATTTTTAGCCCCCCAAATTTTTATTTTCCCAAGGATAACAAGAGAACTTGGACCCCAGAAGTTGTTGTTCAATTTGTCCCGAGTACGCTGATAACCCATATGCTGGGGTAAACCCCTTTTTGGGCGCACGGGAGAGCTCGGAAGGGAAGGAGCACTGTTTTACTTTTTCAACGCAGAATTGGCTGGAATTGAGATTGGACGCCATGTCGCGTTTGGAGAGCCCCTGATGTGCCTGGACAGTGGAAACTCCCCAATTCTACCTGAAACCCTAACCCAAACACACCCCTAACCCTAATCCCAACGGTAACCCTAACCACACCCCTAGCCCTGACACACCCATAATTCTAATCCCAACCCTAATCCAAACCGTAAATGTAATTCAAACCCTAACCCTAACTTTAGCCCCAACCCTAACCCTAACTTTAGCCCCAACCCTAACCCTAACTTTACCTCCAACCCTAGCCCTAACCCTAACCCTAGCCCTAACCCTAACTTTAGCCCCAACCCGAACCCTAGCCCTAACCCTAACTCTAGCCCTAACCCTAACCCTAGCCCTAATGGGAAAATGGAAATAAATACATTTTTTTAATTTTATTATTTTTCCCTAACTAAGGGGGTGATGAAGGAGGGTTTGATTTACTTTTATAGCGTTTTTTATATCGGATTTTTATGATTGGCAGCTGTCACACACTAAAAGACGCTTTTTACAGCAAAAAAGTTTTTGCGTCTCCACATTTTGAGACCTATAATTTTTCCACATTTTGCTCCACAGAGTCATGTGAGGTCTTGTTTTTTGTGGGACGAGTTGACGTTTTTATTGGTAACATTTTCGGACACGTGACCGTTTTTGATCACTTTTTATTCCGATTTTTGTGAGGCAGAATGACCAAAAACCTGCTATTCATGAATTTCTTTTGGGAGACGCGTTTATACCGTTCGGTGTTTGGTAAAATTGATAAAGCAGTTTTATTCGACGGGTCACTATGATTACAGCGATATCTCATTTATATCATTTTTTTATGTTTTGGCGCTTTTATACGATAAAAACTATTTATAGAAAAAATAATTATTTTAGTATCGCTTTATTCTCAGGACTATAACTTTTTTATTTTTTTGCTGATGATGCTGTATGGCAGCTTGTTTTTTGCGGGACAAGATGATGTTTTCAGCGGTACCATGATTATTTATATCAGTCTTTTTGATCGCGTGTTATTCCACTTTTTGTTCGGCAGTATGGTAATAAAGCGTTGTTTTTTGCCTCGTTTTTTTTTTTTTTTCTTACGGTGTTTACTGAAGGGGTTAACTAGTGGGGCAGTTTTATAGGTTGGGTCATTACGGACGCGGCGATACTAAATATGTGTACTTTTATTGTTTTATTTTTTTTATTTAGATAAAGAAATGTATTTATGGGAATAATATATATATTTTTTTTATTATTTATTTAGGATTTTTTTTTTTTTTTTTTACACATGTGGAAAAATTTTTTTTTTACTTTGTCCCAGGGGGGGACATCACAGATCGATGATCTGATAGTGTTCACAGCACTCTGTCAGATCACCGATCTCACTTACATCGGTGCAGGCTTACCAGCGTCTGCTCTGAGCAGGCACTCGGTAAGCCACCTTTCTCCCTGCAGGACCCGGATGCCGCGGCCATCTTGGATCCGGGACCTGCAGTGAGGAAGGAGGTAGGAGACCCTCGGAGCAACGCGATCACATCGCGTTTCTCCAGGGGTCTCAGGGAATCCCGCAGGGAGCCCCTCCCTGCGCGATACTTCCCTATACCGCCGGTACACTGCGATCATGTTTGATCGCGGTGTGCCGGGGGTTAATGTGCCGGGGGCGGTCCGTGACCGCTCCTGGCACATAGTGCCGGATGTCAGCTGCGATAGGCAGCTGACACCCGGCCGCGATCGGCCGCGCTCACCCCGTGAGTGCGGCCGATCGCGTATGACGTACTATCCCGTCACCCGGAATTAAGTCCCAGGTCACCTTGACGGGATAGTACATCATACGGGATTAAGGGGTTAAACCTATTAATTGCTATGTTTAAAATAGGTTTCATGAGTGGAGATGAGCAGACCTTTTAAGGTTTGGTTAGGCTATGTTCCCTGAACTTCCCAATGTTCACTGAACAAGTTCACCTAACAGTTCGCTGAATATAGCTGAACATCATTGAATTCAATAGGAGGCAACATAAAACACATAAACATCTTCAGGGGTGCCACAAATCCTTCCAAAACAGCTCAAATTAGGGGCACAAAAGTAGCATCAATTGACCAATCAATTGCGCTATACATAAATAATAAAAAAATGACGTGAGTTCCACTGTATTTTGATAAACAGCCAGGCAAAACTGACAGCTGTAGGCTGCAACCCTCAGCTGTTAGCGCTAGTAAGGCTTGTTATCAAGAATAGAGGGGTCCTCATGCTGTTTTTTAAATTATTTAAATAAGTAATTTCAAAAAATGGCATGTGGTCCCTCTTGACAACTAGGCAAGCTAAATCTGACAGCTAGGGGCTGGTATTCTCAAGCAGGGAAAGAACTGTGGATACTGGGCACCTCAAAGTCTAAAAATAGCAGTCCACAGCCTTCCACAAATGGTACATCTAATAGACGTGCTAATTCTAGTGCTTTGCCCAGCTCTTCCTATTTGCCCTGTGGTGATGGCAAGTGAGGTTCATATTTTTGCTGTTGATCTCACCTTTGTATTGTCCATTAACATCAAGCCCATAGCTTAGTAATGGAGCAGTGTCTATAAGATGCCCCATTACTATCCACCTAGTGAGATTGCATGAAAAGCACAATTCTTTCAATTTAATTGATAGAACTACAGAGACTTCTTTAATGAATCTAAATTAAAACATACTCACATCATCACCCAGTCCACTGAAGTCAATGACTCCAGTAACAAAATGAAAATGATAAACAACAATTGTCCTTACCTGTCCACCAAGAAGATAATAATCCATTTGTCCTGCAACATGTCTATCTCTGCTACATCCAGGGTGGATTGATTTAAATCACGCCGATCTAGATGGCAGTGTGACAACTCTGTTGTTGGGTGTCCCGGGATCAGGGGCTCCTTCCCTGTCCCTAACTGTAGTGCACACCCTAGCTCATCCTGTTTCTACTGTTTCTGTTACTAATGATGGTGAAGACGCCAGGGCCACATACCTCACCTTAGCTCCTGAATCCTCCCTCATTCTGTAATCCTCCATACCCTGAGAAAAGAGGAGTAGTGTGTCGTAATACACAAACCAGACTAAATGTGTAATACAAACAAAGATAAAGGAAAATACCAATCATACAAATACGCTCACACAAACAACAGTGGTAAATACCTGGGAGTGGATGATGGGATAAAACCAAAGTAGGAGAAGGAGTGGAATTAGCACACACTCAGAGCCTAGCAACAATCTCAGATAAATCCACCAAACGTCTTTTCAAACAACAACCACAAACCACCATGTTCTAAACATGCAGCATTACCTTGCTCTGGCATAGAATGCTAGCCAGGGCCCAGATTATATCGGAGATGGGAGTGGCCATAATGTGAAATGCTTCTAAACAGTGCAGGAATATTAGAAATCAGACACTGCAGTTGTTAGATGTCGAGCTCCTGCCGCTGCACAGGGGGAATCTCGAACCATATCCACTGCGGTCTCCCATTCTCCTCCAGCTGCAGTGGAACCTGCTCAGCAGTGACGTCGATCCTAGCATCTGGCTCAAGCTGAAACTGTGCGCTTGGGTACTGCTACCTTTCTCGGATCTGCCTTTGTAGCCTTTGTTCAGCAGCTAGCAGGCGTTTCAGGGACTAAGTCCTGCTTTTTCCACACTGAGCCTGCCCATGGGACGACCTCTCATTGGAGGTCGGGGGTCACATGCTCAGGTCCTGTTGCGGCTCCTATTGGACCATCATAAGTGGAAACTTATTAACTTGTGTGTGTGGATTAATGCCTGTCGATGGATGAAACCTCCGAATCATTTCCACTCCTAGTGTTGTTGCCTGCTCCCGAATAGTAGGGCTACCTAGTACCCGACAGTGCTATCCTGCACAATTGCACAATTGCACAAGTTGCTGAATCCAGTTAGCTGCGACCACCAGAGTGGCGCCATGCGCAGATAGTGCACTTTCCTGGCCCTAGTTAGGGTGGTTAGTGGCGTCTGCCAGAGCGGTGCTGCACGCACTTCTGTGCGGTACATATTTTCTTTCGTTGTTTCCCTGGCACCGCAGTAGCGGTGTCGAGTGCAAGAGATCTAGAGGGACTCTCACCTTCTTACCCTGAGTCTTCGGGCAGAGTTCTGTTTCGCCTTGATTGCACTCTGTGTGCGGTATAGCGGCCCTGTGATGCAACAGGGTTCACTTCCTTTATACCAGGTGAAGCTAACCCGTGTGTGTACTCACATTATACCACCATATAGTCCGTCATTACCAAGCAGCAGGTGTCTTAGGTAGACCCCGGAATGCGAACGCACCTGATATCATCTCTAATTATTATTTGGTGCTTTCCGCCAGTCCTAACATTACACTAGCTCCAGGGCCTGGCTTGTAATGTTGGACGAACAGCGTCTACACCGGTACATCCAGCAGCAGGAGGGTAGGTTGGCGGCTATTGAGCGTACAACCTTGGCTGTGGATGTTACCGCGGTCGCTGTTCAGGCTGCTTACGTAGCTTCGGCCAGTTTGTCCACCGCCACCCCTGCTCTGACCTTATCCCGTCTCCCGCTACCTGATAAGTTTACTGGTGACAGTAAGCTGTGTCAGGGAGTCGTGAGTCAGTGTGCCATACACCTTGAGCTCCTGGCTGCACATTTTCCCATGGAGCGGGCGAAGGTGGGATTTATGGTATCGCTGTTGTTGGGCAAGGCATTGGACTGAACAATGCCGCTGTGGGAGCATGATGATCATGTGGTGCAGAGTGCTCCAAGGTTTCTGGACTCTCTGAGGCAGGTCTTTTTGGGACCTCATGTCACCCATGATTCGGCGCTCCAACTGCTGGCTTTGACACAGGGTTCATCCATGGTCAGTCATTTTTCTGTTCACTTCCGGACTTTGGCATCTGAGCTGGAGTGGCCGGATAAAGTCTTATCCCTGTGTTCTGAAAAGGACTGGCTGACCATGTGAAGGATGCCTTGGCCACTAGGGAGATTCACGCCACACTGGAAGAGCTGATAGCCATATCCACTCGCATTGACCTCTGACGAGGGGGAGATGGAGCCAGCCCAGTGTAGGCAGAGGTTTCGGCTGGCACCTAACTTCGCCAAGCCTCTGGAGTCCCCTGTTCAGGGGTCTGAGCCCTATGAGGCCATGGAGGTTTCTCGAGTGGGTCCTAAGTCTCGGGCAGCTCGAATACCCATCGTCTGTAATGTCTGCCAGCAGTCAGGACATTATACCAAGAAATGTCCACAGCGGCAGGGGAAACAACCGATTTAAGCAACTGTAGGAGGAGGTTCACTAGACACAGAGCCGTTTTCCTCCAAATTGTCCTTCAAGTGGACAATTACCTTTGGCCCTTCCACTTTTACGATCGAGCTTTGTGTGGATTCTGGGGCGGAGGGAAATTTAATGTCTTCAGCCTTCACCCAACGGCACTCAATACCCTTGGTTATGCTAGCCAAACCAGTGACCATAAGAGTGGTGAATGGGTCAACACTGCCCTCACAAATTACACACCAGACTATCCCATTTACATTATCCATGACTCCATCCCATCAGGAGATCATTTCTCCAGAGGGAATAGACGAGATTCTGCTAGGGTTACCTTAGTTGCGTTACCACTCTCCACATATAGAGTGGTCCTCTAAGAGAATTCTGGGATGGAGTAAATCTTGTGAGGGCAGATGTCTGAGCGAGTGCGTTCAGGTTGCCACAACAGAGGTACCTGCAGATCTTACCTCTCTCCCCAAACACTATTGATCTTATGCGGACTTATTCTCCAAGAGAGCTGCAGAGAGTCTTCCGCCTCACCGCCCCTATGACTGTCCTATTGATCTCTTGCCTGGGTCAGAGCCTCCCCAGGGATGAGTCTATCCTCTGTCTCTCCTGGAGATGGAGGCAATGTCACTATACTTCCAGGAAAATCTGGCAAGAGGATTCATTAGGAAGTCGGTGTCACCTGTGGGGGCAGGGTTCTTCTTTGTGCAAAAGATGAATGGAGAATTGTGTCCATGTATTGACTAACGGGGTCTTAACGCCATCACTGTTAAGAATAAGCACCCTCTGCCTTTGATATCTGAGCTCTTCGATAGACTACAAGGGGCGAGGGTATTTTCTGAGTTAGATCTGCGGGGTGCTTACAGCCTGATTCACATCCGTGAGGGGGACGAATGGAAGATGGCTTTTAATACCAGGGATGGGCACTATGAGTATCTGGTGATGCTCTTTGGGCTCTGTAATGCCCCAGCCGTCTTCCAAGACATTGTGAATGACACGTTCTGGGATATGCTCTCCACCTCGGTGGTAGTCTATCTGGATGATATTCTCATCTACTCTCCAGATAAAGATTACCACCGGAAAGATGTTTGCAGAGTCTTAGACCTCCTATGGGCAAACTCTCTCTGCCAAGTTGGAGAAGTGTCTGTTTGAGCAGGAGTCCTTGCCTTTCCTGGGCTATATCATCTCAGCCCAGAGATCAGCTATAGATCCTGCCAAGCTACAAGCTGTGATGGACTGGCAGTAAACTCATTCTCTCAAAGCGGTGCAGCACTTTATGGGGTTCATTAATTATGATGGCCAGTTCATTCCCCACTTCTCGACTTTGGAAGTTCCCTTGGTAGCCCTCACCAAGAAGGGTGCAAATTGTGGTCGGAGGAGGTCTTCAAGGCCTTCTTATCTGTTAAGTCCCATTTTGCTAGATCTCCCATTCTGCATTGTCCTGATGTAGATAAGCCCTTCATTATTGAGGTGGATGCCTCATCCGTAGGTTCTGGAGCGGTCCTCTTCCAAAAGGATGCTCAAGGTCGGAAGCATCCTTGCTTCTTCTACTCCAAGACCTTCCCTCAGGCAGAGAGGAATTATTCCATCGGGACAGGGAGTTGCTAGCAATGAAGTTGGCCTTTTCAGAGTGGAGACACCTCCTGGAGGGAGCTCACTTTCCCTTCCAACGTTACACTGACCACAAGAATTTGGTATATTTGCAAACAGCCCAGCGGCTAAATCCTCGCCAGGCTAGATGGTCCTTGTTCTTCTCCCAGTTCCACTTCACCCTTCATTTCCTATCTGGGGATAAGAACATTCACGCCGACGCTCTCTCCTGCTCCGTGGTGTCATCAGAGGAGGAGGAGGAGAATCAGCTAATTATCCCCTCCGAGAGTATGAGAACTGTGGCTCCGGTGTCACTAGAGTCTGTGCCCTTGGGCAACACTTTTGTGCCATCTAATTTGCAACTGGAGGTTCTCTCTTGGGCTCACTCATCCAGGGTGAGTGGACATTTCAGTATCAAGAAGACATCAGAGCTTCTGGCGAGGACATACTGGTGGCCACATATGGCCCGTGACATCGAAGACAATATTCAGGCGTGCGTCTCCTGCGCCAAGAATAGGTCTTCTCGACAACTGCCTGCTGGGCTACTTTGCCCCCACGAGTGGCTGGTAGGCCCTGGGAGATGGTCAGGATGGACTTTGTGGTTGGCTTACCCAAGTCCCGTAGCTGCACCGTTGTTTGGGTAGTTACCAATCATTTCTCTAAAATGGTGCATTTGGTGCCCCTCCCATGGTTACCTTCTGCACAGGCCTTGGTGGCGTTTATTTGTCAAACATGTCTTCCGCTTACGATGTTTGCCTGATAAGATTGTCAGTGACCAGGGTCCCAAGGTTGCATCTCGGTTCTGGAGAGAGCTTTGTCACCTACTTAGTATTGAGCTGAATCTCTCTCTTCAGCGTACCGTCCCGAGACAAATTGGTTGGTAGAGAGGGCCAACAGACCCTGGTCACATATCTACGACATTTTGTCTCGGCCAGGCTGGATGACTGGGCATCCCTGCTACCATGGGTGGAGTTTGCCTTGAACAACACTGTAGCTGACTCCACTGGGCAGACCCCATTCCTCCTTAATTATGGCCAGTATCCGCGGGTTCCTGTGCCCATGCCCGTGTCTTCCGCCGACTCTACAGTAGGGTGGCAGACTGGGCAGTGGAAGTACGGGAAATCTGGGACTACACACAGGATGCCATCCTGGCCTCCAAGGAGAGAATGTGAGTCTCTGCTGATGCACATCGGCGCCCCGCTATGACATTTGCTCCTGGTTACTTAGTGTGGCTCTCCGCCTGCAAAATATGACTGCTAGTTGAGTCCACTAAGTTTGCGCTTCACTACTTAGGTCCCTTCAAGGTTTTGGAACAGGTTAATCCTGTGGTCTACCATCTGGCTCTTCCTCCATGCCTGGGTATCACAACACCTTTCATGTGTTCCTCCTAAAGCCTTCTTACATGTTCCGGTTTTCCTTGTCATCTGCCGGGACATCGGGTTCGTCCACAGACAAATATGACGTGAATTCTATCTTGGTGTGCAAGGTGGTAAGTGGCAAAATGTACTATCTGGTGGACTGGGAGGGTCATGGTTCAGAGGACAGAACCTGGGGAGAACATTCGGACACCGCTGCTCATTGCAGCCTTTGAAGGTAGCAAGGCCCAAGTAGGGGGGCCCTTGGATTGGGGGTAATGTTAAGTGTTGAGTTCCTGCCGCTGCACAGGAGGAATCTCGAACCATGTCCACTGCAGTCTCCCATTCTCCTCCAGCCGCAGTGGAACCTGCTCAGCAGAGATGTCAATCCCAGCATCTGTCTCAAGCTGATACTGTGTGCTTGGGTACTGCTACCTTTCCAGGCTCTGCCTTTGTAGCCAGCACTGTTCAGCAGTGAGCAGGCGTTTCAGGGACTAAGTCCTGCTTTTCCCTCACTGAGCATGCCCATGGGACGACCTCCCATTGGGGTCACATTCTCAGGTCCTGTTGCGGCTCCTATTGGACTATCATAAAAGGGTCGCATGGCCATGCGCTAGTGTAAACTTATTAACTTGTGTGTGTGTGGATGAATGCCTGTCGATGGATTAAAGCTCCAAATCATTCCCATCCCTAATATTGCTGCCTGCTCGCGAATGGTAGAGCTACCTAGCGCCCGACAGTGCTATCCTGCACAATTGCACAAGTTGCTGAATCCAGTTAACAACCGCCAGAGCAGCACCGTGTGCAGATAGTGCACCTTCCTGGCCCTAGTTAGGGTGGTTAGTGGCGTCCGCCAGAGTGGCACTGCACGCACTCCTCTGCGGTAAATATTTACATTCGTTGTTTCCGTGGCACCGCAGTAGCGGTGTTGAGCGCAAGAGATCTAGAGGGACCCTTAGGCCGGGGACACACTTAACGTATAAAAAAACGGTCCGTTTTTCACGGCCGAGAATCGCCCAAATGTTTCAAAAACAGTGATCCGTGTGCAGTGCGAGGATGCGATTTCCTCGCATCAAATGATCCGTGTGACATCCGTGTGACATCCGTATGGCATCCGTATGCCGAGATTTTCTCGCAAGCTTGCAAAACCGACATCTAATGGATTTATGTGCTCAAATGTTCGGGAAAACATATATACAGTATATATATATATATATATATATATATATATATATATATATATATATGTCATTGAGACACATATATATATATATTCTGTATTTATATTTCATTCAGTGCGATATCTGTGAAAAGCCGGTAATTCAATTGCCGGCTTTGCATTTCTCCTTCACAAACCCGACAGGATATGAGACATGGTTTACATACAGTAAACCATCTCATATCCCCCTTTTTTTTGCATATTCCACACTACTAATGTTAGTAGTGTGTATGTGCAAAATTTGGCCGCTGTAGCTGCTAAAATAAAGGGTTAAATGGCGGAAAAAATTGGCGTGGGCTCCCGCGCAATTTTCTCCGCCAGAATGGTAAAGCCAGTGACTGAGGGCAGATATTAATAGCCAGGAGAGGGTCCATGGTTATTGGCCCCCCCGTGGCTACAAACATCTGCCCCCAGCCACCCCAGAAAAGGCACATCTGGAAGATGCGCCTATTCTGGCACTTGGCCACTCTCTTCCCACTCCCTGTAGCGGTGGGCTATGGGGTAATGAAGGGTTAATGCCACCTTGCTATTGGAAGGTGACATTAAGCCAGATTAATAATGGAGAGGCGTCAATTATGTCACCTATCCATTATTAATCCAATTGTTTGAAAGGGTTAAAAAACACACACACACATGATTAAAAAGTATTTTAATGAAATAAACACAGCGGTTGTTGTAATATTTTATTGCTCTCTCATTCCATTTTCAGACCCTCGCTTGGCAAAACAATAAACACACAAGATACATACCCTCTCTGATGAACTGTCACGTCCCACGAGGTAATCCATCTGAAGGGGTTAACTAATATTACAGGCAGAGCTGCGATAAACCACTCGCTCGTGCCTGTAATCCCCGGGTGCTGAAAGGAAAGCAGTGATCTATACTTACATTGAGTTGCGGTGATGCGCCCCTGCTGGATGTTCTCATGAACTGCAGCCTGGGAACTTTTTCCCACGCTCCAGGTCATATGAGGACATCCACCAGGGGGCGCATCACCGCAACTCAATGTAAGTATAGATCACTGCTTTCCTTTCAGCACCCGGGGATTACAGGCACGAGCGAGTGGTTTATCGCAGCTCTGCCTGTAATATTAGTTAACCCCTTCAGATGGATTACCTCGTGGGACGTGACAGTTCATCAGAGAGGGTATGTATCTTGTGTGTTTATTGTTTTGCCAAGCGAGGGTCTGAAAATGGAATGAGAGAGCAATAAAATATTACAACAACCGCTGTGTTTATTTCATTAAAATACTTTTTAATCATGTGTGTGTGTGTTTTTTAACCCTTTCAAACAATTGGATTAATAATGGATAGGTGACATAATTGACGCCTCTCCATTATTAATCTGGCTTAATGTCACCTTCCAATAGCAAGGTGGCATTAACCCTTCATTACCCCATAGCCCACCGCTACAGGGAGTGGGAAGAGAGTGGCCAAGTGCCAGAATAGGCGCATCTTCCAGATGTGCCTTTTCTGGGGTGGCTGGGGGCAGATGTTTGTAGCCACGGGGGGGCCAATAACCATGGACCCTCTCCTGGCTATTAATATCTGCCCTCAGTCACTGGCTTTACCATTCTGGCGGAGAAAATTGCGCGGGAGCCCACGCCAATTTTTTCCGCCATTTAACCCTTTATTTGAGCAGCTACAGCGGCCAAATTTTGCACATACACACTACTAACATTAGTAGTGTGGAATATGCAAAAAAAAGGGGGATATGAGATGGTTTACTGTATGTAAACCATGTCTCATATCCTGTCGGGTTTGTGAAGGAGAAATGCAAAGCCGGCAATTGAATTACCGGCTTTTCTATAGAACACCGCTGCGTATTTCTCGCAATGCACACGCATGGTCCGTGTGTAATCCGATTTTTTCTCGCACCCATAGACTTTCATTGGCGAGTCTCGGCCGAGATACGCTGACAATCGCAGCCTGCTGCGAGTTCCCTCGGATCCGAAATACGGTGGAGAAAATATCGGATGATGGGAGCTGCACCATAGATTAACATTGGGCCGAGTGCTATGCGATTTTTTATCGCATAGCACTCGTCCGTATTACGGTCTAGTGTGACCCCGGCCTTACGCTGAGTCTTGGGGCAGAGTTCTGTGTCCCCTTGCTTGCGCTCTCTGTGCGGTATCGCTGCCCTGTGACACAACAGGGTTCGCTTCCTTCATGCCGGGTGAAGCTAACCCATGTGTGTACTCACATTATACTGCAATATAGTCTGTCATTATTATATATATATATTATAAATTGCATATGCCACTTACACTGCTGATGCTAATGTTTTTGTGTTGAGGATTTGACGCACACGGGGTTAGAAGTCTATATCTGCGATGCACACTGTGTTCCTCTCTGCTGTCTTTGAGAAAACCACTCTTAAAATTGTCTACAAGCATGTTTCAATACACCAGCATGCGTTCGTCCCTTTCCAAGGTCAAAGCATCTGTTAAAATTTACTCTTGTACTGTGGATCTGACAGAGTGGCAACCCAGTAGTCAGTCCTATTTCTAACTCTAAAAATACAGGCATCATGTTGAAGATATTGCAGCTAGAAGGAACTCATGTGTCAGAGGCACTTTCATGAGGTCCATCTCCATGGTGTGTTGGTGGCGATGTAACACTCAAGCTTCCTTCCTCCGTCCCCTCCCACTAACATTGGACAACAGAGAGGGGATCATTATCCTCTTCATCTCCTGAATGTTGCACATTCCACACCCATCACCTCTTCCTCCTCGACCTCCTTCATTTGTTCCTCGGTCCCTGCACTTTTACTCACAGTTTGGTACCATGAGCCCCCCTTGAGTGCTGTAATCCATCCTACCATGGCACCTGCCTGTGCGATAACATTCCGTAACTTGGAGATATTTTTATCCTTTCTACATCCTCTTTTCCTTCCACCTTTTTCTCTAGAATCACCACCTCCACCCGCAGACTATTTAAAGTATGCTCTAGCATGCTGATAAACGGAATGGTGATGCTGATAAATGCATGGTCAGTGCTAACCAACTCAGTAGCCATTTTGAAACTATGCAGAACGGTGCAGAGGACCTTCATTTGTGCCCACTCTTGCACCACGCCCATAGTGCATTGGCCCAGGATATACAAAAGGAAATACTGCACCAGGGCTTGTCGCTGCAGCCACACTCACTACCATATGTGCAGAGTGGAATTCCACTGGCACATTGCTTATCAAACAGTTAACTGGTAGGCATAAAGACCTCTGTAGTGATGCAAGTCGATGATCTAAGTGGTGTGAATGGTGTAAGTAAGCACACAGCAACTGTGCTTTCTGCAACAGAACATCAAGGCCGGGCTAGTGGTGGTGAAATTGCTGTACCATCAGGCTGAGGATGTGAGCCATGCAAGGCAAATGTGTGAGGCAGCCCCATTGCATGACTGCCACCAGGTTCACATAGTTATCATACACAGCTTTCTCTGGCTCCAGATTCGGTGGAGACAGTCATTGCTCTTACTCAGCCTGGAAAGCTGTCCACAAACTGTATGACTGCGATCTCCAATGTATATTAATTTTAACACTGCCTGACTGCAGTAGGCCCTGGCTGTACAGTATGGAAGTGAGGGGGGAGTCCTCTGTGCACTGTTGAAATGCATGTCTCATTAAGGTTGAGGTTGAGGGTGCAGATGGAGGCCCTAGAAGAGGTGGAGCAGGTAGAAGCAGTGGAGGAATTGTTAGATACAGAGATTTGTCCCACAAACCTTGGGGATTCAAATACTTGTGGAAAAGCCTCTTCCCTGCCTGCTCCCACAGCCACCAGAATCACCCAGTGCCCAGTCAGCTAGATTAAGCAACCATGGCCATTTTGCTCCTCCAGGTGTCAGTGGTGAAATGCACCCTGCAGACATAGATTTTTCCAGGGAGAGCTGTCCAAATTTATTCAACTGTATGACTGCGATTTCCAAGGCATATCAATTTTAACACTGCTTGATTGCAGTGAGCCCTGGCTGCACAGTATTGAGGTGATGGAAATTTGCTCTGCACTGTTGAAATGTGTGTCTCCTTAAGGCAGAGGTTGTGGGTGCAGATGGGGGCTCTGGAGGAGATAGAGGAGGAGGCAGAGGCAGTGGAGGAAGTGTGAAATAGAGATTTGTCCTGCAAGCCTTGGGGATCCCAAGACTTGTGGAGCAGCCCCTTCCCCGCCAGCCCCCACAGTCACAAGAGACATCCAGTGCCCAGTCAGTGAGATGTAACAACCTTAGCTATGCTTACTCGTTTAAGTGTCTGTGATGAAATGCACACTGACAGAAACAGATTTAGTCAAGCAAAGGGTGATGTTGTCTGCAACATGTTGATGTAGTGCAGGCACAGCTTTCTTAGAGAAGTAATGGCAACCTGGCCACCGGTACTGAGGGACTGAAAGGCAGATTGGTGATGGTGGACTTTAAACTCTTAGCTTTGGCATGTGTAGAAAGAAACATTGTTTTACATGACAACAACTGGGAACTGGGGGCGGGCTGCTGTGCTGAGAGAGGGTGGAGTAGGGTGAACACAACAAACTGCATAACTGTGAGTGATAAGCAGGTGGAGATGACATAATGGATTGAAAAAGATGTGATGTGCTGGCTGAAACAAAAACAGAAGGCATCTCCACTTCCATTACATCTAATGGACTATCATTCACCCCTACTGTAAGGGGTAAACAATTTGAGGTTCTGTGGCTTAAGACCTGTGTGAGAACACTTGCCACTGTGATGGAGGAGGAAGAAGCAGCAGATGCGGTTGATGGGATGGACAATGGTTGGCAAGGCCCACTAGTCTGCATTTTAGCCCAGTGAGATTCCTAGATGAGCGCATGTTGATCACGCATATGCCGGGTCATGCATGTAATAGTCAAATTATTGCATTTTTTGCCTATACTGAGTCGTTTGGCAGATAACATGAGTTAGGTCATACTTAGCGGACTCAACAAAAGCTCAGACTAGTTAACCCTTGCCATCCCTGCAGACCAGCGACCTGTTATGATCCGGTGACTTTGGAGCCGCATGAACTTTCTCTGGAGTAGGTGGAAACTGTACTGACCGCAAAACCTGAACTAACACCGCAACTAGAAGTAGCCGTGGGGTGTGCCTAACAAACCCTAGACACCTCGACACAGCCGGAGGACTAAATACCCCTATAGATGGAAATAGGAATACTACCTTGTCTCAGAGCAGAACCCCAAAGGATAGGCAGCTGCCCACGAATATTGACTGTGAGTAGGAGAGGAAAGGTACACACAGGCAGAAAACAGGATTCAGCAAAAGAGGCCACTCTAGCTAAATAGGGAAAGATAGGACAGAATACTAAGCGGTCAGTATTAAAACCCTTCCAAAAATATCCACAGCAGATAATACAAAAAGTTCCACAATCTAACTAAAGACATGGAATGTATATCTGCCACTCCAGAGAATCCAACAAAACTGAGAAAATACTGACACAATCTAAGCTGGACAAAAAAACACTGAATAGCACAGAATTATTAAGCAAACAGCATGTGTGCCACAGAAACCAAAACCAGACACTTATATTTGCTGATTTGGCAGAAGGAACCAAACCAGGACCAAAACCACCCAACAACCATGGACAACTGGCAAGGACTAATGAATCCTGCACGCCTAAATACCCCAGTCAGAACTGCAATCAGCAGATACACCTGACCAGGACTGCATTACCACCTACAACCACCGGACGGAGCCCAAAAGCAGAATTCACAACAGTACCCCCCCTTGAGGAGGGGTCACCGAACCCTCACCAGAGCCCCCAGGCCGATCAGGACGAGCCAGATGAAAAGCATGAACCAAATCAGCAGCATGGACATCAGAGGCAAAAACCCAAGAATTATCCTCCTGGCCATAACCCTTCCATTTGACAAGATATTGAAGCCTCCACCTCGAAAAAAGAGAATCCAAAATCTTCTCAACCACATACTCCAACTCCCCATCAACCAACACAGAGGCCGGAGGATCAACAGAGGGAACAACGGGTACCACATATTTCCGCAATAAAGATCTATGGAAGACATTATGGATAGCAAAAGAGGTCGGAAGCGCCAATCAAAAAGACACCGGATTAATAATCCCAGAAAACCTATAAGGACCAATAAGCCGATGCTTAAACTTAGGAGAAGAAACCTTCATAGGAACATGACGGGAAGACAACCAGACCAGATCCCCAACCTGAAGCCGGGAACCAACACACCGACGACGGTTAGCAAAACGTTGAGCCTCCTCCTGAGACAACACCAAATTGTCCACCACATGAGCCCAAATCTGCTGCAACCTGTCAACCACCGAATCCACACCAGGACAGTCAGAAGGCTCAACCTGCCCAGAAGAAAAACGAGGATGAAAACCAAAATTACAAAAAAAAGGCGAAACCACAGTAGCCAAACTAGCCCGATTATTAAGGGCAAACTCGGCCAATGGCAAAAAGGCCACCCAATCATCCTGATCAGCAGACACAAAGCATCTCAAATAAGTCTCCAAGGTCTGATTAGTTCGCTCGGTTTGGCCATTTGTCTGAGGATGAAATGCAGAGGAAAAAGATAAATCAATGCCCAGCCTAGCACAAAAGGCCCAACAAAACCTAGAAACAAACTGGGAACCTCTGTCAGACACAATATTCTCTGGAATACCATGAAAACGAACCACATGCTGAAAAAACAACGAAACTAAATCTGAAGAGGAAGGCAATTTATGCAAAGGCACCAAATGAACCATCTTAGAAAACCGGTCACAAACAACCCAGATAACCGACATCCTCTGGGAAACCGGAAGGTCAGAAATAAAATCCATAGAAATATGCGTCCAGGGCCTCTCAGGGACCGGCAATGGCAAAAGCAACCCACTAGCACGGGAACAACAAGGCTTGGCCCGCGCACAAGTCCCACAGGACTGCACAAAAGAAAGCACATCACGTGATAAAGAAGGCCACCAAAAGGACCTACCAACCAAGTCTCTGGTACCAAAAATACCAGGATGACCAGCCAACACAGAACAGTGAACCTCAGAAATCACTCTACTAGTCCATCTGTCAGGACTCAGGAACAAACAGTTTCCCCACTGGACAATGATCAGGTCTGTCAGCCTGAAATTCCTGAAGAACCCGTCGTAAATCAAGGGTAATAGCAGAAAGAACCACCCCTTCTTTCAGAATGCCGACTGGTTCAAGGACCTCAGGAGAATCAGGCAAAAAACTCCTAGAAAGGGCATCAGCCTTAATATTCTTGGAACCCGGAAGATACGAGACCACAAAATCAAAACGGGAAAAAAACAAGGACCATCGAGCCTGTCTAGGATTCAGCCGCTTGGCAGACTCGAGGTAAATCAAATTCTTATGATTGGTCAAGACCACAATACGGTGCTTAGCTCCCTCAAGCCAATGTCGCCACTCCTCAAATGCCCACTTCATAGCCAACAACTCCCGATTGCCGACATCATAATTGCGTTCAGCAGGCGAAAATTTATGGGAAAAGAATGCACACGGTTTCGTCAAGGAACCAACATGATCCCTCTGGGACAAAACGGCCCCTGCACCAATCTCAGAAGCGTCAATCTCAACCTGAAACGGAAGGGAAACATCCGTTTGGCGCAACACCGGAGCAGAAGTAAATCGACGTTTAAGCTCCTGAAAGGCAGAAACAGCCGCAGAGGACCAATTCGCCACATCAGCGCCTTCTTTCGTCAAATCGGTCAAGGGTTTAACCACGCTGGAAAAGTTAGCAATGAAAAAGCGATAAAAATTAGCAAAACCCAAAAATTTCTGAAGGCTCTTTACGGACGTGGGTTGAATCCAATCATGAATGGCCTGAACCTTAACCAGATCCATCTCAATAGATGAAGGAGAAAAAATAAAACCCAAAAAGAAACCTTCTGCACCCCAAAGAGACACTTAGACCCCATCACAAACAAAGCATTGTCACAAAGGATCTGAAATACCATCCTGACCTGTTCCACATCAGACTCCCAATCATCAGAAAAAATCAAAATATCGTCCAAATATACAATCAAGAATTTATCAATATAAGTCCGGAAGATATCATGCATGAAAGATTGAAAAACAGATGGAGCATTAGTGAGCCTGAACGGCATCACAA
This sequence comes from Ranitomeya variabilis, assembly GCF_051348905.1. Taxonomy (NCBI): domain Eukaryota; kingdom Metazoa; phylum Chordata; class Amphibia; order Anura; family Dendrobatidae; genus Ranitomeya; species Ranitomeya variabilis. The sequence goes on along the minus strand of NC_135233.1, from coordinate 501,529,259 downwards.
GGTATTCAAAATGGCCTTCGGGCGTATTGAACGCAGTTTTCCATTCATCACCCTGCTTAATACGAACAAGATTATACGTCCCCCGAAGGTCAATCTTCGTAAACCAACTAGCCCCCTTAATCCTAGCAAACAAATCGGAAAGCAAAGGTAAAGGGTATTGAAACTTGACCTTGATCTTATTCAAGAGGCGATAATCAATACAGGGTCTCAAGGAGCCATCCTTCTTAGCAACAAAAAAAAAATCCTGCTCCCATCGATGAAGAATATGGCCGAATATGCCCTTTCTCCAAAGACTCCTTAACATAACTCCGCATAGCGGTATGTTCCGTGTCATGGATCCCAATGGCTGGGGATCGCACTGGACAAGCAAAATAACATAAATAACGGATGAGCTCTAGGGTGATGGAACCTGGGCTGACCGCTGCCCTACTCCTGACAAACACAACTAGAAATAGCCAGGGAGCGTGCCTACGTTGATTCTAGACGCCACGCGCCAGCCTAAGAGCTAACTAGCACTGCAGAGGAAATAAAGACCTAGCTTGCCTCCAGAGGAATGAACCCCAAAAGGTATAGTTGCCCCCCACATGTATTGACGGTGAAATGAGAGGAAGGCACGCACATAGAGATGAAAATAGATTTAGCAAAATGAGGCCCGCTATAACTAGAAAGCAGAATGATACAAAAGGGGTCTGAGCGGTCAGCAAAAAACCCTAATCAAAAACCATCCTGAGATTACAAGAACCCATGTGCCAACTCATGGCACATGGGGAGAACCTCAGCCCACTAGAGCTACCAGCTAGCATAGAGTCATAATTAGCAAGCTGGACAAAAAACCAAACAACTGAAAAACAGAACTTAGCTTATCCTGAGAGATCTGGGAGCAGGTAGTCAGGAACCAAACTGAGCACATCTGAGTACATTGCTAGCCGGCAAGGGAATGACAGGAAAGCCAGGTTAAATAGGAAACACCCAGCCTCTGATGGACAGGTGGAAACCAGAGACCGCAACCCACCAAAGTCACCCAGTACCAGCCGTAACCACCAGAGGGAGCCCAAAAACAGAATCCACAACAGTACCCCCCCCTTGAGGAGGGGTCACCGAACCCTCACGAGAACCCCCAGGGCGATCAGGATGAGCTCTATGGAAGGCGCGGACCAAATCAGTCGCATGAACATCAGAGGCGACCACCCAGGAATTATCCTCCTGACCATAACCCTTCCACTTAACCAAATACTGGAGTTTACGTCTGGAAACACGAGAATCCAAGATCTTCTCAACAACATACTCCAATTCTCCCTCCACCAGCACCGGAGCAGGAGGCTTAACCGAAGGAACAACGGGCACCTCATACCTCCGCAATAACGACCGATGGAACACATTATGAATAGCAAACGATGCTGGGAGATCCAAACGAAAAGACACAGGGTTAAGAATCTCCAAGATCTTATAAGGACCGATGAACCGAGGCTTGAACTTAGGAGAAGAGACCTTCATAGGGACAAAACGAGAAGACAACCACACCAAGTCCCCAACAAGAAGTCGGGGACCCACGCGGCGACGGCGATTAGCAAACTGCTGAGTCTTCTCCTGAGACAACTTCAAATTGTCCACCACCTGATTCCAAATCTGATGTAGCCTGTCCACCACCACGTCCACTCCAGGACAATCCGAAGGCTCCACCTGACCAGAGGAAAAACGAGGATGAAACCCCGAATTACAAAAGAAAGGAGAGACCAAAGTAGCAGAACTAGCCCGATTATTAAGGGCAAATTCGGCCAGTGGCAAAAAGGCAACCCAGTCATCTTGATCAGCAGAAACAAAACACCTTAAATAAGTTTCCAAGGTCTGATTAGTTCGCTCCGTCTGGCCATTCGTCTGAGGATGGAATGCAGACGAGAAAGACAAATCAATGCCCATCTTAGCACAAAACGTCCGCCAAAATCTAGACACAAACTGGGATCCCCTGTCAGAAACGATATTCTCCGGAATCCCATGCAAACGAACCACGTTCTGAAAAAATAAAGGGACCAACTCAGAGGAGGAAGGCAATTTAGGCAAGGGTACCAAATGAACCATCTTAGAAAAGCGGTCACACACAACCCAGATAACGGACATTTTCTGTGAGACAGGGAGATCTGAAATAAAATCCATGGAAATGTGCGTCCAAGGCCTCTTCGGGATAGGCAAGGATAACAACAACCCACTAGCCCGAGAACAGCAAGGCTTAGCCCGAGCACACACTTCACAAGACTGCACAAAGGTGCGCACATCCCTTGACAAGGAAGGCCACCAAAAAGACCTGGCCACCAAGTCTCTAGTACCAAATATTCCAGGATGACCAGCCAACACAGAAGAATGGACCTCGGAGATGACTCTACTGGTCCAATCATCCGGAACAAACAGTATTTCTGGTGGACAACGATCAGGTTTATCCGCCTGAAACTCCTGCAATGCACGTCGCAAGTCTGGGGAGACGGCGGACAATATTAACCCATCCCTAAGGATACCAGTAGGCCCAGAGTCTCCAGGAGAGTCAGGCACAAAACTCCTGGAAAGAGCATCTGCCTTCACATTCTTTGAACCTGGCAGGTATGAAACCACAAAATTGAAACTAGAAAAAAACAACGACCAACGAGCCTGTCTAGGATTCAGACGCCTGGCAGACTCAAGGTAAATCAGATTTTTGTTATCAGTCAAGACCACCACACGATGTCTAGCACCCTCAAGCCAATGACGCCACTCCTCAAATGCCCACTTCATGGCCAAAAGCTCCCGATTACCCACGTCATAATTGCGCTCGGCGGGCGAGAATTTTCTAGAAAAGAACGCACATGGCTTCATCACCGAGCCATTGGAACTTCTCTGTGACAAAACCGCCCCCGCTCCAATCTCGGAAGCATCAACCTCAACCTGAAAAGGAAGTGAAACATCTGGTTGACATAACACAGGAGCAGAAGAAAACCGGCGCTTAAGTTCCTGAAAGGCCTCCACAGCCGTAGGAGACCAATTAGCAACATCAGCACCCTTTTTAGTCAAATCAGTCAAAGGTTTAACAACACTGGAAAAATTAGTAATGAACCGACGATAAAAATTAGCAAAACCCAAGAACTTCTGAAGACTCTTAACAGATGTAGGTTGTGTCCAGTCACAAATCGCCTGAACCTTGACGGGATCCATCTCAATAGTAGAAGGAGAAAAAATGTACCCCAAAAAAGAAATTTTCTGGACTCCAAAGAGACATTTTGAGCCCTTCACAAACAGAGAATTGGCCCGCAGGACTTGAAACACCTTCCTTACCTGTAGAACATGAGACTCCCAGTCATCAGAAAACACCAAAATATCATCCAAATACACAATCATAAACTTATCCAGATATTCACGGAAAATATTGTGCATAAAGGACTGAAAGACTGAAGGAGCATTAGAAAGTCCAAAAGGCATTACCAAATACTCAAAATGGCCCTCAGGCGTATTAAATGCGGTTTTCCACTCATCACCCTGTTTTATCCGCACAAGATTATACGCACCGCGAAGATCTATCTTAGTGAACCACCTAGCCCCCTTAATGCGAGCAAACAAATCAGTCAATAATGGCAATGGATACTGATATTTGACTGTAATCTTATTCAGAAGGCGATAATCTATACAAGGCCTCAGGGAACCATCTTTTTTTGCCACGAAAAAAAAACCTGCTCCCAGAGGGGACGAAGATGGACGAATATGTCCCTTTTCCAAGGACTCCTTAATATAATTCCGCATAGCAGTATGCTCTGGCACTGACAGATTAAATAAACGACCCTTAGGGAACTTACTGCCAGGAATTAATTCTATAGCACAGTCACAATCCCTATGAGGAGGGAGCGAATTGAGCTTAGGCTCCTCAAAAACATCCCGATAGTCAGACAAAAACGCAGGAACCTCAGAAGGAGTAGATGAAGCTATTGAAATCAGAGGTGCATCATCATGAACCCCCTGACATCCCCAGCTTAACACAGACATTGTTTTCCAATCCAGGACTGGATTATGAGTTTGTAACCATGGCAGACCAAGCACTAGTACATCATGTAAATTATACAGTACAAGGAAGCGAATCACCTCCTGATGAACGGGAGTCATGCGCATGGTCACTTGGGTCCAGTACTGCGGTTTATTCATAGCCAATGGTGTAGAGTCAATTCCCTTCAAAGGAATAGGAACTTCCAGAGGCTCCAGACTAAAACCGCAGCGTTTGGCAAATGACCAATCCATAAGACTCAGGGCAGCGCCCGAATCCACATAGGCATCGACGGAAATGGAAGACAGTGAACAAATCAGAGTTACAGACAAAATGAACTTAGACTGCAGAGTACTAATGGCAAAAGATTTATCAACCTTTTTTGTGCGTTTAGAGCATGCTGATATAACATGAGCTGAATCACCACAATAAAAACACAATCCATTTTTACGCCTATAATTTTGCCGTTCACTTCTGGACTGAATTCTATCACATTGCATAGTCTCAGGTGCCTGTTCAGAAGACACCGCCAACTGGTGCACAGGTTTGCGCTCCCGTAAACGCCGATCAATCTGAATGGCCATAGCCATAGACTCATTCAGACCTGTAGGTGCAGGGAACCCCACCATAATATCCTTAATGGCCTCAGAAAGACCATCTCTGAAGTTTGCAGCCAGGGCGCACTCATTCCACTGAGTAAGCACCGACCATTTCCGAAATTTTTGACAATATACTTCCGCTTCATCATGCCCCTGAGAGAGGGCTAATAAAGCCTTTTCAGCCTGAATCTCCAAGTTAGGTTCCTCATAGAGCAATCCCAGTGCCAGAAAAAACGCATCCACACTGAGCAATGCAGGATCCCCTGGTGCCAATGCAAATGCCCAATTCTGAGGGTCGCCCCGCAGGAAAGATATTACAATCTTGACCTGCTGAGCAGGGTCTCCAGAGGAGCGAGATTTCAAAGAAAGAAACAATTTGCAATTGTTCCTGAAATTCAGGAAGGTAGATCTATCTCCAGAAAAAAACTCTGGAATAGGAATTCTAGGTTCAGACATGGGAGTGTGAACAACAAAATCCTGTATGTTTTGAATTTTTGCAGCAAGATTACTCAGGCTGGAAGCCAAACTCTGGACATCCATGTTAAACAGCTAAGGTCAGAGCCATTCAAGGGTTAAGAGGAGGTAAGAAGCAGCTAGACAGCAATTAAGGGCTAGGCAGCAAAACTCTGAGGGGAAAAAAAAAAAAAAAAAAATTTCCCTTAAACACTTCTTTTTCTCCTGCTTCAGCCCAAACAATTAACACTTTGTGGGCCGGCTATACTGTCATGGATCCCAATGGCTGGGGATCGCACTGGACAAGCAAAATAACATAAATAACGGACGAGCTCTAGGGTGATGGAACCTGGGCTGACCGCTGCCCTACTCCTGACAAACACAACTAGAAATAGCCAGGGAGCGTGCCTACGTTGATTCTAGACGCCACGCGCCAGCCTAAGAGCTAACTAGCACTGCAGAGGAAATAAAGACCTAGCTTGCCTCCAGAGGAATGAACCCCAAAAGGTATAGTTGCCCCCCACATGTATTGACGGTGAAATGAGAGGAAGGCACGCACATAGAGATGAAAATAGATTTAGCAAAATGAGGCCCGCTATAACTAGAAAGCAGAATGATACAAAAGGGGTCTGAGCGGTCAGCAAAAAACCCTAATCAAAAACCATCCTGAGATTACAAGAACCCATGTGCCAACTCATGGCACATGGGGAGAACCTCAGCCCACTAGAGCTACCAGCTAGCATAGAGTCATAATTAGCAAGCTGGACAAAAAACCAAACAACTGAAAAACAGAACTTAGCTTATCCTGAGAGATCTGGGAGCAGGTAGTCAGGAACCAAACTGAGCACATCTGAGTACATTGCTAGCCGGCAAGGGAATGACAGGAAAGCCAGGTTAAATAGGAAACACCCAGCCTCTGATGGACAGGTGGAAACCAGAGACCGCAACCCACCAAAGTCACCCAGTACCAGCCGTAACCACCAGAGGGAGCCCAAAAACAGAATCCACAACAGTTCCGGCACAGACAGGTTGAAGAGTCAGCCCTTAGGAAACTTACAGCCTGGAATCAAATCAATAGCACAATCACAGTCCCTGTGTGGTGGAAGAGAACTGGACTTGGGCTCATCGAATACATCCTGAAAATCAGACAAAAACTCTGGAATTTCGGAAGAGGAAGAAGAGGAGATGGACATTAAAGGAACATAATTATGAACCCCCTGACAACCCCAACTAGTCACAGACATAGACTTCCAATCCAACTCAGGATTATGTACCTGCAACCACGGAAAACCCAACACGATAGCATCATGTAAATTATGCAATACCAGAAATCGACAATCTTCCTGATGGGCTGGTGCCATACGCATGGTCACCTGTGTCCAAAACTGGGGCTTATTTTTAGCCAAAGGTGTAGCATCAATGCCCCTTAAAGGAATAAGGTTCTGCAAGGGCTGCAAGGGGAAACCACAATGCCTGGCAAACTCAAGGTCCATTAAATTCAAAGTGGCGCCTGAATCCACAAACACCAAGACAGAAAATGATGACAATGAGCAGATCAGGGACACCGATAACAGAAATTTAGGTTGTACAGTACTGATGGTAAATGAACTAGCGATCCTCTTTGTCCGTTTAGGGCAGACTGAAATGACATGAGAAGCGTCGCCACAATAATAACACAACCTATTCTGACATCTGAGTCCTTGTCGTTCTGTCCTAGACAGAATCCTATCACACTGCATTGGCTCAGGACTCTGCTCTGAGGACAACGCCACAGCGCGCACAGTTCTGCGCTCCCGCAAGCGCGATCAATCTGAATGGCCAAAGACATAGAATCACTCAGACCGACGGGCGTGGGAAACCCCACCATAACATCTTTAACGGATTCAGAAAGACCCTTTCTGAAAATTGCAGCCAAAGCATCATCATTCCATTTAGTCAACACAGACCATTTTCTAAATTTCTGACAATACAATTCTGCCGCCTCTTGACCCTGAGATAGGGCCAACAAGGTCTTCTCCGCTTGATCCACAGAATTAGGTTCATCATATAATAGTCCTAAAGCCTGAAAAAAGGAATCTACATTAAGCAAAGACGGATTCCCAGATTCCAGGGAAAATGCCCAATCCTGTGGATCACCACGCAGCAGGGAAATGACGATTTTAACCTGCTGAATAGAATCCCCAGAGGATCGAGGTCTCAAAGCAAAAAACAGTTTACAGTTGTTTTTAAAACTCAAAAATTTGGACCTGTCACCAAAAACAAATCAGGAGTAGGAATCTTCGGCTCTAAAACAGGAGTCTGAACAATATAATCAGAAATTCCCTGTACCCTAGCAGCAAGCTGGTCTACACGAGAAGCTAATTCCTGAACATCCATGCTAACACAAGACTCCTTAGCCACCCAGAGAAAAAGAGGGAAGAAAAGGCAAAGCAAACTGCAGAAAAAAAAATTACTCAACACCTTTCTTCCCTTCTTCTGAGATGCATTTAACTCATAGTGGGCCAGTTGTACTGTTATGATCCGGTGACTTTGGAGCCGCATGAACTTTCTCCGGAGTAGGTGGAAACTGTACTGACCGCAAAACCTGAACTAACACCGCAACTAGAAGTAGCCGTGGGGTGTGCCTAACAAACCCTAGACACCTCGACACAGCCGGAGGACTAAATACCCCTATAGATGGAAATAGGAATACTACCTTGCCTCAGAGCAGAACCCCAAAGGATAGGCAGCCCCCCACGAATATTGACTGTGAGTAGGAGAGGAAAGACACACGCAGGCAGAAAACAGGATTCAGCAAAAGAGGCCACTCTAGCTAAATAGGGAAAGATAGGACAGAATACTAAGCGGTCAGTATTAAAACCCTTCCAAAAATATCCACAGCAGATAATACAAAAAGTTCCACAATCTAACTAAAGACATGGAATGTATATCTGCCACTCCAGAGAATCCAACAAGACTGAGAAAATACTGACACAATCTAAGCTGGACAAAAAAACACTGAATAGCACAGAATTATTAAGCCCACAGCATGTGTGCCACAGAAACCAAAACCAGACACTTATCTTTGCTGATTTGGCAGAAGGCAGAAGGAACCAAACCAGGACCAAAACCTCCCAACAACCATCGACAACTGGCAAGGACTAATGAATCCTGCACGCCTAAATACCCCAGTCAGAACTGCAATCAGCAGATACACCTGACCAGGACTGCAACTCAGGGACAACTGCATTACCACCTACAACCACCGGAGGGAGCCCAAAAGCAGAATTCACAACAGCGACCGCTGCTGGCAACAGCCAAAATTGTGACTGATGATGCACTGCTTGTCGTGGTTGAGTCACTCCATTTCTGTGTGAAAATCTGCAATATAACTTCCTCCTCTTCCACCTCCTCTGCTGAGCTACTCTGCTGTATGCTTCTGGGTTCACACCAAATGGGATCTACAACCACATTGTCATCCTCCCTGTTCTCACACTCCTCACTCTGAGAGTCACCGTCCTCCTCCTCATTCCCTGACAGCACAGTACAGTCCTAGTGACCCTCAAGTAACTGAGTTTCATCAGGATCACCTCCACCCTCAGGGCTAAAGTCTGGTGATAAGGGTCTGAATTCTGCTCTGACCCTACATAATCTGGCCCTGGATCCAGCTGAAAAAAATTGACAGCCACTGCTCCCCTGCTGTGAAATGACAACATGAACCCGCAACTGTGATCGTAGGTAAAAAGTTTACCTCCAATCATTGGCATTGGCTGTTGGGACTACTATTCCCATCAGCCTGTGCCTGTTTCCATTAATATCAGTGAGAGCAGGCGGCAGCTGATGGGAGCATTCATCAGCCATGGACTTCCTGGTGAAGTCCATGTTTGTTTGGAGTCTGTGCCAGAACAGTGGGTGTTCGGTACAAATTCCAAATATTACTGATCGGGTTCGCCCATCTCTAATGAACAGCTCTGCAGACTCGTCCATCTGTTGTTCCCCACAGTCAGTTGGGTAGTTGGAGAGTTGTGATATGGGGGAAACAATGGTAATTGGGGTGCCACCTCTGTGGATTGTACTGTACATGACGATAAGGTGGAGGAAGAGGAGGAAAGACCGTATGTCATCAGTGTGCACATGTGTGGGACATTTTGTGGCAAGTACTGCTACTGGAAACACTGATGTCTGAAAGACTTTTAGTGAAAGCTCAATGATTTACCATACTTTTCAGAAATTTGAAGATTTTTAGCAAAAATTCTCAGAATTCCGAACACGAATCCGAATGTACAATGTTCATGCCAAATTTGAGAAAGGAGAATATTTTCCAAACAAGTTCGTTCATCCCAATTCGTGAGAACTTTCACAGGAAAGCATACGTTTGTTAGACTTATCAGCTTCGGAAACCACAAATTGACAGCACCTTAGCTCATAAGAAATGAACAGACATCAGGTAGCAGATACAGCTCTGTAAATCTCTTTTCCAGTTTGAATAAAACTATACTACATCATTAAAATTATTAAAGAAGCACTTCCATCTATATTTTTTATGAATCCCTTTACGCCATAACCATTTTCTGTTTGTTCATTTTCGTTTTTTCTTCCCTTTCTTGCAAGAGCCATAACATTTTTACTTTTTCTGTCAATATAGCCATATGAGGGCTTGCTTTTTGCAGCACAAATTGTACTTGGTCAGTATGAGTACGCAAATACCAAACATGTATAGATTTTTTTTTAAGTAATGAAAAAAGAAAAAAAAACATTTGTAAGAAAATAAATTTCTGCTTTTGTCATTTTGCCATTTTCTGAGACCTGTAATGTTTTCATTTTTTGGGATATATGGGTCTATATGAAGACTTATTTTTTGCTGAACTGACTTTTTACTGGTACCATTTGGGTGTATATAAGATGTTTTGATCACCTCTTATTGCAATTTATTGCAATGTTGCAGAGGTCAAAAAACCCTGAAATTCTGGTGCTTTTGTTTTTTTTACGTTACACTATTTACTAGTAGTCAGATTAATTTATTTTATGTTTAGATTGACTGAACTGTTACAAATGCAGGTACACAAAATAGGTGTATTTTTCTAACTGTTTTATTTTTAATGGGGTAAAAGTAGGTTGACTTGAACTTTTGTGGAGAATTTTTTCACACTTTTTAAACACTCTTTTTTACTTTTTACTGCATGTAGTTTTCTGTTTAGGTGACTTGAAGCCAGGGCCGGACTGGCCATCTGGCAATTCTGGCAAATGCCAGAAGGGCCTGTCTAGTCATGGGCTGCCTTGTCTGCTACGTTGTTAACAGAATTCATGTTCTCAAGACATCCATACTGTTAAGAGAAGTGATAGCGTACAAAGTTGCTGACTCCGTCACTTACCTCAGCAGGCCACGGGTATCATTAGAAATATTGTTTTAGTAGAAAATCTTCCTTTCCTCCATCCAGGTTAGTATTAGTAATATATCCCATCTGGTTCATGGGGACGGGACAACAAGGGCCCGTGTGATTTCAAATGCCAGGACTGAATTTCACCCCCAGTCCGTACCTGCTTGAAGCTGAAATCATCTGATCATCTGTTCTATACATGGCAGTGCATCAGTCCTGCTATGTATGCTGAAAATCACAATCTCTTATGAAATCATCCACGGGCCAGCTTTCACAGGACTATTATTATTATTATTTATCATTATAGCACCATTTATTCCATGGTGCTTTACTTGTGAGGAGGGGTATACATTAAAAAAAAGCAGGTACAATAATCTTAATCAATACAAGTCACGACTGGTACAGGAGGAGAAAGGACCATGCCCGCTAGTGCTCACAATTTTCAATGGATGGATGAGGATACAATAGATGATGGCAGAGCTAGTTGTGTAGCGGTTTGATGGATCGGTGGTTACTGCAGATTGTAGACTTGTCGGAAGAGGTAGTTCTTCAGGTTCCTTTTGAAGGTTTCCACAGTAGGCGAGAGTCTGATATGTTGGGGTTGAGAGTCCCAGAGGAGGGGTGATGCGTGGGAGTAATCTTGTATGCGATTTTGAGAAGGAGAGATAAGAGTGGAGTCAAGAAAGAGATCTTGTGAGGATCGGAGGTTGTGTGCTGTTAGGTACCGGGAGTAGTGTTGAGCATTCCAATAACGCAAGTATCGGGTATCAGCCGATACTTGCGGTATCGTAATTCCGATACCGAGTTTCGATATTTTTGTGATATCGGAAATCGGAATCGGAAGTTCCCAGTGTATGGTTCCCAGGGTCTGGAGGAGAGGAGACTCTCCTTCAGGCCCTGGGATCCATATTCATGTAAACAATAAAGAATTAAAATAAAAAATATGGATATACTCACCCCTCCGGCGGCCCCTGGACCTTACCGATGTAACCGGGAGCCTCTGTTCCTAAGAATGAGGAGTTTAGGACCTGCGATGACATCGCGGCTTGTGATTGGTCGCGTGAGCAGTCACATGAGCGGTCATGCGTCCAATCACAAGTCGCGACATCATCGCAGGTCTTTCACTCGCTCATTCTTAGGAACGGAGGCTGCCGGTTACAGCGGTTACTACCAGGGCGCGTCAGAGGGTGAGTATATCCCTATTTTTTATTTTTATTCTTTATTTTACACATTAATATGGATCCCAGGGCCTGAAGGAGAGTTTCCTCTCCTTCAGACCCTGGGAACCATCCAGGATACCTTCCGATACTTGTGTCCCATTGACTTGTATTGGTATCGGGTATCGGTATCGGCGATATCCGATATTTTTCGGATATCGGCCGATACCATCCGATACCGATATTTTCAAATATCGGAAGGTATTGCTCAACACTAACCAGGAGACAAAATCACAGATGTATGGAAGAGTCAGGTTGTGGATGGCCTTGTATGCCATGGTTATGGTTTTGAGCTGGAGTCTCTGGGTAATGGGAAGTCAGTGAAGGGATTGACAGAGAGGAGAGGCCGGGGAATAGCAGGGGATAGGTGGATTAGTTGGACAGCCGAGTTTAAGATGGATTGGAGGGGTGTGAGAGTGTTAGATGGGAGGCCACACAGCAGGAGGTTGCAGTGGTCAAGACGAGAGATGATGAGGGCATGTACTATAGTTTTCGCAGATTCTAGGTTGAGGAATGTATCGATCTGAGAGATGTTTTTGAGTTGAAGTTGGCAGAAGGTGGAAAGGGTCTGGATATGTGGTTTTAAGGAGAGACCAGAGTCAAGGATTACACCAAGGCAGTGAACTTGTGGGACTGGGGAGAGTGAGAAGCTATTTACTTTAATGGATAGGTTTTTTTGGAGAGTCAAGTGAGATGGGGGTAAAATGATGAATTCTGTTTTGTCCATGTTAAGTTTTAGAAATCTAGCAGAGAAGAAATCCCACACAAGTTACAGCATTTTGGAAAATAGACTGCCTAAGGAACTTACCTAGATGTGTGGTGAGCACTTTGAACCCCCAAGTTCTTCACAGAAGATTATAATGTAGAGCCGTAAAAATAAAAAATCGTATTTGATCTTTTCACCCCCAAATTTTTATTTTCCCAAGGGTATCCAGAGAAATTGGACCCAAACTTTTTTGTACAATTTGTCTTGAGTACACTGAAACCCAATATGAGGGAGTTAACCACTGTTTGGGTGCATTGCAGAGCTCAGAAGGGAAGGAAGGAGCACCATTTTACTTTTTCAACTCAGAATTGGATGGAATTGAGATAAGACGCCATGTCGCGTTTGGAGAGCCCCTAATGTGCCTAAACAGTGGAAACCCCCACAAGTGACCCCATTTTGATAACTAGACCACCCAAGGAACTTATCTATATGTGTGGTGAGCAATTTGAACCCCCAATTTTTCACTGAAGTTTATAATGTAGAGCCATGAAAATTAATAAATCCTTTTTTTTCCACAAAAATTACCTTTTAGCCCCCAATTTTTTTATTTTCCCAAGGGTATCCAGAGAAATTGGACTGCAAAATTTATTGTGCAATTTGTCCTGAGTACACTGATACCCCATATGTGGGGGGGTCCATTTTGGCGTATGCAAAGGTCGGAAGGGAAATAGTGCCTTTTTGGAATGCAGAATTTGATGGAATGGTCTGCAGGTGTCACGTTGCATTTGCAGAGCTCCGATGTACCTAAACAGTAGAAACCCCCCACAAGTGACCCCATATTGGAAACTAGACCCCCCAAGGAACTTATCTAGATGTGTTATGAGAACTTTGAACCCTCAATTGTTTCACTAAAGTTTATAACGCAGAGCTGTAAAAATAAAATATCATTTTTTTTCCACAAAAATGATTTTTTAAGCCCTGGGTTTTGTATTTTCTCATGGATAACAAAGGAAATTGGACCCCAAACGATGTTGTCCAATTTTTCCTGAGTATGCTGATACCCCATATGTGGGAGAAAACTACTATTTGGGCACACGTCTGGGCTCAGAAGGGGAGTAGTGACGTTCTGGAATGCAGACTTTGATAGAATGGTCTGCAGGCATCACATTGAGCTTGCAGAGCCCCTGATGTACCTAAACAGCAGAAACCCCCCACAAGTGACCCCATATTGGAAACTAGACCCCCCAAGGAACTTACCTAGATATGTTGTGAAAACTTTGAACCCCCAAGTGTTTCACTAAAGTTTATAACGCAGAGCTGTCACAATAAAAAATCATTTTTTCCTACAAAAAAAATATTTTAGCCCCAAATTTTTATTTTCACAAGGGTAACAGGAGAAATTGGACTGCACAGGTTGCTGTCCAATTTATCCTGAGTATGCTGATACCCCATATGTGAGGGTAAACCACTGTTTAGGCGCATAGCATAGCTCGGAAAGGAAGGAGCACCATTTTATTTTTTCAATGCAGAATTGGCTGGAATTGAGATCGGACGCCATGTCATATTTGGACAGCCCCTTATGTGCCGAAACAGTAGAAACCCTCCAATTCTAACTCCAACCCCAGCCCCAACACACCCCTAACCCTAGTCCCCACCCTAACCATGGCCCCAACCACACCCCAAACCCGAAAACACCCCTAACCACACCCCTATCCTAAACACACCCCTAACCCAAACACATTACTAACCCTAATCCCAGTCCTAACCATAACCCTAACCACACCCCTAACTGACACACCCCTAACCCTAATCCCAACCCTAATCCCAACTCTAACCCTAATCCCGGCTGTAAACATAATTCAAACCCTAACCCCAACACTAACCCCAACCCTAACCCTAACTTAAAGCAGTGTTATTCTTCGGGTCAGTACGAAGACAGTGATACCTCATTTATATAATTTTTTATATAGAAAAATAATTATTTTTGCATCGCTTTGATGAGAGCTATAACATTTTTATTTTTCTGGTGATGGAGCTATATGGAGGCTTATTTTTTTTTGCGGGACAAGATGACATTTTCAGCGGTACCACTTTTATTTATATCCGTCTTTTTGATCGCGTGTTATTCTACCATTGGTAACTATTGTAAAACAATGGGGAGACAAAGAGCGCAATAGGGTCTTATCCACGTTACACAGAGGAGAATATACACCAAATTTGCTCACCTGGTTAGGATGAGATTAGAGCATGTAGATAGCGGCTGCTGCAGATCCACAGGTCTTCACCGACCAGAGAAAATAATGTCTTCAAAGGGAGATTTGTAGTTAAAATTCTGCGCTGCCGCTAAGATGAATTTGAGGAGAGTATAGTTGATTCACAGTGGTTTTATTCAACGCGTTTCAGGGGTCTCATGCCCCCTTCATAAGGAAATACCAGGTGGTATTTCCTGATGAAGGGGGCATGAGACCCCTGAAACGCGTTGAATAAAACCACTGTGAATCAACTATACTCTGCTCAAATTCATCTTAGCGGCAGCGCAGAATTTTAACTACAAATCTCCCTTTGAAGACATTATTCTACTATTGGTAAAATTTGTTTGATAGTACTTTCATTTATTTGTGAAAAAATTGGATATTTGTTGAAAATTTGGAAAATGTATCAATGCTCAAAATTTTAACTTGTATACCCTTAAATCAGAGAGGTATGTCAGACAGAATAGTTAATAAATAACAAATCCTACATGTATGCTTTACATCAGTGCTGTTTTTCAAACATCAATTTTTTGTTAGGAAGTTATAAGGGTTAAAAGTCGATCAGTGATTTTTCATTTTTCCAACAAAATTTACAAAACCTTTTTTTAAGGACCACCTCACATTTGAAGTGACTTTGAGGGCTCTATATGACAGAAGATACCCAAAAGTGACAACATTCTAAAAACTGCATCCCACATTCAAAAAGTTTATTAACACTTCAGGAACTTCACATGAATTAATGAAATGTGGAAGCAAAAAATGAATATTTTACTTTTTTTCACAAAAACTTTAATTTAGCCAGAATTTATTTTATTTTCACGAAGGTAACAGGAAAAAATGGACCACAAAATTTGTTTTCCAATTTCTCCTGAGCATGATGATTTCCAAATTTTGTGAGAAAACCACTGTTTGGGCATACGGCAGGGTTTGGAAGGGAATGAGCACCATTTGACTTTTTGTTAAATATTAATTAATTGAATTATTCTTATTCAATCCTGTACTGAGCACATTGCTTCTTGCTGACATTACAAAGGGCTATTTCTGTGCATGAAGCTCAGAGTATAAGTCAACTCCATATAAAGGGAACACATGGTCTGTAGGAAACATATATAAACGTCTCTTAGGAGGGTGTGGGGGCTTTTGTCACGTGGGGGATGTCACCTCCTGCCTTCATCATCATTCTCCATGGACATCAGACAAGTCCCTCAAGGAAGCAACAGCTGGTAGCGGTAGCCATGATGACCTTCAGATTTCACACAGACAGATGGCTTCTACCATTCAAAACTTTGGGAAAAATTAGTATCAAGTGCTGATATCTACACATGGACAATCTGTTCGTAACTATTTCATCTATTTTTATGTCTTGCTGCAATGTGGTTTTTCTGTGGACAATTCAATAAACCACTACCTTTTTTATGAGAATATCATGACATTTTTCTTTAAGAGTAATGCACCTGGTGAATAGTCTTGATTAAATAAATGTGCAAAATAAGCGTATTTAATATTGGCCAAGCCAGCCAGTTTTGTTTTTCTGTGCTATTTTTGCGTGAATTTCCTTCTTCTTGCACACAGGGGAAGAGTGAGGAGCTTCGCTAAACGTCAATTGTGCAAGTTTTCAGGAATTCCACTTCAAAACTACAAGTCACAAAGATTTCATAAGAACCTACGAGTAACGGAGACTTTAACAGGTGTCGGATGGATTGACAAGCACTACCATTGGAAGTGCTGAAAATAGATGTGCTGAAGTCCAGAGCCCAGCATTATAAAGACAAGCTGAGATATTTCAAAGGAACTCAAGGTAAGAAAAATGGATTTGATTAATTCATATGCTAAATCAAGTCAGATAGAATTTGTAAGTTTGTACAAATCTAGCTTAGAAATATTTTGGCTTTCTTTTTTTGCAGAATGCAAGATAGCAAATCTAAAGTTAGATTCTAAGCTAGTATCTAGGAAAAAAAGAAAAAGAGCAACTGAAAAATATATTACATATGGTTTATGTATTTAACGAGTTTGTTACAGAGAAGTCCAAAAAAGACTGTGTAGAAAGAATTTCTAAGGAAATGGAAATTAATGATGTTCCCAAGATTGACTGTAATGTGGAAGATGAAGATGTGATGCACGTGTCTGTAATGACCACCCAAGGTGACCTTGTGTCTCATGATGAAAAACAAGATGGAGGACACGTAGTAGACATGACAACTGACAAAGATGACGTAGAAGGGTCACTAAAAATAGAAAATGACTCGGAGGCCCAACTCCAAACTAAATCTAGAAAAATCTTGTTAAAATTATGCAAAATCATTCCTGCATATGATGACAAAATCCATGTGTGCAGAAATTCAGAGATATTTGAGAGTTTTGCTGATAAGTTTGATTTGACTAATGAGCAGAAAAATCAATTGTTTAAAATGTGGCTTCCAGTAATTTTTTCCAGAAGATTCTCATTAAAAATGCAGAATTATGAGTTCCATGACAAAATGATGATATAGAAAGATAAAAAAAATTTGATATTCTGTGGATTAAAAGAAAATTATCCAAATCTTAATATTCTTCTAAAATTGAAGGTTGGCCAGAAAGAATGTACTTTTACATTCATGTCCATATTTGAGAGGGTGTATAGAATGGTCAGTACGAATTTGAATAAAAAATCAGATAAATTGTTTTGTAAACAAATTTCGATTCCTAAATCCTGCATCTCGTGTTATTGCGTCACAAAAAGATTCTTTATTTGAATGTGCGCAATCCCTTGATTTTTCTAGAAAACATGAGAATCTTGAAAGAAAAACAAATCATACTAAGTTTTTGAAACCAGGTAGAATTATATCTTATGAGAAGCCAAAATCAAAATCTCCAAAATTGACCCCAAATCAAATCTATGAAGTACGAAGAAAATTACATATTTGCTACAAACCCTATGAGTCCATTAAAGATGTTGCTCTAAAAGGGTTAAAAGCTGAAGGGTCAAATCTCTCTGTAAAGATAGCGGAAATTGACAGACGGAAACAGGTGAGTATCCCAGGGGGTGAACTGAACACTCCATTATCACAGCTCATAAGTCTAAAAATGACCTTATTAAATAGCGCTTTTCAACAAATTATTGACAGGGAGTTGAGATTTGGTTTAGGAATTGGCTAAAAATGTAATTATATTATATGATGTGTAAATGAGTTATACAATGTATTATTTATTAATATGTAATTATTTTATACAATATATTTCTGCAGTTATATATATATATATATATATATATATATATTAATAAAGTATACAGTAAATACTGTAGCATATTTGAATAAGTAGAGATTATATTAACTGTATTTTTATATGTATAATGAAATAATTAGAATTTACTCCAGTAATAATACTTAGAATTACATTAATTACATGTATTAAATATATACATATGTATAACATATTTAAATTATTTTGGTTTTAAATAAATATGAAATTAATCTTATCTTTTATTTTTTCCTTAGAGCTTTTATTTCAAAGCAGAAATTGAACAAAAAAACTTCTTACATTTATGTCTTTATTCACACAGGAAGTTATAATAACTGCATGATTTTATATATTTAACATTTAAAATAAATAATATATAACTAACAATCTAAAATTTGTGTACTGTAATTTTTGTTCTGTAACATAATCTAAAACTTGTTTTTTATTTCCTTCACTGCATGGTGCATGACATGTGACAGCTGTGAGTTAAAAAAATAAAGATATCATATAACCTTGTTTTAGTGTAAGAAGAATTTAGAAACCTCCTAGCGGATTCAGTTGCAGGCCTTGTAACAGAAATAGCTGTGGAACAAATGCTCAAGTTTTTTATGGATGAGTCCTATCCATAGGTTAGAACATAGCGTAAATGTAGATAGTGTTAGATAATATTTGGGGAATATTACAAAAAAAATATTAGAATATTAAATTTAATCGTTTACAATGCGCATTAATAATTAGGATACAATATTTTGGGTTAAAATACATGTATTCTTATTCTTTGTATGTGAAATATGTATTGTGAACTATGTGAGTCACAGTCTGAGTGACAGATGACAGATGAGCGTATGAGCAGCTGCTAAGAGTGAAGTTAACGTAAGAGTGACTATAGCGTGGATTGTTACAGTATGAAAGAGGCCTCATGATTTATGGTATGTTGGAAAAAAAACAACAACTTTGTCTTTAAGAGAAAATAAGATTCAGTTAGATTATTAGAATATTAAGATATATTTAAATATTATTTACTCAACATATATTTCTATATTTCTTTAGTAATTATTATTTCTTGATTTAGTTAATAGTGAATAAGTGCATCACACATCAATATGGTTTATCAAGAAAATCTACATTTAGAACATTTTTCCAAATTATAATTTTTTTATATTCAGTGTTTTTTTTTTAATTAAATAGATGGGCTCACATCTTCAAACAAATATAAGTCATAAAGCTGATATGACAGTTATAAAAAATAATTATTTTTAATTTTGTTTTTTACAAATTAATTTTTACAAAAAATAATATTTTTTGATATTAAAGGGGAAATGTGTTTTTGATCTTGATTACATCATCACATTTCATCAATACCTCTTCACACATTTTAATAAAGAAGAAATATTAATAAGGTACTATTGGGTATAATAACATTAAGTGTTATAAAAGTAATTTTTTTCTCTAATGAAGGATATTATATGCAAAGTTGCATAATTTCAATATTTTGGTAATCCAAGGTTATGACAACATCTCAATGAGGAAAATATTAAGGAATGCGTTATTGAGACATAACCTCAGCATTTATCATCAACATATAAAGACCTTATTCTTATTTTTATTTTTATTCTCATTTTTATTTTTCATTTTTTATTTTTTCTTACTTCATTTTTATTCTTAATTTTTATTTTTTATCTAAAAAAAAATCAATATTTAATAAAGTAAGGTCTAATACAAGAATATTACTTTATCAAATATAGTGATCATATGGTTTCATTACATAAGAAATGTTTCAATTCTGAGTAAAATACAACAATTCTTTTACCTATTCATTCATTTGTTCATATATATATTCTTATTTTGGTTCATGGCTACACATTTTTACATATAATTTATTAATAAAGTTTAATAACAAAGATGGAAATATTTGTTACGTAAAAAGACACACTGACATCTATGGGTTGTAAAAGAAATTACACCTACGACATAAAAATGTCACATGAAGAATTGGTTAATAATGTATTATCATTTATTATCACTTTTTATTATTTTATTTTTTTCCAAATATGAATTCCATATTAATATTTTGATAATAATTATATGGATATTATTGATTGCTATGGTACGCTGTGATATTATAAGTTAGGAAAATTACCAGATTTGGTATAGAATAGGGAATGAAGACTTCAATCAAGATACTGAAGACGTTAATAAAGACTTTTTATATTTCTAAATTCAATTCATCCTTAAAAGTTGCAAGAAGAAAAGGCGTTATCCAGAAGTTCCACAAGGTAACAATGCTATGATTTCTGAATAATAATAGACTGTGTCAAATACAATTCATGTCACCACTCACAACTACAGCATCCATCACTCACAACTATGAGTACAGTATCTAAATTACCAAGAGGACAATGATCCTATGATGCTAAAATGAACTGTGTTATTACGTTTTATCATGTTCCAGTGGTTTCCTATCACCTATAAGACTTCCATGAAAGCTGGTGAACAATCAGGTAATTGTCAGGACGCTACAACCCTGACATGTGTCCTGTGCACTAAGGACTTGTTATGGTGCTATGTTTAGCAAGGAAGAGTCAATGTAACCCTTGCTGTGCTGACCAAAGATGTCACACCTGTTCCAAGACCAATGTGGATGATATGGAAGGATTCCAGATCCAAGGCGAGCCAATGTAAGTCCAGGTCTCTAAAGGTGACACTGCACAGATATTAAAGCTACATTTCATCTATGAACTTTGTTTTCTTATCAACATTTGAATTTATGGACTTTGATTGACACATGACACACAGTCTCTACAATATCTACATGATATCATCTATTTCAAAAGAATTATAATAAAGATTGTTTTACAAGAACCAAGAAGAAGACATCAAGATGAAGACCAGATGACACCAGATGACATCAGACCTGAGATGCTTCAAGTAGATATAGGGAAGTATAATTATATATTTTATATGAATATTGGTCACGGCTTACCATAACAAGAATTCACATCTCATTATATTATTGAGTACGTATAGCAATATTATTATTATTATTTATATTATTATGAACATTAAATTATTTTGCCAAAGAAGAAGAAAAGAAGAAAGAAGATCTTATTAATATATTTTATTTGAGGGTTCCAATCAATGTCTGTCACCCTCAAAAGAGGAAATTGTTAAATATTAATTAATTGAATTATTCTTATTCAATCCTGTACTGAGCACATTGCTTCTTGCTGACATTACAAAGGGCTATTTCTGTGCATGAAGCTCAGAGTATAAGTCAACTCCATATAAAGGGAACATGTGGTCTGTAGGAAACATATATAAACGTCTCTTAGGAGGGTGTGGGGGCTTTTGTCACGTGGGGGATGTCACCTCCTGCCTTCATCATCATTCTCCATGGACATCAGACAAGTCACTCAAGGAAGCAACAGCTGGTAGCGGTAGCCATGATGACTGTTGTGGATTCTGTTTTTGGGCTCCCTCTGGTGGTTACGGCTGGTACTGGGTGACTTTGGTGGGTTGCGGTCTCTGGTTTCCACCTGTCCATCAGAGGCTGGGTGTTTCCTATTTAACCTGGCTTTCCTGTCATTCCCTTGCCGGCTATCAATGTACTCAGATGTGCTCAGTTTGGTTCCTGACTACCTGCTCACAGATCTCTCAGGATAAGCTAAGTTCTGTTTTTCAGTTGTTTGGTTTTTTGTCCAGCTTGCTAAATATTATTCTATGCTAGTTGGAAGCTCTAGTGGGCTGAGGTTCTCCCCATGTGCCATGAGTTGGCACATGGGTTCTTGTAATCTCAGGATGGTTTTTGATTAGGGTTTTTTGCTGACCGCTCAGACCCCTTTTGTATCATTCTGCTTTCTAGTTATAGCGGGCCTCATTTTGCTAAATCTATTTTCATCTCTATGTGCGTGCCTTCCTCTCATTTCACCGTCAATACATGTGGGGGGCAACTATACCTTTTGGGGTTCATTCCTCTGGAGGCAAGCTAGGTCTTTATTTCCTCTGCAGTGGTAGTTAGCTCTTAGGCTGGCGCGTGGCGTCTAGAATCAACGTACGCACGCTCCCTGGCTATTTCTAGTTGTGTTTGTTAGGAGTAGGGCAGCGGTCAGCCCAGGTTCCATCACCCTAGAGCTCGTCCGTTATTTGTGTTATTTTGCTTGTCCAGTGCGATCCCCAGCCATTGGGATCCATGACAGTATAGCCGGCCCACAAAGTGTTAATTGTTTGGGCTGAAGCAGGAGAAAAAGAAGTGTTTAAGGGAAATTTTTTTTTTTTCCCCTCAGAGTTTTGCTGCCTAGCCCTTAATTGCTGTCTAGCTGCTTCTTACCTCCTCTTAACCCTTGAATGGCTCTGACCTTAGCTGTTTAACATGGATGTCCAGAGTTTGGCTTCCAGCCTGAGTAATCTTGCTGCAAAAGTTCAAAACATACAGGATTTTGTTGTTCACACTCCCATGTCTGAACCTAGAATTCCTATTCCAGAGTTTTTTTCTGGAGATAGATCTACCTTCCTGAATTTCAGGAACAATTGCAAATTGTTTCTTTCTTCGAAATCTCGCTCCTCTGGGGACCCTGCTCAGCAGGTTAAGATTGTTATATCTTTCCTGCGGGGCGACCCTCAGAATTGGGCATTTGCATTGGCACCAGGGGATCCTGCATTGCTCAGTGTGGATGCGTTTTTTCTGGCACTGGGATTGCTCTATGAGGAACCTAACCTGGAGATTCAGGCTGAAAAGGCTTTATTAGCCCTCTCTCAGGGGCATGATGAAGCGGAAGTATATTGTCAAAAATTTCGGAAATGGTCGGTGCTTACTCAGTGGAATGAGTGCGCCCTGGCTGCAAACTTCAGAGATGGTCTTTCTGAGGCCATTAAGGATATTATGGTGGGGTTCCCTGCGCCTACAGGTCTGAATGAGTCTATGGCTATGGCCATTCAGATTGATCGGCGTTTACGGGAGCGCAAACCTGTGCACCAGTTGGCGGTGTCTTCTGAACAGGCACCTGAGACTATGCAATGTGATAGAATTCAGTCCAGAAGTGAACGGCAAAATTATAGGCGGAAAAATGGATTGTGTTTTTATTGTGGTGATTCAGCTCATGTTATATCAGCATGCTCTAAACGCACAAAAAATGTTGATAAATCTATTGCCATTAGTACTCTGCAGTCTAAGTTCATTTTGTCTGTAACTCTGATTTGTTCACTGTCTTCCATTTCCGTCGATGCCTATGTGGATTCGGGCGCTGCCCTGAGTCTTATGGATTGGTCATTTGCCAAACGCTGTGGTTTTAGTCTGGAGCCTCTGGAAGTTCCTATTCCTTTGAAGGGAATTGACTCTACACCATTGGCTATGAATAAACTGCAGTACTGGACACAAGTGACCATGCGCATGACTCCCGTTCATCAGGAGGTGATTCGCTTCCTTGTACTGTATAATTTACATGATGTACTAGTGCTTGGTCTGCCATGGTTACAAACTCATAATCCTGTCCTGGATTGGAAAACAATGTCTGTGTTAAGCTGGGGATGTCAGGGGGTTCATGATTATGCACCTCTGATTTCAATCGCTTCATCTACTCCTTCTGAGGTCCCTGCGTTTTTGTCTGACTATCGGGATGTTTTTGAGGAGCCTAAGCTCAATTCGCTCCCTCCTCATAGGGATTGTGACTGTGCTATAGAATTAATTCCTGGCAGTAAGTTCCCTAAGGGTCGTTTATTTAATCTGTCAGTGCCAGAGCATACTGCTATGCGGAATTATATTAAGGAGTCCTTGGAAAAGGGACATATTCGTCCATCTTCGTCCCCTCTGGGAGCAGGTTTTTTTTTTCGTGGCAAAAAAAGATGGTTCCCTGAGGCCTTGTATAGATTATCGCCTTCTGAATAAGATTACAGTCAAATATCAGTATCCATTGCCATTATTGACTGATTTGTTTGCTCGCATTAAGGGGGCTAGGTGGTTCACTAAGATAGATCTTCGCGGTGCGTATAATCTTGTGCGGATAAAACAGGGTGATGAGTGGAAAACCGCATTTAATACGCCTGAGGGCCATTTTGAGTATTTGGTAATGCCTTTTGGACTTTCTAATGCTCCTTCAGTCTTTCAGTCCTTTATGCACAATATTTTCCGTGAATATCTGGATAAGTTTATGATTGTGTATTTGGATGATATTTTGGTGTTTTCTGATGACTGGGAGTCTCATGTTCTACAGGTCAGGAAGGTGTTTCAAGTCCTGCGGGCCAATTCTCTGTTTGTGAAGGGCTCAAAATGTCTCTTTGGAGTCCAGAAAATTTCTTTTTTGGGGTACATTTTTTCTCCTTCTACTATTGAGATGGATCCCGTCAAGGTTCAGGCGATTTGTGACTGGACACAACCTACATCTGTTAAGAGTCTTCAGAAGTTCTTGGGTTTAGCTAATTTTTATCGTCGGTTCATTATTAATTTTTCCAGTGTTGTTAAACCTTTGACTGATTTGACTAAAAAGGGTGCTGATGTGGCTAATTGGTCTCCTACGGCTGTGGAGGCCTTTCGGGAACTTAAGCGCCGGTTTTCTTCTGCTCCTGTGTTATGTCAACCAGATGTTTCACTTCCTTTTCAGGTTGAGGTTGATGCTTCCGAGATTGGAGCGGGGGCGGTTTTGTCACAGAGAAGTTCCAATGGCTCGGTGATGAAGCCATGTGCGTTCTTTTCTAGAAAATTCTCGCCCGCCGAGCGCAATTATGATGTGGGTAATCGGGAGCTTTTGGCCATGAAGTGGGCATTTGAGGAGTGGCGTCATTGGCTTGAGGGTGCTAGACATCGTGTGGTGGTCTTGACTGATCACAAAAATCTGATTTACCTTGAGTCTGCTAGGCGTCTGAATCCTAGACAGGCTCGTTGGTCGTTGTTTTTTTCTCGTTTCAATTTTGTGGTTTCATACCTGCCAGGTTCAAAGAATGTGAAGGCAGATGCTCTTTCCAGGAGTTTTGTGCCTGACTCTCCTGGAGACTCTGGGCCTACTGGTATCCTTAGGGATGGGGTAATATTGTCCGCCGTCTCCCCAGACTTGCGACGTGCATTGCAGGAGTTTCAGGTGGATAAACCTGATCGTTGTCCACCAGAAAGACTGTTTGTTCCGGATGATTGGACCAGTAGAGTCATCTCCGAGGTCCATTCTTCTGTGTTGGCTGGTCATCCTGGAATATTTGGTACTAGAGACTTGGTGGCCAGGTCTTTTTGGTGGCCTTCCTTGTCAAGGGATGTGCGCACCTTTGTGCAGTCTTGTGAAGTGTGTGCTCGGGCTAAGCCTTGCTGTTCTCGGGCCAGTGGGTTGTTGTTATCCTTGCCTATCCCGAAGAGGCCTTGGACGCACATTTCCATGGATTTTATTTCAGATCTCCCTGTCTCACAGAAAATGTCCGTTATCTGGGTTGTGTGTGACCGCTTTTCTAAGATGGTTCATTTGGTACCCTTGCCTAAGTTGCCATCCTCCTCTGAGTTGGTCCCTTTATTTTTTCAGAACGTGGTTCGTTTGCATGGGATTCCGGAGAATATCGTTTCTGACAGGGGATCCCAGTTTGTGTCTAGATTTTGGCGGACGTTTTGTGCTAAGATGGGCATTGATTTGTCTTTCTCGTCTGCATTCCATCCTCAGACGAATGGCCAGACGGAGCGAACTAATCAGACCTTGGAAACTTATTTAAGGTGTTTTGTTTCTGCTGATCAAGATGACTGGGTTGCCTTTTTGCCACTGGCCGAATTTGCCCTTAATAATCGGGCTAGTTCTGCTACTTTGGTCTCTCCTTTCTTTTGTAATTCGGGGTTTCATCCTCGTTTTTCCTCTGGTCAGGTGGAGCCTTCGGATTGTCCTGGAGTGGACGTGATGGTGGACAGGCTACATCAGATTTGGAATCAGGTGGTGGACAATTTGAAGTTGTCTCAGGAGAAGACTCAGCAGTTTGCTAATCGCCGTCGCCGCGTGGGTCCCCGACTTCTTGTTGGGGACTTGGTGTGGTTGTCTTCTCGTTTTGTCCCTATGAAGGTCTCTTCTCCTAAGTTCAAGCCTCGGTTCATCGGTCCTTATAAGATCTTGGAGATTCTTAACCCTGTGTCTTTTCGTTTGGATCTCCCAGCATCGTTTGCTATTCATAATGTGTTCCATCGGTCGTTATTGTGGAGGTATGAGGTGCCCGTTGTTCCTTCGGTTGAGCCTCCTGCTCCGGTGCTGGTGGAGGGAGAATTGGAGTATGTTGTTGAGAAGATCTTGGATTCTCGTGTTTCCAGACGTAAACTCCAGTATTTGGTTAAGTGGAAGGGTTATGGTCAGGAGGATAATTCCTGGGTGGTCGCCTCTGATGTTCATGCGACTGATTTGGTCCGCGCCTTCCATAGAGCTCATCCTGATCGCCCTGGGGGTTCTCGTGAGGGTTCGGTGACCCCTCCTCAAGGGGGGGGTACTGTTGTGGATTCTGTTTTTGGGCTCCCTCTGGTGGTTACGGCTGGTACTGGGTGACTTTGGTGGGTTGCGGTCTTTGGTTTCCACCTGTCCATCAGAGGCTGGGTGTTTCCTATTTAACCTGGCTTTCCTGTCATTCCCTTGCCGGCTATCAATGTACTCAGATGTGCTCAGTTTGGTTCCTGACTACCTGCTCCCAGATCTCTCAGGATAAGCTAAGTTCTGTTTTTCAGTTGTTTGGTTTTTTGTCCAGCTTGCTAATTATGACTCTATGCTAGCTGGTAGCTCTAGTGGGCTGAGGTTCTCCCCATGTGCCATGAGTTGGCACATGGGTTCTTGTAATCTCAGGATGGTTTTTGATTAGGGTTTTTTGCTGACCGCTCAGACCCCTTTTGTATCATTCTGCTTTCTAGTTATAGCGGGCCTCATTTTGCTAAATCTATTTTCATCTCTATGTGCGTGCCTTCCTCTCATTTCACCGTCAATACATGTGGGGGGCAACTATACCTTTTGGGGTTCATTCCTCTGGAGGCAAGCTAGGTTTTTATTTCCTCTGCAGTGCTAGTTAGCTCTTAGGCTGGCGCGTGGCGTCTAGAATCAACGTAGGCATGCTCCCTGGCTATTTCTAGTTGTGTTTGTTAGGAGTAGGGCACCGGTCAGCCCAGGTTCCATCACCCTAGAGCTCGTCCGTTATTTATGTTATTTTGCTTGTCCAGTGCGATCCCCAGCCATTGGGATCCATGACAGATGACCTTCAGATTTCACACAGACAGATGGCTTCTACCATTCAAAACTTTGGGAAAAATTAGTATCAAGTGCTGATATCTACACATGGACAATCTGTTCGTAACTATTTCATCTATTTTTATGTCTTGCTGCAATGTGGTTTTTCTGTGGACAATTCAATAAACCACTACCTTTTTTATGAGAATATCATGACATTTTTCTTTAAGAGTAATGCACCTGGTGAATAGTCTTGATTAAATAAATGTGCAAAATAAGCGTATTTAACATTGGCCAAGCCAGCCAGTTTTGTTTTTCTGTGCTATTTTTGCGTGAATTTCCTTCTTCTTGCACACGGGGGAAGAGTGAGGAGCTTCGCTAAACGTCAATTGTGCAAGTTTTCAGGAATTCCACTTCAAAACTACAAGTCACAAAGATTTCATAAGAACCTACGAGTAACGGAGACTTTAACAGGTGTCGGATGGATTGACAAGCACTAGCATTGGAAGTGCTGAAAATAGACGTGCTGAAGTCCAGAGCCCAGCATTATAAAGACAAGCTGAGATATTTCAAAGGAACTCAAGGTAAGAAAAATGGATTTGATTAATTCATATGCTAAATCAAGTCAGATAGAATTTGTAAGTTTGTACAAATCTAGCTTAGAAATATTTTGGCTTTCTTTTTTTGCAGAATGCAAGATAGCAAATCTAAAGTTAGATTCTAAGCTAGTATCTAGGAAAAAAAGAAAAAGAGCAACTGAAAAATATATTACATATGGTTTATGTATTTAACGAGTTTGTTACAGAGAAGTCCAAAAAAGACTGTGTAGAAAGAATTTCTAAGGAAATGGAAATTAATGATGTTCCCAAGATTGACTGTAATGTGGAAGATGAAGATGTGATGCACGTGTCTGTAATGACCACCCAAGGTGACCTTGTGTCTCATGATGAAAAACAAGATGGAGGACACGTAGGAGACATGACAACTGACAAAGATGACGTAGAAGGGTCACTAAAAATAGAAAATGACTCGGAGGCCCAACTACAAACTAAATCTAGAAAAATCTTGTTAAAATTATGCAAAATCATTCCTGCATATGATGACAAAATCCATGTGTGCAGAAATTCAGAGATATTTGAGAGTTTTGCTGATAAGTTTGATTTGACTAATGAGCAGAAAAATCAATTGTTTAAAATGTGGCTTCCAGAAATTTTTTCCAGAAGATTCTCATTAAAAATGCAGAATTATGAGTTCCATGACAAAATGATGATATAGAAAGATAAAAAAAATTGATATTCTGTGGATTAAAAGAAAATTATCCAAATCTTAATATTCTTCTAAAATTGAAGGTTGGCCAGAAAGAATGTACTTTTACATTCATGTCCATATTTGAGAGGGTGTATAGAATGGTCAGTACGAATTTGAATAAAAAATCAATGATAAATTGTTTTGTAAACAAATTTAGATTCCTAAATCCTGCATCTCGTGTTATTGCGTCACAAAAAGATTCTTTATTTGAATGTGTGCAATCCCTTGATTTTTCTAGAAAACATGAGAATCTTGAAAGAAAAACAAATCATACTAAGTTTTTGAAACCAGGTAGAATTATATCTTATGAGAAGCCAAAATCAAAATCTCCAAAATTGACCCCAAATCAAATCTATGAAGTACGAAGAAAATTACATATTTGCTACAAACCCTATGAGTCCATTAAAGATGTTGCTCTAAAAGGGTTAAAAGCTGAAGGGTCAAATCTCTCTGTAAAGATAGCGGAAATTGACAGACGGAAACAGGTGAGTATCCCAGGGGGTGAACTGAACACTCCATTATCACAGCTCATAAGTCTAAAAATGACCTTATTAAATAGCGCTTTTCAACAAATTATTGACAGGGAGTTGAGATTTGGTTTAGGAATTGGCTAAAAATGTAATTATATTATATGATGTGTAAATGAGTTATACAATGTATTATTTATTAATATGTAATTATTTTATACAATATATTTCTGCAGTTATATATATATATATATATATATATATATATATATATATATATATATATATATTTATTAATATAGTATACAGTAAATACTGTAGCATATTTGTATAAGTAGAGATTATATTAACTGTATTTTTATATGTATAATGAAATAATTAGAATTTACTCCAGTAATAATACTTAGAATTACATTAATTACATGTATTAAATATATACATATGTATAACATATTTAAATTATTTTGGTTTTAAATAAATATGAAATTAATCTTATCTTTTATTTTTTCCTTAGAGCTTTTATTTCAAAGCAGAAATTGAACAAAAAAACTTCTTACATTTATGTCTTTATTCACACAGGAAGTTATAATAACTGCATGATTTTATATATTTAACATTTAAAATAAATAATATATAACTAACAATCTAAAATTTGTGTACTGTAATTTTTGTTCTGTAACATAATCTAAAACTTGTTTTTTATTTCCTTCACTGCATGGTGCATGACATGTGACAGCTGTGAGTTAAAAAAATAAAGATATCATATAACCTTGTTTTAGTGTAAGAAGAATTTAGAAACCTCCTAGCGGATTCAGTTGCAGGCCTTGTAACAGAAATAGCTGTGGAACAAATGCTCAAGTTTTTTATGGATGAGTCCTATCCATAGGTTAGAACATAGCGTAAATGTAGATAGTGTTAGATAATATTTGGGGAATATTACAAAAAAAATATTAGAATATTAAATTTAATCGTTTACAATGCGCATTAATAATTAGGATACAATATTTTGGGTTAATATACATGTATTCTTATTCTTTGTATGTGAAATATGTATTGTGAACTATGTGAGTCACAGTCTGAGTGACAGATGACAGATGAGCGTATGAGCAGCTGCTAAGAGTGAAGTTAACGTAAGAGTGACTATAGCGTGGATTGTTACAGTATGAAAGAGGCCTCATGATTTATGGTATGTTGGAAAAAAAACAACAACTTTGTCTTTAAGAGAAAATAAGATTCAGTTACATTATTAGAATATTAAGATATATTTAAATATTATTTACTCAACATATATTTCTATATTTCTTTAGTAATTATTATTTCTTGATTTAGTTAATAGTGAATAAGTGCATCACACATCAATATGGTTTATCAAGAAAATCTACATTTAGAACATTTTTCCAAATTATAATTTTTTTATATTCAGTGTTTTTTTTTTTAATTAAATAGATGGGCTCACATCTTCAAACAAATATAAGTCATAAAGCTGATATGACAGTTATAAAAAATAATTATTTTTAATTTTGTTTTTTACAAATTAATTTTTACAAAAAATAATATTTTTTGATATTAAAGGGGAAATGTGTTTTTGATCTTGATTACATCATCACATTTCATCAATACCTCTTCACACATTTTAATAAAGAAGAAATATTAATAAGGTACTATTGGGTATAATAACATTAAGTGTTATAAAAGTAATTTTTTTCTCTAATGAAGGATATTATATGCAAAGTTGCATAATTTCAATATTTTGGTAATCCAAGGTTATGACAACATCTCAATGAGGAAAATATTAAGGAATGCGTTATTGAGACATAACCTCAGCATTTATCATCAACATATAAAGACCTTATTCTTATTTTTATTTTTATTCTCATTTTTATTTTTCATTTTTTATTTTTTCTTACTTCATTTTTATTCTTAATTTTTATTTTTTATCTAAAAAAAAATCAATATTTAATAAAGTAAGGTCTAATACAAGAATATTACTTTATCAAATATAGTGATCATATGGTTTCATTACATAAGAAATGTTTCAATTCTGAGTAAAATACAACAATTCTTTTACCTATTCATTCATTTGTTCATATATATATTCTTATTTTGGTTCATGGCTACACATTTTTACATATAATTTATTAATAAAGTTTAATAACAAAGATGGAAATATTTGTTACGTAAAAAGACACACTGACATCTATGGGTTGTAAAAGAAATTACACCTACGACATAAAAATGTCACATGAAGAATTGGTTAATAATGTATTATCATTTATTATCACTTTTTATTATTTTATTTTTTTCCAAATATGAATTCCATATTAATATTTTGATAATAATTATATGGATATTATTGATTGCTATGGTACGCTGTGATATTATAAGTTAGGAAAATTACCAGATTTGGTATAGAATAGGGAATGAAGACTTCAATCAAGATACTGAAGACGTTAATAAAGACTTTTTATATTTCTAAATTCAATTCATCCTTAAAAGTTGCAAGAAGAAAAGGCGTTATCCAGAAGTTCCACAAGGTAACAATGCTATGATTTCTGAATAATAATAGACTGTGTCAAATACAATTCATGTCACCACTCACAACTACAGCATCCATCACTCACAACTATGAGTACAGTATCTAAATTACCAAGAGGACAATGATCCTATGATGCTAAAATGAACTGTGTTATTACGTTTTATCATGTTCCAGTGGTTTCCTATCACCTATAAGACTTCCATGAAAGCTGGTGAACAATCAGGTAATTGTCAGGACGCTACAACCCTGACATGTGTCCTGTGCACTAAGGACTTGTTATGGTGCTATGTTTAGCAAGGAAGAGTCAATGTAACCCTTGCTGTGCTGACCAAAGATGTCACACCTGTTCCAAGACCAATGTGGATGATATGGAAGGATTCCAGATCCAAGGCGAGCCAATGTAAGTCCAGGTCTCTAAAGGTGACACTGCACAGATATTAAAGCTACATTTCATCTATGAACTTTGTTTTCTTATCAACATTTGAATTTATGGACTTTGATTGACACATGACACACAGTCTCTACAATATCTACATGATATCATCTATTTCAAAAGAATTATAATAAAGATTGTTTTACAAGAACCAAGAAGAAGACATCAAGATGAAGACCAGATGACACCAGATGACATCAGACCTGAGATGCTTCAAGTAGATATAGGGAAGTATAATTATATATTTTATATGAATATTGGTCACGGCTTACCATAACAAGAATTCACATCTCATTATATTATTGAGTACGTATAGCAATATTATTATTATTATTTATATTATTATGAACATTAAATTATTTTGCCAAAGAAGAAGAAAAGAAGAAAGAAGATCTTATTAATATATTTTATTTGAGGGTTCCAATCAATGTCTGTCACCCTCAAAAGAGGAAATTGTTAAATATTAATTAATTGAATTATTCTTATTCAATCCTGTACTGAGCACATTGCTTCTTGCTGACATTACAAAGGGCTATTTCTGTGCATGAAGCTCAGAGTATAAGTCAACTCCATATAAAGGGAACATGTGGTCTGTAGGAAACATATATAAACGTCTCTTAGGAGGGTGTGGGGGCTTTTGTCACGTGGGGGATGTCACCTCCTGCCTTCATCATCATTCTCCATGGACATCAGACAAGTCACTCAAGGAAGCAACAGCTGGTAGCGGTAGCCATGATGACTGTTGTGGATTCTGTTTTTGGGCTCCCTCTGGTGGTTACGGCTGGTACTGGGTGACTTTGGTGGGTTGCGGTCTCTGGTTTCCACCTGTCCATCAGAGGCTGGGTGTTTCCTATTTAACCTGGCTTTCCTGTCATTCCCTTGCCGGCTATCAATGTACTCAGATGTGCTCAGTTTGGTTCCTGACTACCTGCTCACAGATCTCTCAGGATAAGCTAAGTTCTGTTTTTCAGTTGTTTGGTTTTTTGTCCAGCTTGCTAAATATTATTCTATGCTAGTTGGAAGCTCTAGTGGGCTGAGGTTCTCCCCATGTGCCATGAGTTGGCACATGGGTTCTTGTAATCTCAGGATGGTTTTTGATTAGGGTTTTTTGCTGACCGCTCAGACCCCTTTTGTATCATTCTGCTTTCTAGTTATAGCGGGCCTCATTTTGCTAAATCTATTTTCATCTCTATGTGCGTGCCTTCCTCTCATTTCACCGTCAATACATGTGGGGGGCAACTATACCTTTTGGGGTTCATTCCTCTGGAGGCAAGCTAGGTCTTTATTTCCTCTGCAGTGGTAGTTAGCTCTTAGGCTGGCGCGTGGCGTCTAGAATCAACGTACGCACGCTCCCTGGCTATTTCTAGTTGTGTTTGTTAGGAGTAGGGCAGCGGTCAGCCCAGGTTCCATCACCCTAGAGCTCGTCCGTTATTTGTGTTATTTTGCTTGTCCAGTGCGATCCCCAGCCATTGGGATCCATGACAGTATAGCCGGCCCACAAAGTGTTAATTGTTTGGGCTGAAGCAGGAGAAAAAGAAGTGTTTAAGGGAAATTTTTTTTTTTTCCCCTCAGAGTTTTGCTGCCTAGCCCTTAATTGCTGTCTAGCTGCTTCTTACCTCCTCTTAACCCTTGAATGGCTCTGACCTTAGCTGTTTAACATGGATGTCCAGAGTTTGGCTTCCAGCCTGAGTAATCTTGCTGCAAAAGTTCAAAACATACAGGATTTTGTTGTTCACACTCCCATGTCTGAACCTAGAATTCCTATTCCAGAGTTTTTTTCTGGAGATAGATCTACCTTCCTGAATTTCAGGAACAATTGCAAATTGTTTCTTTCTTCGAAATCTCGCTCCTCTGGGGACCCTGCTCAGCAGGTTAAGATTGTTATATCTTTCCTGCGGGGCGACCCTCAGAATTGGGCATTTGCATTGGCACCAGGGGATCCTGCATTGCTCAGTGTGGATGCGTTTTTTCTGGCACTGGGATTGCTCTATGAGGAACCTAACCTGGAGATTCAGGCTGAAAAGGCTTTATTAGCCCTCTCTCAGGGGCATGATGAAGCGGAAGTATATTGTCAAAAATTTCGGAAATGGTCGGTGCTTACTCAGTGGAATGAGTGCGCCCTGGCTGCAAACTTCAGAGATGGTCTTTCTGAGGCCATTAAGGATATTATGGTGGGGTTCCCTGCGCCTACAGGTCTGAATGAGTCTATGGCTATGGCCATTCAGATTGATCGGCGTTTACGGGAGCGCAAACCTGTGCACCAGTTGGCGGTGTCTTCTGAACAGGCACCTGAGACTATGCAATGTGATAGAATTCAGTCCAGAAGTGAACGGCAAAATTATAGGCGGAAAAATGGATTGTGTTTTTATTGTGGTGATTCAGCTCATGTTATATCAGCATGCTCTAAACGCACAAAAAATGTTGATAAATCTATTGCCATTAGTACTCTGCAGTCTAAGTTCATTTTGTCTGTAACTCTGATTTGTTCACTGTCTTCCATTTCCGTCGATGCCTATGTGGATTCGGGCGCTGCCCTGAGTCTTATGGATTGGTCATTTGCCAAACGCTGTGGTTTTAGTCTGGAGCCTCTGGAAGTTCCTATTCCTTTGAAGGGAATTGACTCTACACCATTGGCTATGAATAAACTGCAGTACTGGACACAAGTGACCATGCGCATGACTCCCGTTCATCAGGAGGTGATTCGCTTCCTTGTACTGTATAATTTACATGATGTACTAGTGCTTGGTCTGCCATGGTTACAAACTCATAATCCTGTCCTGGATTGGAAAACAATGTCTGTGTTAAGCTGGGGATGTCAGGGGGTTCATGATTATGCACCTCTGATTTCAATCGCTTCATCTACTCCTTCTGAGGTCCCTGCGTTTTTGTCTGACTATCGGGATGTTTTTGAGGAGCCTAAGCTCAATTCGCTCCCTCCTCATAGGGATTGTGACTGTGCTATAGAATTAATTCCTGGCAGTAAGTTCCCTAAGGGTCGTTTATTTAATCTGTCAGTGCCAGAGCATACTGCTATGCGGAATTATATTAAGGAGTCCTTGGAAAAGGGACATATTCGTCCATCTTCGTCCCCTCTGGGAGCAGGTTTTTTTTTTCGTGGCAAAAAAAGATGGTTCCCTGAGGCCTTGTATAGATTATCGCCTTCTGAATAAGATTACAGTCAAATATCAGTATCCATTGCCATTATTGACTGATTTGTTTGCTCGCATTAAGGGGGCTAGGTGGTTCACTAAGATAGATCTTCGCGGTGCGTATAATCTTGTGCGGATAAAACAGGGTGATGAGTGGAAAACCGCATTTAATACGCCTGAGGGCCATTTTGAGTATTTGGTAATGCCTTTTGGACTTTCTAATGCTCCTTCAGTCTTTCAGTCCTTTATGCACAATATTTTCCGTGAATATCTGGATAAGTTTATGATTGTGTATTTGGATGATATTTTGGTGTTTTCTGATGACTGGGAGTCTCATGTTCTACAGGTCAGGAAGGTGTTTCAAGTCCTGCGGGCCAATTCTCTGTTTGTGAAGGGCTCAAAATGTCTCTTTGGAGTCCAGAAAATTTCTTTTTTGGGGTACATTTTTTCTCCTTCTACTATTGAGATGGATCCCGTCAAGGTTCAGGCGATTTGTGACTGGACACAACCTACATCTGTTAAGAGTCTTCAGAAGTTCTTGGGTTTAGCTAATTTTTATCGTCGGTTCATTATTAATTTTTCCAGTGTTGTTAAACCTTTGACTGATTTGACTAAAAAGGGTGCTGATGTGGCTAATTGGTCTCCTACGGCTGTGGAGGCCTTTCGGGAACTTAAGCGCCGGTTTTCTTCTGCTCCTGTGTTATGTCAACCAGATGTTTCACTTCCTTTTCAGGTTGAGGTTGATGCTTCCGAGATTGGAGCGGGGGCGGTTTTGTCACAGAGAAGTTCCAATGGCTCGGTGATGAAGCCATGTGCGTTCTTTTCTAGAAAATTCTCGCCCGCCGAGCGCAATTATGATGTGGGTAATCGGGAGCTTTTGGCCATGAAGTGGGCATTTGAGGAGTGGCGTCATTGGCTTGAGGGTGCTAGACATCGTGTGGTGGTCTTGACTGATCACAAAAATCTGATTTACCTTGAGTCTGCTAGGCGTCTGAATCCTAGACAGGCTCGTTGGTCGTTGTTTTTTTCTCGTTTCAATTTTGTGGTTTCATACCTGCCAGGTTCAAAGAATGTGAAGGCAGATGCTCTTTCCAGGAGTTTTGTGCCTGACTCTCCTGGAGACTCTGGGCCTACTGGTATCCTTAGGGATGGGGTAATATTGTCCGCCGTCTCCCCAGACTTGCGACGTGCATTGCAGGAGTTTCAGGTGGATAAACCTGATCGTTGTCCACCAGAAAGACTGTTTGTTCCGGATGATTGGACCAGTAGAGTCATCTCCGAGGTCCATTCTTCTGTGTTGGCTGGTCATCCTGGAATATTTGGTACTAGAGACTTGGTGGCCAGGTCTTTTTGGTGGCCTTCCTTGTCAAGGGATGTGCGCACCTTTGTGCAGTCTTGTGAAGTGTGTGCTCGGGCTAAGCCTTGCTGTTCTCGGGCCAGTGGGTTGTTGTTATCCTTGCCTATCCCGAAGAGGCCTTGGACGCACATTTCCATGGATTTTATTTCAGATCTCCCTGTCTCACAGAAAATGTCCGTTATCTGGGTTGTGTGTGACCGCTTTTCTAAGATGGTTCATTTGGTACCCTTGCCTAAGTTGCCATCCTCCTCTGAGTTGGTCCCTTTATTTTTTCAGAACGTGGTTCGTTTGCATGGGATTCCGGAGAATATCGTTTCTGACAGGGGATCCCAGTTTGTGTCTAGATTTTGGCGGACGTTTTGTGCTAAGATGGGCATTGATTTGTCTTTCTCGTCTGCATTCCATCCTCAGACGAATGGCCAGACGGAGCGAACTAATCAGACCTTGTAAACTTATTTAAGGTGTTTTGTTTCTGCTGATCAAGATGACTGGGTTGCCTTTTTGCCACTGGCCGAATTTGCCCTTAATAATCGGGCTAGTTCTGCTACTTTGGTCTCTCCTTTCTTTTGTAATTCGGGGTTTCATCCTCGTTTTTCCTCTGGTCAGGTGGAGCCTTCGGATTGTCCTGGAGTGGACGTGATGGTGGACAGGCTACATCAGATTTGGAATCAGGTGGTGGACAATTTGAAGTTGTCTCAGGAGAAGACTCAGCAGTTTGCTAATCGCCGTCGCCGCGTGGGTCCCCGACTTCTTGTTGGGGACTTGGTGTGGTTGTCTTCTCGTTTTGTCCCTATGAAGGTCTCTTCTCCTAAGTTCAAGCCTCGGTTCATCGGTCCTTATAAGATCTTGGAGATTCTTAACCCTGTGTCTTTTCGTTTGGATCTCCCAGCATCGTTTGCTATTCATAATGTGTTCCATCGGTCGTTATTGTGGAGGTATGAGGTGCCCGTTGTTCCTTCGGTTGAGCCTCCTGCTCCGGTGCTGGTGGAGGGAGAATTGGAGTATGTTGTTGAGAAGATCTTGGATTCTCGTGTTTCCAGACGTAAACTCCAGTATTTGGTTAAGTGGAAGGGTTATGGTCAGGAGGATAATTCCTGGGTGGTCGCCTCTGATGTTCATGCGACTGATTTGGTCCGCGCCTTCCATAGAGCTCATCCTGATCGCCCTGGGGGTTCTCGTGAGGGTTCGGTGACCCCTCCTCAAGGGGGGGGTACTGTTGTGGATTCTGTTTTTGGGCTCCCTCTGGTGGTTACGGCTGGTACTGGGTGACTTTGGTGGGTTGCGGTCTTTGGTTTCCACCTGTCCATCAGAGGCTGGGTGTTTCCTATTTAACCTGGCTTTCCTGTCATTCCCTTGCCGGCTATCAATGTACTCAGATGTGCTCAGTTTGGTTCCTGACTACCTGCTCCCAGATCTCTCAGGATAAGCTAAGTTCTGTTTTTCAGTTGTTTGGTTTTTTGTCCAGCTTGCTAATTATGACTCTATGCTAGCTGGTAGCTCTAGTGGGCTGAGGTTCTCCCCATGTGCCATGAGTTGGCACATGGGTTCTTGTAATCTCAGGATGGTTTTTGATTAGGGTTTTTTGCTGACCGCTCAGACCCCTTTTGTATCATTCTGCTTTCTAGTTATAGCGGGCCTCATTTTGCTAAATCTATTTTCATCTCTATGTGCGTGCCTTCCTCTCATTTCACCGTCAATACATGTGGGGGGCAACTATACCTTTTGGGGTTCATTCCTCTGGAGGCAAGCTAGGTTTTTATTTCCTCTGCAGTGCTAGTTAGCTCTTAGGCTGGCGCGTGGCGTCTAGAATCAACGTAGGCATGCTCCCTGGCTATTTCTAGTTGTGTTTGTTAGGAGTAGGGCACCGGTCAGCCCAGGTTCCATCACCCTAGAGCTCGTCCGTTATTTATGTTATTTTGCTTGTCCAGTGCGATCCCCAGCCATTGGGATCCATGACAGATGACCTTCAGATTTCACACAGACAGATGGCTTCTACCATTCAAAACTTTGGGAAAAATTAGTATCAAGTGCTGATATCTACACATGGACAATCTGTTCGTAACTATTTCATCTATTTTTATGTCTTGCTGCAATGTGGTTTTTCTGTGGACAATTCAATAAACCACTACCTTTTTTATGAGAATATCATGACATTTTTCTTTAAGAGTAATGCACCTGGTGAATAGTCTTGATTAAATAAATGTGCAAAATAAGCGTATTTAACATTGGCCAAGCCAGCCAGTTTTGTTTTTCTGTGCTATTTTTGCGTGAATTTCCTTCTTCTTGCACACGGGGGAAGAGTGAGGAGCTTCGCTAAACGTCAATTGTGCAAGTTTTCAGGAATTCCACTTCAAAACTACAAGTCACAAAGATTTCATAAGAACCTACGAGTAACGGAGACTTTAACAGGTGTCGGATGGATTGACAAGCACTAGCATTGGAAGTGCTGAAAATAGACGTGCTGAAGTCCAGAGCCCAGCATTATAAAGACAAGCTGAGATATTTCAAAGGAACTCAAGGTAAGAAAAATGGATTTGATTAATTCATATGCTAAATCAAGTCAGATAGAATTTGTAAGTTTGTACAAATCTAGCTTAGAAATATTTTGGCTTTCTTTTTTTGCAGAATGCAAGATAGCAAATCTAAAGTTAGATTCTAAGCTAGTATCTAGGAAAAAAAGAAAAAGAGCAACTGAAAAATATATTACATATGGTTTATGTATTTAACGAGTTTGTTACAGAGAAGTCCAAAAAAGACTGTGTAGAAAGAATTTCTAAGGAAATGGAAATTAATGATGTTCCCAAGATTGACTGTAATGTGGAAGATGAAGATGTGATGCACGTGTCTGTAATGACCACCCAAGGTGACCTTGTGTCTCATGATGAAAAACAAGATGGAGGACACGTAGGAGACATGACAACTGACAAAGATGACGTAGAAGGGTCACTAAAAATAGAAAATGACTCGGAGGCCCAACTACAAACTAAATCTAGAAAAATCTTGTTAAAATTATGCAAAATCATTCCTGCATATGATGACAAAATCCATGTGTGCAGAAATTCAGAGATATTTGAGAGTTTTGCTGATAAGTTTGATTTGACTAATGAGCAGAAAAATCAATTGTTTAAAATGTGGCTTCCAGAAATTTTTTCCAGAAGATTCTCATTAAAAATGCAGAATTATGAGTTCCATGACAAAATGATGATATAGAAAGATAAAAAAAATTGATATTCTGTGGATTAAAAGAAAATTATCCAAATCTTAATATTCTTCTAAAATTGAAGGTTGGCCAGAAAGAATGTACTTTTACATTCATGTCCATATTTGAGAGGGTGTATAGAATGGTCAGTACGAATTTGAATAAAAAATCAATGATAAATTGTTTTGTAAACAAATTTAGATTCCTAAATCCTGCATCTCGTGTTATTGCGTCACAAAAAGATTCTTTATTTGAATGTGTGCAATCCCTTGATTTTTCTAGAAAACATGAGAATCTTGAAAGAAAAACAAATCATACTAAGTTTTTGAAACCAGGTAGAATTATATCTTATGAGAAGCCAAAATCAAAATCTCCAAAATTGACCCCAAATCAAATCTATGAAGTACGAAGAAAATTACATATTTGCTACAAACCCTATGAGTCCATTAAAGATGTTGCTCTAAAAGGGTTAAAAGCTGAAGGGTCAAATCTCTCTGTAAAGATAGCGGAAATTGACAGACGGAAACAGGTGAGTATCCCAGGGGGTGAACTGAACACTCCATTATCACAGCTCATAAGTCTAAAAATGACCTTATTAAATAGCGCTTTTCAACAAATTATTGACAGGGAGTTGAGATTTGGTTTAGGAATTGGCTAAAAATGTAATTATATTATATGATGTGTAAATGAGTTATACAATGTATTATTTATTAATATGTAATTATTTTATACAATATATTTCTGCAGTTATATATATATATATATATATATATATATATATATATATATATATATATATATATATATATATTTATTAATATAGTATACAGTAAATACTGTAGCATATTTGTATAAGTAGAGATTATATTAACTGTATTTTTATATGTATAATGAAATAATTAGAATTTACTCCAGTAATAATACTTAGAATTACATTAATTACATGTATTAAATATATACATATGTATAACATATTTAAATTATTTTGGTTTTAAATAAATATGAAATTAATCTTATCTTTTATTTTTTCCTTAGAGCTTTTATTTCAAAGCAGAAATTGAACAAAAAAACTTCTTACATTTATGTCTTTATTCACACAGGAAGTTATAATAACTGCATGATTTTATATATTTAACATTTAAAATAAATAATATATAACTAACAATCTAAAATTTGTGTACTGTAATTTTTGTTCTGTAACATAATCTAAAACTTGTTTTTTATTTCCTTCACTGCATGGTGCATGACATGTGACAGCTGTGAGTTAAAAAAATAAAGATATCATATAACCTTGTTTTAGTGTAAGAAGAATTTAGAAACCTCCTAGCGGATTCAGTTGCAGGCCTTGTAACAGAAATAGCTGTGGAACAAATGCTCAAGTTTTTTATGGATGAGTCCTATCCATAGGTTAGAACATAGCGTAAATGTAGATAGTGTTAGATAATATTTGGGGAATATTACAAAAAAAATATTAGAATATTAAATTTAATCGTTTACAATGCGCATTAATAATTAGGATACAATATTTTGGGTTAATATACATGTATTCTTATTCTTTGTATGTGAAATATGTATTGTGAACTATGTGAGTCACAGTCTGAGTGACAGATGACAGATGAGCGTATGAGCAGCTGCTAAGAGTGAAGTTAACGTAAGAGTGACTATAGCGTGGATTGTTACAGTATGAAAGAGGCCTCATGATTTATGGTATGTTGGAAAAAAAACAACAACTTTGTCTTTAAGAGAAAATAAGATTCAGTTACATTATTAGAATATTAAGATATATTTAAATATTATTTACTCAACATATATTTCTATATTTCTTTAGTAATTATTATTTCTTGATTTAGTTAATAGTGAATAAGTGCATCACACATCAATATGGTTTATCAAGAAAATCTACATTTAGAACATTTTTCCAAATTATAATTTTTTTATATTCAGTGTTTTTTTTTTTAATTAAATAGATGGGCTCACATCTTCAAACAAATATAAGTCATAAAGCTGATATGACAGTTATAAAAAATAATTATTTTTAATTTTGTTTTTTACAAATTAATTTTTACAAAAAATAATATTTTTTGATATTAAAGGGGAAATGTGTTTTTGATCTTGATTACATCATCACATTTCATCAATACCTCTTCACACATTTTAATAAAGAAGAAATATTAATAAGGTACAATTGGGTATAATAACATTAAGTGTTATAAAAGTAATTTTTTTCTCTAATGAAGGATATTATATGCAAAGTTGCATAATTTCAATATTTTGGTAATCCAAGGTTATGACAACATCTCAATGAGGAAAATATTAAGGAATGCGTTATTGAGACATAACCTCAGCATTTATCATCAACATATAAAGACCTTATTCTTATTTTTATTTTTATTCTCATTTTTATTTTTCATTTTTTATTTTTTCTTACTTCATTTTTATTCTTAATTTTTATTTTGTATCTAAAAAAAAATCAATATTTAATAAAGTAAGGTCTAATACAAGAATATTACTTTATCAAATATAGTGATCATATGGTTTAATTACATAAGAAATGTTTCAATTCTGAGTAAAATACAACAATTCTTTTACCTATTCATTCATTTGTTCATATATATATTCTTATTTTGGTTCATGGCTACACATTTTTACATATAATTTATTAATAAAGTTTAATAACAAAGATGGAAATATTTGTTACGTAAAAAGACACACTGACATCTATGGGTTGTAAAAGAAATTACACCTACGACATAAAAATGTCACATGAAGAATATGGTTAATAATGTATTATCATTTATTATCACTTTTTATTGTTTTATTTTTTTCCAAATATGAATTCCATATTAATATTTTGATAATACTTATATGGATATCATTGATTGCTATGGTACGCTGTGATATTATAAGTTAGGAAAATTACCAGATTTGGTATAGAATAGGGAATGAAGACTTCAATCAAGATACTGAAGACGTTAATAAAAACTTTTTATATTTCTAAATTCAATTCATCCTTAAAAGTTGCAAGAAGATAAGGCGTTATCCAGAAGTTCCACAAGGTAACAATGCTATGATTTCTGAATAATAATAGACTGTGTCAAATACAATTCATGTCACCACTCACAACTACAGCATCCATCACTCACAACTATGAGTACAGTATCTAAATTACCAAGAGGACAATGATCCTATGATGCTAAAATGAACTGTGTTATTACGTTTTATCATGTTCCAGTGGTTTCCTATCACCTATAAGACTTCCATGAAAGCTGGTGAACAATCAGGTAATTGTCAGGACGCTACAACCCTGACATGTGTCCTGTGCACTAAGGACTTGTTATGGTGCTATGTTTAGCAAGGAGGAGTCAATGTAACCCTTGCTGTGCTGACCAAAGATGTCACACCTGTTCCAAGACCAATGTGGATGATATGGAAGGATTCCAGATCCAAGGCGAGCCAATGTAAGTCCAGGTCTCTAAAGGTGACACTGCACAGATATTAAAGCTACATTTCATCTATGAACTTTGTTTTCTTATCAACATTTGAATTTATGGACTTT
This sequence comes from Ranitomeya variabilis, assembly GCF_051348905.1. NCBI lineage: Eukaryota > Metazoa > Chordata > Amphibia > Anura > Dendrobatidae > Ranitomeya > Ranitomeya variabilis. The sequence goes on along the minus strand of NC_135233.1, from coordinate 501,486,305 downwards.
GATTGACACATGACACACAGTCTCTACAATATCTACATGATATCATCTATTTCAAAAGAATTATAATAAAGATTGTTTTACAAGAACCAAGAAGAAGACATCAAGATGAAGACCAGATGACACCAGATGACATCAGACCTGAGATGCTTCAAGTAGATATAGGGAAGTATAATTATATATTTTATATGAATATTGGTCACGGCTTACCATAACAAGAATTCACATCTCATTATATTATTGAGTACGTATAGCAATATTATTATTATTATTTATATTATTATGAACATTAAATTATTTTGCCAAAGAAGAAGAAAAGAAGAAAGAAGATCTTATTAATATATTTTATTTGAGGGTTCCAATCAATGTCTGTCACCCTCAAAAGAGGAAATTGTTAAATATTAATTAATTGAATTATTCTTATTCAATCCTGTACTGAGCACATTGCTTCTTGCTGACATTACAAAGGGCTATTTCTGTGCATGAAGCTCAGAGTATAAGTCAACTCCATATAAAGGGAACATGTGGTCTGTAGGAAACATATATAAACGTCTCTTAGGAGGGTGTGGGGGCTTTTGTCACGTGGGGGATGTCAGCTCCTGCCTTCATCATCATTCTCCATGGACATCAGACAAGTCACTCAAGGAAGCAACAGCTGGTAGCGGTAGCCATGATGACCTTCAGATTTCACACAGACAGATGGCTTCTACCATTCAAAACTTTGGGAAAAATTAGTATCAAGTGCTGATATCTACACATGGACAATCTGTTCGTAACTATTTCATCTATTTTTATGTCTTGCTGCAATGTGGTTTTTCTGTGGACAATTCAATAAACCACTACCTTTTTTATGAGAATATCATGACATTTTTCTTCAAGAGTAATGCACCTGGTGAATAGTCTTGATTAAATAAATGTGCAAAATAAGCATATTTAACACTTTTTGAATGCAAAATTTGCTGGAATCATTAGCAGACACCATATTGCGTTTACCGATCATGGGCATTGCTGCAGAGCATCAGTTCTCATATAGAGCTGACACCCACATTTGATTGTGGCAGCACTCATTGTGAGCGCATTCGATCAATACGCCATATATATGATGATTTGTGTAAACAGCTTCCGCAGCACCGTATATATATGGTGCATGTCAGTAAGAGTGAAAAGTTTATTTTTCTACCCATGCTTAGTGAAAGGAAGTTGACCTGTGTGCAATTTGTGTCACATGGTCTGTTAGTATACACTTTACCTTTTCTGAAAAGCCACAGTGGCTACATCACTATTAAGCAAGAAGCAAGGCTAACCAAACAACACCATGAAGACCAAGGAGATCTCTAATCAAGTCAGGGAAAAAGTAGTTGAGAAGTACAAGTCAGGGTTGTGTCAGAAAAACATATCCCAATCTCTGATGATCTCCCAAGCACCAACAAATCAATTGTAATCAAATGGAAAAATCAAGGCACCACAGCAAACCTGCCAAGAGAGGGCCCCCCCAGCAAAACTCTCAGCCCAGGCCACCAAACCAGCATAGCTCCTCATCCCAAGAACACCATCCCTACAGTGAAACATGGTGATGGAAGCATTATGCTCTAAGGATGGTTTTTGGCAGTAGGGACAGGCAAAATAGTCTGAGTTAAGGGGAATATATATGGAGCAAAGCCTGTTTTAGTCTGTCAGAGATTTGAGACTAGGATTGAGGTTCACCTTCCTAAAATGCAATGACCCAAAGTATACTGCTAAAAAAACACTCGAGTGGTTTAATGGGAAATGTGTAAATGCTTTGGAGTGGCCTAGTCAAAGCCCAGAACATGATACAATTGACAGTCTGGTTAGACTGGAAAGATTGCTGTTTTTCAGAGGAAACCTTCTAACTTGAAGCACCTGGAGCAGTTTTGCCTTGAGGAATGGGCAAAAATTCCAGTGGCAAGATTTGGAAACCTCATGGAGGCTTATCTAAAGTGACTTGCAGCTGTAATTACAGCAAAAGTAGGCTCTACAAAGTACTTTTAATTTATTTATTCTATTGTTTGCTTCACATAGAAATGAAAACCAAATATTCACAGTTACAGACATGTTCTTCACATGAACTGATGCAAACCCTCAAACACAAACAGTGAAACTCAAGGTTGTGAGGTTGCAAAACACAAAACATGGCAAGAGGTTAATTCTTTCACAAGCCTTGTAGGCAACAAGATGGCATAACCACCATGACAAGGTCAACAATACATAGCTACCAAAAAAGGATATTGCTGTCTTAACATGCTGACTGTTATGCTGACATAACAGTGGTGCAAAGTTTGTCTTTTTTTTCACAGGGTGACATTCTTTTACATAACCTGTCAATACAGGCAAAGATTGGACTGTGTCAGATAGTGTATGGACACTTGATAAAAATAGGACTACTCAATGTCAGTCTATATTTTACATTTCTAGGAAGAAAATCAAAAGAATGGCCCAATGATGAGTCCTGCCGAATTGTTATTCTATGACAGGGTATTTGTATTTTGTAGTGTAATTATTTGCAATGTCTGGGCAGATCATTTTATGTACTTTTGCAAAATGCCTAAAACGCCATTGATTTCATTGTGATGGCTTCATAATGCTAGCATGTTTGACATTTGTAAAAATGTTGCATCCTATTTAAAAAAAAACAAACAAACATGCTCATTTTCTACTAGGACTCAAACCTGTTGCTCATATATTTATTTTTTGGGAGCATAAACAAAACCGTGAGATTGGATGACACCAACTGTATGTTGTCACATTGCAATTGACAGACATATACACTCACTGGCCACTTTATTAGGTACACCTGTCCAACTTCTTGTTAACACTTAATTTCTAATCAGCCAATCACATGGCGGCAACTCAGTGCATTTAGGCATGTAGACATGGTCAAGACAATCTCCTGCAGTTCAAACCGAGCATCAGTATGGGGAAGAAAGGTGATTTGAGTGCCTTTGAACGTGGCATGGTTGTTGGTGCCAGAAGGGCTGGTCTGAGTATTTCAGAAACTGCTGATCTACTGGGATTTTCACGCACAACCATCTCTAGGGTTTACAGAGAATGGTCCGAAAAAGAAAAAAAATCCAGTGAGCGGCAGTTCTGTGGGCGGAAATGCCTTGTTGATGCCAGAGGTCAGAGGAGAATGGGCAGACTGGTTCGAGCTGATAGAAAGGCAACAGTGACTCAAATCGCCACCCGTTACAACCAAGGTAGGCCTAAGAGCATCTCTGAACGCACAGTGCATCGAACTTTGAGGCAGATGGGCTACAGCAGCAGAAGACCACACCGGGTACCACTCCTTTCAGCTAAGAACAGGAAACTGAGGCTACAATTTGTACAAGCTCATCGAAATTGGACAGTAGAAGATTGGAAAAACATTGCTTGGTCTGTTGAGTCTCGATTTCTGCTGCGACATTCGGATGGTAGGGTCAGAATTTGGTGTAAACAACATGAAAGCATGGATCCATCCTGCCTTGTATGGAGCATCTTTGGGATGTGCAGCCGACAAATCTGCGGCAACTGTGTGATGCCATCATGTCAATATGGACCAAAATCTCTGAGGAATGCTTCCAGCACCTTGTTGAATCTATGCCACGAAGAATTGAGGCAGTTCTGAAGGCAAAAGGGGGTCCAACCCGTTACTAGCATGGTGTACCTAATAAAGTGGCCGGTGAGTGTAAGTATTTAGAAAGAAAATATTACACTCCATTAAATAAGTTGTCTAATTTAGACCATTCCTATTTTGAAACAGTGCACCCAAAGTATAAGCTGATCAGGTTATCCTGCGACTGCAAACTTCAGAAGCCTCTAATAAATATGGGAGGGAATTTGCAGCAAATGTTCAAATTCACTATGTAACGAACTGGGAGGTGGGACCACTGTGCAGTGATCCGAGGAGAGCCTGGAGGGGCGTGACTAGGTGCTTCATCAAGTCCAAACTGGGATGCACGGCGGCTGACAGCTCTTTGACACATTTTATAAGTTGTCATAAACTTGTAAATAGCTCATGAAAGAATAAGGTTACATTAAAACCAAGCACACCATTGTTTTTCTTGTGAAATTCTCAATAAATTTGATGTGTCACATGACCCTCTTCCAATTGAAAAAAATAAAGTTGGATCCAAAATGGCCGACTTCAAAATGGCTGCCATGGTCAACACCTATCTTAAAAAGTTTCCTCCTCCCATATACTAATGTGCCATTCCCATTTTATTTAGGTGTATCCATATAAATCGCCCACCTTGTATTACATCAAAATAAACTCATAAGGAATTTAATAAAGCATTCTCTTTTTAATAATTAAGTTTCAGCAGATACAATCTTTTTAGATGTGCATTTGTTCTTATGAGGTTTTCCAACTCTCACCATCACCGAATCCATGTAGCCCCAATCAAACAGCACACCTGCACGAGGTTTACCTTCTTGTCTTTTTCATCTTGACACACTACTAATGGCAGAAATGCCTGCTCAGCGGAATATCAGTTGAGGCAGGTCACCCTTTAGTCCAGTGATTGAGTGGACATTTCCATTCATTTCCAGTGTATCAAGATGGGAGCAGACAGCAATGATGTACACATATTAGGTAAGCATCAAAATGGGTGCTTGGGGGAATTCTTGAGTTTGAGTTTAACTTTTTTTTCTCTTGTTGAAAACCTCTTTTTAAATAAAATGGATTTTGTAAACTGGACATGCCCCTATAAATACGGGGAATAAGTTATTCACCATACACAGGGAGATACATGACCTCTACTTTGCTGTCTTCTAGACGCAAAAAGACAGATGTTATTGAGATAATCATCCATTATGTGCTTATTCATTGAGAGGGTTTTTTTAAGATTTAATTATAGTAAATGGAGCACAGAAAATGACAGGTACATATATGAAATGTACATTCTGCAATTCTCGAAAGCAGCCTCATTGAGCAAACTCAATGAATTACAGTGAGTGAAATTAGGTGTAAGGCAATAAACAGAACGGTCTTCTGATAGCCAGCTGTTCCTGATATTTCTGCCTTATAATAACACGCAACTACGTTCCTTCCGCAGCAAGAGACTCTAAACACTCTCCGAATATCACTGATGGCTGTTCTATGATTTCATGTATCCTATGCACCAGCCACCTGCAGATCTGGCACACAAGTACTGTTTTTCACCAGAAAATCACATGTTGGACAGATCCTTTACTACTCTTGAATATTTCATTTGTTGTATATTACATTTAGAGATGAGAATGAGCAATCATGAAATCCCTACTGAACATTGATAATGATTGTTTGTTAGTCCTGCTGTAATGGAGTGGAAGAATATGCCGAAAGCATTGGTTTATTATAATGAGGGAAACTGCAAATACTCTCCTTTTTTAATCTCAATCATGGATGATTAAGGATAAGATGGCAGAAATCTGTGCCGTATGAAATAGAGATACGCAGAAATTGTCAAGCCCCAACTTTACATAATTTCTTATTTAAATAGATATTTCCAATTTTTACTTTTGCTATCTAAAATCTAATTTATATAAGGTTGCAGAAATAGGGAAGTGACACAAAGAAATAAAGAAAACACAACAGCAAAGATTAAAATGGATTCGCTTCTGAAGTTGTTTTTCACCATCTCACACCTAGGGGACATTTCACAGAGCATTCTTTGCCACGATCAGTGGTCCCATTGGGAATTACATTTAAATCCCCCAAAATGGGTTACAGGCGTATTTGTAGTCAGGGCCATTGGTGTTGGTGCAAATGGAGTCACCGTGGGCTCTGATGTGCATCATTTTTGGGTATGTATGCTCTAAAATGATGCACAACAGAGCCTGCAGCTATGACTGGAGGTAAAGAGTTTACCTCTGGTCACAGATGTCGGCTGATGGGACTACTGCTCCCATCAGCCAACGCCTGCTGTCAGTGATAACAGCGAGAGTAGACGCTGCTGATGGGTGTCATCACTAATATTGACATACTCAGGACAAATTGCATAATAAATTATGTGTTGAAAAATATTCTGTTACCTTTGTGAACATGCAAAATTTGGAGCTAAAAAACATTTTTGTGGAGAAAATGTGATTTTTTTAAATTATCACGGCTCAGTGTTATAAACTTCTGTAAAGCAACTGGGGGTTCAAGGTGTTCACCCCACATAGAGATAAGATCCCTGAAGGGGTCTAATTTCTAAAATGGTGTCACATGAGGGGGTTTTCCACTGTTTAGGCACATCAGGTCCTCTACTGTACAAATGTGACATGGTGTCTGCTAACTTTTGCAGCAAATTGTGCATTAAAAAAGTCAAGTGATGCTCCTTCCCTTTCAAGCCCTGCTGTGTGTCCAAACAGTAGTTTTCCTCCACGTATGGGGTATCGGCACACTCAGGAGAAATTACAAAACAAATTGCATTGTGCATTTCTTCTGTCATCCTTGTAAAAATGCTAAATTTGGGGCTAAAAAACATTATTGTGGGGAAAATCTGAGTTTTTTTACTTTCACGGTTCAATGATTGGGTGAGGCCATGTATTGTCAAACTACTATGTTTTCTCTTTTTAAATCATAATGACAACCAAAAACATCCAAATGACCCTCATCCACAGCAACCACAAAAGACTTCAAGCTGTCATTGATATTAGAGGGGGCAATACACAGATTTAAGAAATGGAATATGTGAGTTTCTGATCAGAGCCATTTGGATGTTTTGGGTTGTCATTATGATTTAAAAAGAGAAAATGCAATAGTTTGACAATAAATAGCTTCATTCTGTTAGGGCTAGCGGAATGCACCAAATAATTAGAGAGATGATACAAGGTGCATTCGCAGCCCGGGGTCCACCGTGCAGAGATGGAACCTGCTGCTGAGTAATGACGGACTATATGGTGGTACAATGAGGATACACACACGGGTTAGCTGCACCCTGTATGAAAGAAGCAAACCTTGTTGCATCACAGGTACCGCACAAACAGCACAAGCAAGGAGTCACAGAACTCAATCCCAAGACTCGGGATTAGAGTACGTCTAGACCACTTGCGCTCGACACCGCAACTGGGTGTCAGAGTATTACTAAAATAGTAATTTTATGCACAAGAGTGCGAGCAGTGCCGCTCTGGCGGATGCAAATCACCACTCAGGCTTGGGTCAGGGAAGAGCTCTAATAGCGCACGGCACAGCTCTGGCAGTCACAGCGATAGACGCTGTATCGAGTGTTTAGTACTGATGGCTCTGTCGGGCGCTGGATAGCAAACATCCACCTTATGCGAGCAGTCATACACAAGGGAGGGGATGATTAATGAGCGACTTTCACACATCAACACACACACGTTTACAAGTGTACACTTGTGCAAGGCCGAGCAGCCATGCGAACCTTTTATAGCGGCAGTGCAACAAGACCTTCCAGATGGACCAATAGGAGCCGCAACAGGAACTGAGCATGTGACCCCCGACCTCCAATGGGCGGTCATCCTGTGGGCATGCTCAGTATGTGAAAAGCAGGACTTACTCCCAGAAAGACCTGCTCGCTGCTTATCAGTGCTGGCTACAAGGACAGAGCCTGGAAGGGCAGTATTAACCAGTTGCCCAGTATCAGCCTGAGCTAGATGCTGGGACTGACGTCTCTGCTGAGCAGACTCCACTGCAGCTTGAGAAGAATGGGAGACCGCAGCGGAGATGGTTCGAGATTCCCCTTGTGCAGAGGCGGGAACTCAACACCTAACACATCCAACCACTAACAATGAGTGGAGAAACAGTTTTGGTGTTATTATTCATATTCTCTGAAAAAGGCCAAGAAAGCAAAAAGTTTGCCAGGTTATGTTAACCCCATGACTCACATTCCAGAAAGGTCATCAGCTGGATGAAAGATGCAAGAGTCTGTCTGGATCCTAGAAACTCACTCAGCTTTTATGCGCACACACTGATTATAAGCAAACAGGTCACAGGTGAGGATGTTACCTTTAGTAGCCATTCAAACCCATTTGTGTTAACTTCTGTGCATGTTATCATGCCAAAATCACCAGGGTATGTGAACTTTTGATCAGGACCATTTGGATGTTTTGAGTTGTCATTATGACTTAAAAAGAGAAAACACAGTAGTTTGACAATAAATGGCTTCAACCAACCACTAACCATGAGTGGAGAAAAAACTTTGGTGTTATCATTCATATTCTCTGAAAAAAGGCCAAGAAAGCAAATATTCTGTTGGGATCTGTTAGCTTTTGAGCACAACTGTATGTATGGAGTTGCCCCTCTAATTTTTTCCTTTTGAAATACTAATATATGTGTATCCGATAAATTGGTTTTTGTTAATTGTATTCATAAAATAGATTAAAAATCACATAAATAAATAAATATTACATTATAAACTGTAATGTAATATTTTTCTTTTCTTTGGGTTTTTTACATTTAATTTATGGAGACATCTGTTTAATAAAGATTGTCTTTTTAATATTTTTGTGGTGCTGGATTATTATTATTCCTATTATTCTTTACTCATGTATTACACATATGTGTCCCTTAAATTTGTTCTAACCCCCATTATAGACGCTCCCTATTTTCAAACAGGGTACGAAACACAATGCAACAATATTAAGTCATCTACCATTTTGAAATGTACTACATTATGCTATCAAAAACACTGTACCTGAGAAGTGTCTAATTCGACATCTTATGGACTGCAATTGCCCTAAAAGTTAGATAGTCACCACTCCAAATATACAATATGGAAATGAATAACCATTCAATATGTCATAAACACTCACATAGACTCAGGGCCGGCGTCAGCAACCGGGCAAGTGCTGGGGCCCTAGCGAGATTGGGGGGCCCATTTTGACTAGTTTGACCAACTTTTTACTATTGATGCTGCCCATGCAGCATCAATAGTAAAAAGATATGTTAAAAATATGTTAAAAATCTCTCCCAGCGATGCCTTGCGAAATGACCCCACATGACGTAGGATCAAGCAAGACCGCTACGTCATCACAGATCATTGTGGCAAAGCATCACTGGTAACGGGAGCTGGCAGGAGCATCGCTAAGGCCTGGGCTGGATCCGAGGGCCACCAAATGGTGAGTATATAACTATTTTTAATATTAAATCTTTTTTTAACAGGGAAATGGTGCCCACACTGCTATAAACTACATGGCTTTGTTATATACTACGTGGCTGTGCTATGTACTAGTTGGGCTGTGCTATATACTATGTGGCTGTGTTATATACTACGTGGCTGCCATATACTACGTGGCTGGGCTACATACTATGTGGCTGTGTTATATGCTATATGGGCTGTGCTATACACTACGTGGGCTGTGCTATATACTACATGGGCTTTGTTATACACTACGTGGGCTGTTATATACTACATTGCTGTGCAATACACTACATGGGCTGTGCTATATACTATGTGGCTGTGCTATATACTACGTGGGCTGTGTTATATACTATGTGGCTGTGCTATGTACTATGTGGCTGTGTTATATGCTATGTGGGCTGTGTTATATGCCACATGGGCTGTGCTATATACTATGTGGGCTGTGCAATATACTATGTTGGCTGTGTTACATGCTACATGGCTGTGCTATATACTATGTGTGCTGTGTTATATGCTACGTGGCTGTGCTATATGCTACGTGGCTGTGCTATATACTACGTGGGCTGTACTTTATGCTAAGTGGGCTGTGCTATATACTATGTGGGCTGTGTTATATGCTATGTAGCTGTGCTATATACTACGTGGCTGTGCTTTACGCTACGTGGGCTGTGTTATATACTATGTGGGCTGTGTTATATGCTATGTGGCTGTGCTATATACTATGTAGCTGTGCTATACGAGGGCTGTGTTATTTACTATATGGGTTGCATTGTATGCTACGTGGCTTTGCTATATACTACGTGGCTGTGCTATATGCTACCCATTTTGCACTTTTACAAATGTTCTACGTTAATAGATTCTAATGTTACTATAAAAAGTTTTCCATTAAAAAATTGTCATATTCAATGTATGCAGTTTTTTCTTTGCAGCAAGTTTAGCTAACAATAAAATGCCTACTGGTAACTGAGAAAGAGGGAGTAGGTCAGAAAAATTGGTATATAAGGGGTTGACTTATATAAAGCCCCTCTGCTGTATGGTACTGTAGAATTTACTATAGCTATCACTCATGTAAGAAGTGAAATCTGGCATTAAACTATACCTATATTTCTCTGCTGTATCTGTGCATCATGAATCGTAATATGTGTTAAAGGGGGGGCCCACTGAGACTCTTTTGCCCGGGGCCCTCAAAAACCTGGAGCCGGCCCTGCATAGACTCCATTTAAGGCAATTTTCATATAACAGCTTGACAGATGAAAAATTTTCTCCACATCTTATTTTCTCACTAAGTAACGTACCCTATCTCTATTATTACTGTAAACTTTTGCAGACTATTTTATATGAAGAAGCCAGACACCAACTAAGTAATTCAGAAATAACCTAAGGTGGACCATAGCAAGGAAACTTTATTCTAAAAGAAAAATATAGAAAGACATTGAAGGATATATAAATAATTCATACCTGGTTTTCATTTGTGGTTACAGTGTAACATATAAACACAATGACATTTGGATATTAGGCAGAGTCACATTCATCTCAGTAATAAATTCATGTTCCTATAGTAGCAGTAATTATAGTTCAGTTCTGCTCAGTACATTCCACTGAGTTCCTATGAAAAAGCATAGGACACAATTTTAAGAACTGTCTGTCTGATTTTCATCTTCTACAACTCCATTAAATGTCAAGGTGCATGACTCCCGAATTATATTAACTTTAATTCAGTAGTTTAGTAGATGTGATATTTATTGCAGCTCTCTGCATGCTCTACCAGTTGGCCCCTGTAAGGACAAGAAAAGTATGGGAAGGACGAAAACTCAATAAACGTCATCTACGAGGCTTAGTTTTCCATATGTTTGGATTTTTAGGTCTACACTTTGAAACTTTCGTATTTAGTGAGTTGTCAATACTATTTATGTTATGTTTCCGCTCTTTTCTTTTGTTACTTAGGGAAGTTATGTTGCTACCAGAAGTGATCAGAAACAACTTATTTTATTCTCCCCATTGAAAATTGCACGGCAGGAATATTATTATTAATAATAATAATAATTGAGAATTGTAATTGTTGGCTGAACGAGCAATGTGATGACAGTGAAAATTTTGGCCCTCATGTATAATTTTCATATGGTGATATCATCTTTTCATCCAGCTCGCAATTCAGTGGAGCTTGCAAGGTTGAGAACATTGTTATATAGAGATTAGAGAATCGCTTCACACAACCCTGGTCTACGGTCCAGCACAGTGCTCTCTGGCCATGGACAAGGACGGCATTTGATTCACTGGCCTGGTGTCACATCATCTGTGCACCCTGTGGAATGCAGGTGACATGTCACCAATCTGGCTAATTATAAGCTGAACCTGGCATCCCACAGGGTTCAGAAATTCCCACAGCTCCAGTACTGTGCCAGAAGCTACCAACCTGGACCATGGATCGGAGTTGCGCAAAGTAACATAGTAGCATAGTAAGGCTACGTTCACATTTGCGTTGTTGGGCATTGCGTCGGCGACACATCGGCGACGCAACGCACAATGCATGCAAAACGCATGCAAAACGCATTGTTTTGTGACGCATGCGTCCTTTTTTGGCATGTTTTTTGATGCACAAAAAATGCAACTTGCTGCGTCCTCTGCGCCCTGACGCTTGCGCCAAAAAAAGCATGCGTCACAAAATGCAACACAACGCATGACCATGTGCCCCCCATGTTAAATATAGGGGCGCATGACGCATGCGTCGCCGCGGCTGCTCCCGACGCAACACAAATGTGAACGTAGCCTAACATAGTTAGCAAGGCCGACAAAAGACATTTGTCCATCCAGTTCAGCCTATATTCAATCAGAATAAATCCCCAGATCTACGTCCTTCTAAGAACCTAATACCTATAAGATACAATATTGTTACACTCCAGGAGGACATACAGGCCTTTCTTGAACCCCACGACTGAGTTCGCCATCACCGCCTCCTCAGGCAAAGAATTCCAGATTCTCACTGCCCTAACAGTAAAGAATCCTCTTCTATATTGGTGGAAAAACCTTCTCTCCTCCAGACGCAGAGAATTCCCCCTTGTGACCATCACCTTCCTTGGTATAAACCGATTTTCGGAGAGATATTTGTATTGTCCCCTTACATACTTATATATGGTTATTAGATTAGAGTAATCCGTTCATAACAAAAACATAGATGATAAGAAAGTATAAATCAAAATAAAGGCTTAAATTTGCCTATCATGGGATGTTTTAGAGTTGGCATAAATTTACCTGCAATAATGGCTAAAGACTGCAAAATAATGGAGGAGAAAAAATTTCCAGCTTGTCGCCAATAATTAAAGACACTTAGCATCTCAATTTTTGACAATCTCAGACTGTGATCTTTGATGATAAAAGGAAACTACTATAAAAGCCAATAGTTAATATAAAAAGACGATTAACAGATAGGATTAAGGAGCACCTCAATAATATAAGCAAGGGGTTCACGGGACACCCATTATCTCGTCACTTTTTGGACAAACATAATTGTTCCTTCCGCGGGGTCTCTTTTTGGGGCATCCAGGTGGTCCAAGGTAATTCTAGGGGAGGAGATTATTTAAAAGTAATGTCCAGGGTGGAGTCCAGATGGATATTCACCCTGGACAGCTTAGCCCCGAGTGGTCTAAATCAAGAAATAGAATTATATGCATTTTAGCCACCAACCCCCTCTCCCTTCCCTTTTCTGCAATAGCACTCCGGAACACTAGTGGAGAGCAGTGACTATACACACAGAGACCACCATATTCATAATGGTCAATATGGGAAGGTGACCCGCGAAGGGGCATAGGCGCAATACGTGCGAATGCGTGTGTGTACATACATCTACAGATATACAGTGGGGCAAAAAAGTATTTAGTCAGTCAGCAATAGTGCAAGTTCCACCACTTAAAAAGATGAGAGGCGTCTGTAATTTACATCATAGGTAGACCTCAACTATGGGAGACAAGCTGAGAAAAAAAAATCCAGAAAATCACATTGTCTGTTTTTTTATCATTTTATTTGCATATTATGGTGGAAAATAAGTATTTGGTCAGAAACAAAATTTCATCTCAATACTTTGTAATATATCCTTTGTTGGCAATGACAGAGGTCAAACGTTTTCTGTAAGTCTTCACAAGGTTGCCACACACTGGTGTTGGTATGTTGGCCCATTCCTCCATGCAGATCTCCTCTAGATCAGTGATGTTTTTGGCTTTTCGCTTGGCAACACGGACTTTCAACTCCCTCCAAAGGTTTTCTATAGGGTTGAGATCTGGAGACTGGCTAGGCCACTCCAGGACCTTGAAATGCTTCTTACGAAGCCACTCCTTCGTTGCCCTGGCGGTGTGCTTTGGATCATTGTCATGTTGAAAGACCCAGCCACGTTTCATCTTCAATGCCCTTGCTGATGGAAGGAGGTTTGCACTCAAAATCTCACGATACATGGCCCCATTCATTATTTCATGTACCCGGATCAGTCGTCCTGGCCCCTTTGCAGAGAAACAGCCCCAAAGCATGATGTTTCCACCACCATGCTTTACAGTAGGTATGGTGTTTGATGGATGCAACTCAGTATTCTTTTTCCTCCAAACACGACAAGTTGTGTTTCTACCAAACAGTTCCAGTTTGGTTTCATCAGACCATAGGACATTCTCCCAAAACTCCTCTGGATCATCCAAATGCTCTCTAGCAAACTTCAGACGGGCCCGGACATGTACTGGCTTAAGCAGTGGGACACGTCTGGCACTGCAGGATCTGAGTCCATGGTGGCGTAGTGTGTTACTTATGGTAGGCCTTGTTACATTGGTCCCAGCTCTCTGCAGTTCATTCACTAGGTCCCCCCGCGTGGTTCTGGGATTTTTGCTCACCGTTCTTGTGATCATTCTGACCCCACAGGGTGGGATTTTGCGTGGAGCCCCAGATCGAGGGAGATTATCAGTGGTCTTGAATGTCTTCCATTTTCTAATTATTGCTCCCACTGTTGATTTCTTCACTCCAAGCTGGTTGGCTATTGCAGATTCAGTCTTCCCAGCCTGGTGCAGGGCTACAATTTTGTTTCTGGTGTCCTTTGACAGCTCTTTGGTCTTCACCATAGTGGAGTTTGGAGTCAGACTGTTTGAGGGTGTGCACAGGTGTCTTTTTATACTGATAACAAGTTTAAACAGGTGCCATTACTACAGGTAATGAGTGGAGGAAAGAGGAGACTCTTAAAGAAGAAGTTACAGGTCTGTGAGAGCCAGAAATCTTGATTGTTTATTTCTGACCAAATACTTATTTTCCACCATAATATGCAAATAAAATGATAAAAAAAACAGACAATGTGATTTTCTGGATTTTTTTTTCTCAGTTTGTCTCCCATAGTTGAGGTCTACCTATGATGTAAATTACAGACGCCTCTCATCTTTTTAAGTGGTGGAACTTGCACTATTGCTGACTGGCTAAATACTTTTTTGCCCCACTGTATATATGTATACGTTTGGAAGCTCAACCTTCCAGAAATAAATGGGGTATTTTAAGTAACTGACAAATAAGTAGAGCAACACGAATAATTTTGTATGCAGTTCTCCCCATTCGCCGTGCGGGCTATTTATCTGGATGATTCCGTTCTGGAACATTCCCTTTTTTTATGCATTTATTTTATGTATTTTTTGATTTTTAATTATTTTGTGTATTCAACATTTTTTTTTTTTTTTAATCATTCCCCCATTCTATCCTCTATGTTTATACCTGTTGAAAGAATTTTCCTATCTCACGAAACATCCCTAATTTATTTATTAATTCATTTATTCACTTATTCCAGCCCAAATAAAGAGTCTTTCTGTGGAGATATTCAAAGGGGTTAAAGGAAGGAAGAGAAAAAAAAAACAACAAAAAAAAAAAACAACTGAAGCATTAACGTTTTAAATTGCACTATTATCAGCATTTAGCTCATTTAGAGTATATATTGGGGCTGCATTGTGGCTTGCTCTCTAATTCATCCTACAAAACAAGCAGCCAGAAACAGAAACAATTATAACCTGGCAATCTGAGTCCTATTCACAAACGGCCAAGTAGCAATTAATGGTTCCTGGGTGTAACTAATCAGCGAAGAAATGATGAGGCTATTTAAAGACGGGTGTCCACAGGCAGAGACATAGCCCTGATGAAGAGGGGAGTTACCTCTCGAAACTAGTTGGCAGCTTGTCTCTCTCGCGCACCCGTCCCTGCTTTCTGTGACGTCACACTAGCTCTGCCCCATCTCGGCACCACATCCTCAGTGTTGCTTCCGGCCGGGGCACGCGAGGCGCTGGTACCTCCTCACCACTCGCCGGTACGTTCTCGTCCAGGAACCGCGGCCTCTGGCACGCACACCGGACTCTAACCCGCCCAGCTCAGCGGGTTACTTTATCGGCACCGTATCCAGTGGACTACCTTGCCTACCTCACCGCGGGTACCTTCATAAGCAAACATGTGGTGAGTGCCAACTAATTCCTATTAATACCACTGCAATTATTGTGGCCAGTAACTTCCTACTATTCTAGTGTATTGCTTGCAAATCACTTTATTCTCTACTTTGTTTACTCACCAGCATCAGTTTACCACACTGTGGAAAGACAAATACCAAAACCTCACATAAGAACATCCCAAGTGTAAACTGTACAACCTTATATAAGGAGTAAGTGCACCCAGCTAATACCCTTGGTATATTGTTTATATTGTACACACAAAGTATCGAGGTTTTACACACTTGGCCTTCCAGTATCGGTTCACTACACTGTGGAAAGAGAAACTATTAACCCCACATTGAAACACCACAGGTGCAACCTATACAGCCTCATAAAAAGAGTAAGTGTTTGTAACCAACACCTTTTTTTTGTTTTGTTTGTTTTTTGTAAGGTCCAAACCACTGTAACCAGGTGTAACCCTTCACTCACAAGGGACCCCAGACAACATAGTAATAGCCATATCAAAAGTAAGTACATTGATATTCCAGTTTCGGTTTAGCGCGGTGGTTAATAGTATTATTAATCAACTGGTTTCATTTTTAACAGAGTTTTGCACAGAACCTGTTTTAACCACCTGCAGCTTCCGTGGCTTCCTACCTCATCCTTCCAGGTGAATAAGCGCCAGTGTATATACGTTTTTATTCTTGAATAGTTAATATAAATCACTTTACAGGCTGAAGCTATACTTTAAACATAAAATGATTCCCCTGTATATTTATATCCATTACATCTAAACGGCCATTGTAGCAAAATAAATAGACAACAAATTATACAAATGGAATGTATGGACAGGATAGCAAATTACATTTAATTCTCCCTCTGATGCTAAAAAGCCCTATATTAAATGACTTTGAGTAGCATTATGCAAAAGACCATAATACCAACACAGTTCTCCATCCTAATAACAACCTTTCTTTAAAAAGAAATATTACATCTCTGTGCAAGAGCCTCAGGGATTTTAGTTACATTATTTAGCCACTTGCCATTGATAGAATTTCTGTTTTCTTGTATCACAATCTGTCAGCTGCTAATCTTTGTTTGGCAGCCAACATCTCTGCTGGCATCTCTTCTCCTTCACAAGCCAAGAAACATGCCCCCTCTAGGTGACAGTATTTCCTAATAATAATGATGACCACCTGTTAACCTCTTTCTAAATTTACCTTTACCTCCCATATTGATGCCTTCCCTTATCCAAACTTAATCAAACTCTGCCCTCCTATTTCTTGTTAGAGTGTACAAGAGCTGCAGTCTTATGTTGTGAAAGGTCTATGGATAGTAGACAGCAGATGCTGCTGTATTTGAGAATATATTGTATAACCTCTAAGGCTAGGTTCAGATTGCGTTAGAGCAATCCGTTTAGCGCTAAGCGCTAGCGGATTGCGCTAACGCAATGTCTTTTTCAGGGTTGCGTTAAACGTCCCCGCTAGCGCAGATCCCCGATCTGCGAGAGCGGGGAACGGACCTCGGGTGCGCCACGGACGCTGCTTGCAGCGTCCGAGGCGCGCCACAAAAGAGCGGCACATCGCTAGCGCGTGCCGAAAAAGGCACGCGCTAGCAATGCGCTTTAACATTGCTTGCAATGGGAGCGCTAACGGACGCGTTGCACGGTGTTAATTTTGCCGTGCAACGCTGTCTGTTAGCGCTCCCACTGTAACGCAATGGGAACCTAGCCTAAGTCGTAGTTTACAACAGTTTCTTTCCTGTGATTCTCTATGTTGGGTTGATGCAAATGATTGCTAAATCCCAAGTAAAACCGTTCATTCACCCACAATGCCTGAGTGCTTATAATTCTGCTGAAAGCTGACATCTGCAACATTTCTACTATGAGGGACATACACTGAATTTAATTAATGGGGAAATGAGTAATGGGAATGGATATGCGGCTCCCGAGAACTAAATGTGCTCACGCCCAACCTCTTGTGGCCATTTTCCTGAAGTCCACTGCAGTGAAAAGGATGGGAAATGCGGGGATTCCCAACATTTTCTGAAACTCTGGAGTTTGTTCAGCCTTGCACTGCCAAGCACTCCATCCTCCAAGCCCAGGGTCTGCAGTATTTACCCACTCCTGCAACCACCATCAGCTTCTGCTGAAGCTGAAATCTGCAAAATTTCTACTACCAGGGATATACTTTGAATTACATCAATGAGGAAGGAATAATGGGAATGGATAAGCGGCTCCTGAGATCTAAATCTGTGCATGCACAACGTCTGGTGGCCTTTTTCCTGAAGTCCACTGTAGTAAAAGAAGGGAAGTGCTGGGATCTCTGCCACGTGGGACCCTCGCCCTACGCGATAAGCGACCGTAAAAGTAAACTATTTGCCTCCATAAAATATGGGGTGAGTCTTATGGTCCAGTGAGACTTATTATCTGCAAAATACGGTATTGGCAGTCAAACATATTATGCTCTCATATTGAACAAATAAATAATACCACTATAAACTTCACAAACCATATTCTGATTCATTGACTGGCAGAATGCCCCTATTGACAGTAACATCTAAATGACCCTTTTAATGCCTTAAAAACCTGGGTCCTCAGTATGAAAAAAACAGCAGAAAAAGGCAGCACCGCGTACCTGCCCATGTCTTTGAAAAAATACACTACAGGGTCCAGCCCATATAGCAAGATGTTGGCAACATAGATGCAAAATAGTAAATAGACAGCCACTCACAACCTACCAATTAATGGAGGGGGTAACTGCACAATAAAGGCCTGTACAGGATGCTATTCACATAAAGGAAATGCATAGTGTCTGGTTCTCAACCTATCAGTCATGCCCCTACTATTCAATTAGGATGGCTGGACAGCACTCTCTCAATGCATCCCAGTGTGAACACCCCTTTATACAAGACCAAACGTCCTGGGCTTGACTGCACTCTGAAAAATATATTGCACAAAATACATAAAAAATGAGCAAGCTTTCAACCCACATCAAGGGTCTTCACAATTTCGAATGCTGGCCAGCCTGGCTAATCGAATAGTAGGGGTGTGACTGATGAGCTGAGAACCAGACACTATGTATTACATGGGTAGCTGGTAAGTGGCTGTCTATTTAGTATTTTGCACCTGTGTTGCCAACATATTGCTATATGGGCTGTCTGTAGTGCATTTGTTCAAAGACCTGGCAGGCAAGCGGTGCTGCCTTTTTTCTCCTGGTTTTTTTTTTTTAATTTTTGGAGGATTTTAGTCCTCTTTTGTGGCTTTGCTATTAAGTTTAGTGATTGGACTCATAACAGTGGGGACCCTTGACGTGGGTTGCTTGCTTGCATATTTTGGCCAAAATATTGACCAATACCTCACATATTTATATGTATTTTGTGCACTATATTTTTCAGGGTGCAGCCAAGCCCAGCACGTTTGGTCTTGCATACAGGGGTGTAAACACTGAGATATATTGAGAGAGTGCTGGCCTGCCCGCCTAATCGAATAATATGGGTGTGACTAATAGGCTGAGAACCAGACACTATGCATTAAAGGCCTTTATCTGAACAGAGCCCTATACAGGCCTTTATTGTACAAATGTATACTAGGCAGTCACTCCCCTATGATTGGGTAGGTCGTGAGTGGCTGTCTATTTAGTATTTTGCACCTGTGTTGCCAACATCTTGCTATAATGGCTGGCTGCACCCTGTAGTGCATTTGTTCAGAGACCTGGGCAGGTAAGCGGTGCTGCCTTTTTTCTGCTGTTTTTTTATTTTTTATTTTTGGAGGATTTTAGTCCTCTTTTGCGGCTTTGCTATTAGTTTAGTCCTCCGTATGGAGCAGTTTGTATTTAAATTTCCATTGACTATCTTACGAGTCATTATTTTTTGTATTATTGTTGACAAAGCTAAATAATGGCTGTTTCTGCAGGTTTTTGAGAGACAAGTTGTAGCTTTTATTGCCACCATTTTAAGGGTTCATTTAATTTGTTGTGAAAATAGAAAAAGACAGCAATTCTGCAGTTATTACTTCTTGCATGAGTATTACATATATTATTTTTATTGTAAATGCTGGCTTTATTGTGTTAATAGAAATGTTTCCTATTTTTTTTTTTACTAGAAACATTTAAACATTTTTTTTTGTTTTCTCATATTCCAAAGCTCAGATTATTTTTGTAATTTTTCCATCAATGTAGTCTTATGAGGGTTTAAATTTGCTATAGGCTTTTTTTGTGCTATTGGGAGGACATATACAGGTCCTTCTCAAAAAATTAGCATATAGTGTTAAATTTCATTATTTACCATAATGTAATGATTACAATTAAACTTTCATATATTATAGATTCATTATCCACCAACTGAAATTTGTCAGGTCTTTTATTGTTTTAATACTGATGATTTTGGCATACAACTCCTGATAACCCAAAAAACCTGTCTCAATAAATTAGCATATTTCACCCGACCAATCAAATAAAAGTGTTTTTTAATACCAAACAAAAAACCCATCAAATAATAATGTTCAGTTATGCACTCAATACTTGGTCGGGAATCCTTTGGCAGAAATGACTGCTTCAATGCGGCGTGGCATGGAGGCAATCAGCCTGTGACACTGCTGAGATGTTATGGAGGCCCAGGATGCTTCAATAGCGGCCTTAAGCTCATCCAGAGTGTTGGGTCTTGCGTCTCTCAACTTTCTCTTCACAATATCCCACAGATTCTCTATGGGGTTCAGGTCAGGCGAGTTGGCAGGCCAATTGAGCACAGTAATACCATGGTCAGTAAACCATTTACCAGTGGTTTTGGCACTGTGAGCAGGTGCCAGGTCGTGCTGAAAAATGAAATCTTCATCTCCATAAAGCATTTCAGCCGAGGGAAGCATGAAGTGCTCCAAAATCTCCTGATAGCTAGCTGCATTGACCCTGCCCTTGATGAAACACAGTGGACCAACACCAGCAGCTGACATGGCACCCCACACCATCACTGACTGTGGGTACTTGACACTGGACTTCAGGCATTTTGGCATTTCCTTCTCCCCAGTCTTCCTCCAGACTCTGGCACCTTGATTTCCGAATGACATGCAAAATTTGCTTTCATCAGAAAAAAGTACTTGGGACCACTTAGCAACAGTCCAGTGCTGCTTCTCTGTAGCCCAGGTCAGGCGCTTCTGCTGCTGTTTATGGTTCAAAAGTGGCTTTACCTGGGGAATGCGGCACCTGTAGCCCATTTCCTGCACACGCCTGTGCACGGTGGCTCTGGATGTTTCCACACCAGACTCAGTCCACTGCTTCCTCAGGTTCCCCAAGGTCTGGAATCGGTCCTTCTCCACAATCTTCCTCAGGGTCCGGTCACCTCTTCTCGTTGTACAGCGTTTTCTGCCACATTGTTTCCTTCCAACAGACTTACCATTGAGGTGCCTTGATACAGCACTCTGGGAACAGCCTATTTGTTGAGAAATTTCTTTCTGGGTCTTACCCTCTTGCTTGAGGGTGTCAATGATGGCCTTCTTGACATCTGTCAGGTCGCTAGTCTTACCCATGATGGGGGTTTTGAGTAATGAACCAGGCAGGGAGTTTTTAAAAGCCTCAGGTATCTTTTGCATGTGTTTAGAGTTAATTAGTTGATTCAGAAGATTAGGGTAATAGGTCATTTAGAGAACCTTTTCTTGATATGCTAATTTATTGAGACAGGTTTTTTGGGTTATCAGGAGTTGTATGCCAAAATCATCAGTATTAAAACAATAAAAGACCTGACAAATTTCAGTTGGTGGATAATGAATCTATAATATATGAAAGTTTAATTGTAATCATTACATTATGGTAAATAATGAAATTTAACACTATATGCTAATTTTTTGAGAAGGACCTGTAGCTGATTGTTTGACTTTTATTATTTTGAGTTTGAGTGTTAAATGGGAAAATCAGCAAATATTTTTTTTTTCATTACATGCGTAATGCTAGAATACCTTTTTTCTATTGGTCCCTGTTGAAAGATACCAGTTTCCCATTCTGCTATTCTTCCAACATCTATCCGCACTTATGGCCCTGCTTCATTAGTGATGATCGAATAGTGAAATATTGGGATTTGGGAAAAATGTATGAATAATTTCTCATATCCGTGTATTTGTACCGAATAACAAATCCAATTCAAGTCAATGGGAAAGCCGAATATTTCTCTGCTGAACCCAACAAACAGGTCTGGGGGCCTGAGAAAAAAGCTGAAAAGGATGAGAAAGAGCTAAAACTAAATGGAAACAGCATGGAGAAAAGATTCACGCATGCCTTTCTGACTCACATATGGTATCTGGGAATAATGTTGTCAGACTATTGCGCAAGTTCAAAGGATTTTTAAAAAGGCCCACCAAACCAAACCAAAATATTTCTTTATAGGGAAAAATGCAAAGAAACATTTTTCCTTCATAATTACATGTACATAATGCAAATCAAAAATAATAATTAAAAAATATATACCAGCTGGTGCCATGAAACCTGAGTTTGGTAAGGGTCCTCAGGTGGCCCTGTGTAATACATTTTGGGAGAGCTCTCACTCTTACATTTGGGAGGTCCCTCCCTCATGCCAAATAGCTAGCAAGATAGTGGAATACATAATCCCCATCGCTTTACAATGTCATTTCAAACATATTCATTTGAATTTTCGGCATCACCCGTCACCACCATCACATCCACTGACATGCCATTATGTGGTCTTTGCTTACAATTTGCAGTGTGCCAGCAGGTGCCGTGAAACTTGAGTTTGTTAAGGGCCCTCAGGTGGCCCTGTATATTACATTTGGGAGAGCTCTCACTCCTACATTTGTTAGGTCCCTACATTATGCCAAAGAGTTAGCAAGAAAGTGGAACCATATTCTAAATCACTTTACAATGCAATTTCAAACATGCCCATTTGAATTTTGGGCATCTCCCGCCACATTCCAAAGACATACAAATAGGGAATTTAGATTGTGAGCCCCATTGGGGACAGAGATGATAATGTCTGTAAAGCGCTGCAGAATATGTTAGCGCTATATAAAAATAAAGATTATTATATGTCATGGTTCCCAATGGCAAGGGAACGTAAGAAACATATAAATAACGAACGAGCTCTCGGGTGATGGAAACTCGAGTTGACCGTGAGCTAAATCTACCACACAACTAACAGTAGCCAGGGAGCATACCTACGGCTTCCTAAATGCCACGCGCCAGCCGGAGGACTAACTACGCCTGGTAGAGGAAGAAACAGACCTGGCTTACCTCTAGGGAAATACCCCAAAAGATGATAGCAGCCCCCCACATGTAATAACGGTGAATTAAGAGGAAAAGACATACACAGTATGAAAGTAGATTTAGCAAAGAGAGGTCCACTTACTAGATAGCAGAAGGATACAAAAGAGGACTTCACGGTCAACTGAAAACCCTTTCAAAAACCATCCTGAAATTACTTTAAGACTCCTGTGTCAACTCATGACACAGGAGTGGCAATTTCAGCCCGCAAGAGCTTCCAGCTACAGAGAATTACAAAAACTGCAAACTGGACAAAAGGTACAAAACAAAAGGACAAAGTCCACTTAGCTGATCAGCAGACTAGTAGCAGGAACATGCAACCGAAGGCTCTGGTTACAATGATGACCGGCAAGGAAATGACTGGAGAGCAAGGCTAAATAGGAAACTCCCAAACACTGATGGAAGCAGGTGAACAGAAGCAGCAAAGTGCAAACAAGTCACCAGTACCACCAGCAACCACCAGGGGAGCCCAAAAAGCGGATACACAACAGTACCCTCCCCTTAAGGAGGGGGCACCGAACCCTCACAAGAACCGCCAGGGCGATCTGGATGAGCCCTATGAAAGGCAAGAACCAAATCCGAGGCATGAACATCAGAGGCAGTTACCCAAGAATTATCTTCCTGACCATAGCCTTTCCATTTAACCAGATATTGAAGTCTCCATCTGGAAATACGGGAGTCCAAGATCTTCTCTACGACGTACTCCAATTCACCCTCCACCAGCACAGGAGCAGGAGGTTCAGTAGAAGGAACCACCGGTACCTCATATCTCCGCAACAACGACCGATGGAACACATTATGGATAGCGAAAGATGCCGGGAGGTCCAAACGAAAGGAAACAGGGTTAAGAATCTCCAAAATCCTATAAGGACCGATGAATCGAGGCTTAAATTTGGGAGAAGAAACCCTCATAGGGACAAAACGGGAAGACAACCACACCAAGTCCCCAACACGAAGGTGGGGACCAACACGACGACGACGGTTAGCAAACTGCTGAGTCCTCTCCTGGGACAATTCCAAATTATCCACCACTTGTCCCCAAATCCGATGCAACCGATCCACCACCGCATCCACTCCAGGACAATCCGAAGATTCAACCTGACCAGATGAAAACCGCGGATGAAACCCTGAATTGCAAAAGAAAGGAGAAACCAAAGTGGCAGAACTAGCCCGATTATTAAGAGCAAACTCCGCCAACGGCAGAAAGGCAACCCAATCATCCTGATCCGCAGACACAAAACACCTCAAATAAGTCTCCAAAGTTTGATTAGTTCGCACCGTCTGGCCATTGGTCTGAGGATGGAATGCAGACGAAAAGGACAAATCAATGCCCAACCTGGCACAGACTGCCCGCCAAAATCTAGACACGAACTGGGTACCCCTGTCAGAAACGATGTTTTCCGGAATACCATGCAAGCGAACCACATTTTGAAAAAACAGAGGGACCAACTCAGATGAGGAAGGCAACTTAGTCAATGGCACCAAATGAACCATTTTAGAAAAACGGTCACACACCACCCAGATGACAGACATCTTCTGAGAAACAGGGAGATCCGAGATAAAGTCCATAGAGATGTGCGTCCAAGGCCTCTTAGGAATAGGCAAGGGCAACAACAACCCACTAGCCCTAGAACAACAAGGCTTGGCCCGAGCACACACATCGCAAGACTGCACAAAAACACGCACATCTCGAGACAGGGACGGCCACCAGAAGGATCTAGCCACCAAATCTCTGGTGCCAAAAATTCCCGGATGACCTGCCAGAGTAGAAGAATGAACTTCCGAGATGACTCTAGTGGTCCAATCGTCAGGAACAAACAGTCTACCAGACGGACAACGATCAGGTCTCTCCGCCTGAAATTCTTGCAAAGCACGTCGCAGATCTGGAGAGACAGCAGACAAAACCACCCCATCCTTAAGGACACCAGCAGGTTCAGAATTCCCAGGAGAGTCAGGCTCAAAACTCCTAGAAAGAGCATCTGCCTTCACATTCCTAGAACCCGGTAAGTACGAGACCACAAAATTAAACCGGGAAAAGAACAACGACCAATGTGCCTGTCTAGGATTCAGGCGCCTGGCAGACTCCAAATAAATTAAATTCTTGTGATCAGTCAAAACTACCACCTGATGTCTGGCACCGTCAAGCCAATGACGCCACTCCTCAAATGCCCACTTTATGGCCAAAAGTTTCCGATTACCAACATCATAGTTTCGCTCGGCGGCCGAAAATTTTCGCGAAAAGAACGCACAAGGTCTCATCACTGAGCAGTCGGAACTTCTCTGCGACAAAACCGCCCCCGCTCCGATCTCGGAAGCATCGACCTCAACCTGAAAGGGAAGAGAAACATCAGGCTGGCGCAACACAGGGGCAGACAAAAAGCGGCGCTTAAGCTCCCGAAAGGCCTCCACGGCAGCAGGGGACCAATTGGCAACATTAGCACCCTTTTTAGTCAAATCCGTCAGAGGTTTAGCAACGCCAGAAAAACCAGCTATAAATCGACGATAAAAATTAGCAAAGCCCAAGAATTTCTGGAGACTCTTCAGAGAAGTAGGCTGCGTCCAGTCGTAAATAGCCCGAACCTTGACAGGGTCCATCTCAATAGAAGAAGGGGAAAAAATGTACCCCAAAAAGGAAATTTTTTGAACCCCAAAAACACACTTTGAACCCTTTACACACAAAGAATTCTCCCGCAAAACCTGAAAAACCCTCCTGACCTGCTGAACATGAGACTCCCAGTCATCAGAAAAAATCAAAATATCATCCAAGTACACAATCATAAATTTATCCAAATATTCACGGAAAATATCATGCATTAAGGACTGAAAGACAGAAGGTGCATTAGAAAGGCCAAAAGGCATTACCAAATACTCAAAATGGCCCTCAGGCGTATTAAATGCGGTTTTCCACTCATCCCCCTGCTTAATTCGCACCAAATTATACGCCCCACGAAGATCAATCTTAGAGAACCACTTAGCCCCCCTTATGCGAGCAAACAAATCAGTCAGCAAAGGCAACGGATACTGATATTTAAAAAAAGAGAATGGAAGTAGCGCTGGTTTTGGACATAGAATATGCGCTACCTGCAGCAAAAATACTAACAGTCACCACACAAGACTGTTAAAATAAAAACACATAAAATAATACAGGTATTTCGCGCTGGTAAGCTCAAAAGTGCACTAAGATAATATACCTCCCAAGTGGAGGAACCGTTGGAGTACTGTAGCCCGCAGTTGTGATACTGCCGCCTCAATCACAAGTAAATACTTTCAACAATCTGAAGCCCGCAATAAAGTCGTACGGCCTGAATAGGAGAATACCTTCAAAATCAAGCTGGATCACTTGTCCATCGTTGAGGATCCTTGAGGTTCCTGGATGATGTGGATAGAGTCTTTGCTGGGGTGTCTGTATCGGAGAGCTGCCCCGGCCGGTGGCAGCTGCTCCGTGTACCGAGCTGAAGTTGGAGGCAGAAACACTCCGTCCAGGGCTGACAGCGCCGCACAGTGCGAGTATAGTGAGCGGCGCGTCTAGGACCTGTGTGACGCAGTGAAACAGGTGACCGCCCCACGTGCCTACAACGTACGATACAGATCGCGGTAAGGACCATGCACACTCGCGCATAGCAGCATGTTCAGGTACAGATAGGTTAAACAAACGACCCTTTGGAAATTTACTGCCAGGAATCAGATCTATGGCGCAATCACAATCCCTGTGAGGAGGGAGTGAACCAATTTTAGGCTCTTCAAAAATATCACGATAATCAGACAAAAATGCCGGAATCTCAGATGGAATAGATGACGAAATGGACACCAAAGGAGTGTCCCCATGAGCCCCCCGACATCCCCAGCTTACCACAGACATAGCTTTCCAGTCAAGGACTGGGTTATGAGACTGTAACCATGGTAATCCAAGCACCAAAACATCATGTAAATTGTACAACACAAGGAAGCGAATCACCTCCTGATGGTCTGGAGTCATACGCATAGTCACTTGCGTCCAGAACTGTGGTTTATTACAAGCCAAAGGTGTAGAATCAATACCCTTCAGAGGTATAGGGACTTCCAGAGGCTCTAAATCAAACCCACAGCGCCTGGCAAAGGACCAGTCCATAAGACTCAGAGCGGCGCCAGAGTCCACATAGGCATCCACGGTAATAACTGATAATGAACAAATCAAGGTTACAGACAAAATAAATTTGGACTGTAAAGTGCCAATTGAAATAGACTTGTCAACCTTCCTAGTACGTTTAGAGCATGCCGATAAAACATGAGCAGAATCACCACAATAGAAGCATAACCCATTTTTACGCCTATAATTCTGCCGCTCGCTTCTGGACATAATTCTGTCACATTGCATTTTCTCTGGCGTCTCTTCAGAAGATACCGCCAAATGGTGCACGGGTTTGCGCTCCCGCAAACGCCGATCAATCTGAATTGCCATTGTCATGGACTCATTCAGACCTGTAGGCGCAGGGAACCCGACCATAACATCTTTAACGGCATCAGAAAGGCCCTCTCTGAAATTTGCCGCTAAGGCGCACTCATTCCACTGAGTAAGCACAGACCATTTACGAAATTTTTGGCAGTATATCTCAGCTTCATCTTGCCCTTGAGATAGGGCTATCAAAGCTTTTTCAGCTTGAATCTCCAAATTAGGTTCCTCATAAAGCAACCCTAAAGCCAGGAAAAACGCATCCACATTGAGCAACGCAGGATCCCCTGGTGCCAATGAAAATGCCCAATTTTGAGGGTCACCTCGCAGCAAAGAAATTACAATCTTAACCTGCTGGACAGGATCTCCTGAGGAGTGAGGTCTGAGAGAAAGGAATAATTTACAATTATATTTGAAATTCAGAAACCGAGATCTATCTCCGGAAAACACCTCTGGTGTAGGGATTTTAGGTTCAGAAATAGGAGTATGCATAACAAAATCTTGTAAATTTTGAACCTTCGTAGCAAGATTATTTAAACCTGCAGCCAAACTCAGAGGATCCATCTTTAAACAGGTGAGCTCAGAGCCATTCAAGGATTATAAGGAGAGAAAGGCAAAGGCAGTAATTAGAGCTGAAATACAACTGATCCAACTATGGAGCAAGCATAGGGGAAACGAAAAAAAAAAAATAATAATTTACAGACTTCTTTTTTCTCTCCTTTCTTCTGCCAATAAGTTTAACACTGGCCGGTCATACTGTCATGGTTCCCAATGGCAAGGGAACGTAAGAAACATATAAATAACGAACGAGCTCTCGGGTGATGGAAACTCGAGTTGACCGTGAGCTAAATCTACCACACAACTAACAGTAGCCAGGGAGCATACCTACGGCTTCCTAAATGCCACGCGCCAGCCGGAGGACTAACTACGCCTGGTAGAGGAAGAAACAGACCTGGCTTACCTCTAGGGAAATACCCCAAAAGATGATAGCAGCCCCCCACATGTAATAACGGTGAATTAAGAGGAAAAGACATACACAGTATGAAAGTAGATTTAGCAAAGAGAGGTCCACTTACTAGATAGCAGAAGGATACAAAAGAGGACTTCACGGTCAACTGAAAACCCTTTCAAAAACCATCCTGAAATTACTTTAAGACTCCTGTGTCAACTCATGACACAGGAGTGGCAATTTCAGCCCGCAAGAGCTTCCAGCTACAGAGAATTACTAAAACTGCAAACTGGACAAAAGGTACAAAACAAAAGGACAAAGTCCACTTAGCTGATCAGCAGACTAGTAGCAGGAACATGCAACCGAAGGCTCTGGTTACAATGATGACCGGCAAGGAAATGACTGGAGAGCAAGGCTAAATAGGAAACTCCCAAACACTGATGGAAGCAGGTGAACAGAAGCAGCAAAGTGCAAACAAGTCACCAGTACCACCAGCAACCACCAGGGGAGCCCAAAAAGCGGATACACAACAATTATAATAGCGTCATCAGCGCTCATCATCTTGGTGCAGCACTTGAAGTTTTGAAGGCCAGTGATCCACACCCACTTGGCAGTTATGTGTGGGGGCTGAGTGTTTCTCTCATGGGCATTCAGAAGCTGGTATTCTGACACTGCCCTCTGCTGCTCACTAAGCCTTGCCAACATATGAAATGTCGAATTCCCGCTTGTGGGCAGGTCACAAATCAGTCGGTGACGAGGCAACAAATTAAAGCGCTGCAGCAGTGAAGCTAGACCGGCGAAAGCCTGAGATGACATTCAGAAATGTACGCTGACATGGTGTACCTTGGCAAAAATGTCTGGCAAGTCAAAGCATGTTCTTAAAAACTGCTGTACAACCAATTTCAGCACCTGGGCCATGCATGAAATGTGTACTAGCTTACTGAGCTTTAAAGCTTCCACCAAGTTACGACCATTATCGCACACAACCAAATCTGGTTGGAGGTTTTGCAGGAAGAGCCACTGATTTGACTGGTATTTTATCAATTTCAATAGCTCGGCCAAGTTGTGAGCTTTATCACCTAAACAGATGAGATTCAGCAGAGCATGCTGCCGCTTCGCCAAGGCAGTGCTGCAGATTTCCCAGCTGGGGAGTGATGGGAAGGCTAGTTCCGCTGAGGATGAGAGGGAGGAAGAGTAGGAGAGACAGGAACTGGAATACGAGGAGATTGAAAGCATGATGGAAGTTGGGCCCACTATTCTTGGTGTGGGTAAGATGTGTAATCTCTCCACCTCTGACTGTCCCAGACTCCACCAGGTTAACCTAGTGTGCCATCAGGGAATAGTTTCTCCCCTGTCCACAAGAACTTATCCACGTGTCTGTGGTTAGATGAACCTTCCCTGTGACTGCATTGGCCAGAGCGCGGCTGATATTTTGTAACACGTTCTTATGTAATGCAGGAATGGCACACCAGGAAAAATAGTGGTGGCTGGGAATTTTAGCACTGTGGGGCTGCCACCACCAAGAGGTTGCAGAAAGATTCACTTCCCACAAGTTAAAACGGCAACATTTCCAGAGATAGCAATCTGGCAATGTTTGGACCTGCGGGTGGGTGGCTGAATATTTCTGCTTTCTGGTAAACGTCTTTGGCAGGAACAACTGAATGCTGAGCTGGGACATTAAACTGGATGTGGTTGCTGATTGTTGTGAGTGTGCAACTGCTGGTTGTGGGTAGGAGGCATCAGTGCCTGCTTCATGGTCAGGAGATTGGGAAGGTCATAACACAGGGGAAGGGGCAGTGGTTTCACCCTCAGACACAGATTTGGTACCCAGGTGTTCTGCCCATCTACTGGGGTGCTTGGCTGCCATGAGCTTCTGCATGCTGGTGGTGCTCAAGTTGGCAGTGTTCTTGCCTCTTCTTAGCTTGGTTTTGCAGCTGCTGCAAATTACATTTGCTTTTTGAAGAAATTTCAGAAAAACACTGCCATAAAGGAGAACAACGCACCCTTGACCTGTTATCTTGCCGAGTGGGGGTGCTCTGTGGAACAGTTGACCGAGTTCTCCCTCTGATCAAACCACTACCTCTTCTTGCCTGTTTTTGTGCCATGGATCCATCCCTCTCTGCACTGCTGTTCTCACTAGCCGTGCCACCGTGCCAAGTTGGATCAGTGGCCTCATCATTAACCACGTCGTCTTCCAATTCCTCAATCTGCTCCGCCTTCTGATTTTCAATTTGAGGCTCACCAGATAGAAACTGTACCTCATGAGTATTGTCAAGCTCTTCAGTCATGAATTGACCTTCCCCAAGTGGGGTGCAAAATGTTTGGGCATCAACGCACTCCATCTCCTCATGACCCTCTTTAATGGTTCACGCTGAGAGGCCTGACAAAGGGAACATAAACAGTCCCTCAGAGTGCCCAGCATTGGGGTCATATGTCTCCTGGGACTCTTATGGTGGGAGGAAGTAGGGATAGGTTGAGGATTTAGAGGACTAGCCTCTTTGCTACTGAGACTGGACCAAGTGGAAGACTGGTGCTTCTTGTCAACATGCTGGAGTCTTTCTATGCCATTCAACCCAAAACATCCTTGCACTTATATATATATATGGGTTCAAAAGTGGTGTTGCACGCTGATTAAATTTTGACAGGAAGCTTGAATGTGATACAGTCACATTGGGAGGTGTCACACGGCATTGGCGGGTATCACCATATTCACGTCTCTTAACATCATCCTTTCTCATCTTGAGTGCGTTATGCTTAAGAAACAAAAAATATCTGCTTTATTTTTCACAAGTACCCTCACAAAGGTCTTATGTACAAATTCACTGTATCTAGCAATTTGAGGCTATTTTTTTCAGATCTCAGCTTTATTATACTCAGCAGCAGCAGACTGATGCAAATTACAAATAAATAGTTACGTTTAAGTATCTCTGCAGGCTTTGTGCCAGTCGGACAACTGCTAGATAAAGATATGCTATTTATTAAACCAATAGAAAATTATATTTTTTTTTAGATTGCCTTGCTGACACAGTCCAACAGCGGAGTTATGAAAATGATTGCCACTGCTAAATTGTCACATTTGATTATCTGTGTACGGATAAAAATACACTATTTTCTCAACAAATAGAAGTTTTTTTGTTTTTTTTTTACATCACCTTTATGAGACACGCCAACAGCAGACTCAAGGAAATTAATGGTAAATAGTGACGTTTCCATAGCTCAACAGGTTTTGCACCACTCGCAAACAACTGCTAAATACATTTTAGGTATTTAAGCAATAGACAAGGAATATTATTTAGCAATTAGCTTTTAAAATGTATGTTATTATATATTGACACTGACAAACATTATTTTGCGGGAAAAAATGTATAGGCTGCTACACAGGTAGCTCAAAAAATGGTTTTGTATATGCTGTTACTACTTAATATTATTTGCCTCTAAAAATAGTTGATTTGTATATTTTGATAGGGGTGAAACCCTCCCTATTTCAACCTAATCCCACAGTCTGTTCCATAGGGCTCCTTCTCACTTGCGAGAAACACGTCAGAATCTCGTAGGTTAAAACCTGCTCTGGCGTCGGCACTCCAGAGCGGAGCGTGCGGCTGCACAGAAATACATGGAGCTGCACGCTCCGCTCTGGAGTGCCGACGCCAGAGCAGGTTTTAGCCTGCGAGACTCGGACGTATTTCTCACAAGTAAGAAGGAGCCCTAATACTAACTATACAACACAATGGAAAATAGCAGAGATCTGCAGCATGTACTTGCAATGATGATAAAACACCCAGGTGCCTGACTTTAGACTCTACCTCCTATTAAAACTCTGCCAACGCTATCCCCACCTAACAAACAACTAATCTTCACAATCTTCAGCTCTTTAAAGAGTTTATGAAATGAATAACACTCCCTATACGCTCCCATCACTCTCCCCATGCTACTTTCACTCTCCCTACGCTCACACTATGCTCTCCCTAAACTGTTTCCGGCTGCAATGTGCGCAAGATAAGCAAAAAAAAAAAGGAAGAGAAAAGAAAAAAAAAATAAAATCTTTAAATCATCAGCATAGCGAGTGTGAGCGAGCTGAGTGTGACGTGAGCGTAAGTGTGGACGGGGGTAAGTGTGACTTGTGACTCAGTGACTTTGGAATCAGGGAGTTTCCAAGGGAGGAATTGCTGTTCCAAGTGTTAATTAATACTTTGTATTTATTTTTTTTAAACGTTTCTGTCTGGTGCAATCCCCATTAGGAAATGTGCTCCACAATTGTTAATGCCATCCAGTGCACATCTTGCCACATGTATGCAGTCCTTGATCAGCCGGTCGAGGGTGCATACTGCTGTGCGAGATGTGAGCACGTTGTGCATTTGGAAACCCAGATACTGGATCTAAATGTGCAGCTGGCAACACTGAGATCCATAGACAATATGGAGAGGAGTCTTCTGCTCACAGAGCAGACGCTCAATGGGATAGATGAGGAGGGGGATGGTAGGATGGAGCTGCAGGACAGTGAGGCAGTTAGCTGGGTGACAGTTAGGAAGCGGGGTAGAGGGAAGAGTGCCAGGGAGGCTAGTCCTGATCTTTCACACCCCAATAAGTCTGCTAATTTGGCAGATGAGGGGGGTGCCAGTACAGGGGTAGCACTGCTGCAGCCAGGCATGTCCTCTGAAAGCCGGAGGAGTGACTGCTCCAGTAAGGAGGGAAATAGGAGAGCAGGGCAGGCCAGACAGGTGCTGGTAGTGGGGGACTCGATTATTAGGGGAACAGATAGGGCAATCTGTCACAAAGACAGGGATCGTCGAATGGTGTGCTGCCTACCTGGCGCTCGAGTCCGACACATCGCTGATCAGGTTGACAGGTTATTGGGAGGGGCTGGTGAGGACCCAGTGGTCATGGTGCACATTGGCACAAATGACAAAGTTAGAGGTAGGTGGAAGGTCCTTAAAGATGATTTCAGGGAATTAGGCTGCAAGCTGAAAGCAAGGACCTCCAACGTGGTATTTTCTGAAATACTGCCTGTACCACGTGCCACGCCAGAGAGGCAACGGAAAATTAGGGAGGTTAATAAGTGGCTCAAGAATTGGTGTAGGAAGGAGGGGTTTGGGTTCCTGCAGAACTGGGCCAACTTCTCAGTTGGCTACAGGCTCTACGCTAGGGATGGGCTGCACCTCAATGGGGAAGGTGCAGCTGTGCTGGGGGAGAAAATGGTTAGAAGGTTGGAGGAGTGTTTAAACTAGGGAATGGGGGGGAGGGTATTCATTTTATAGGTGGGGAAGATAGTGCAGATAGAGACCTGGGCACAAATAAGGAAGTTGGGGGTGGCGGAGGCATGGGGGGTGGGGTTAGAACAGTTAGTAATTTAAGAAAGAATAGAGGTACAGAGAGGAACATCAAGTGCATGTATACTAATGCCAGAAGCCTCGCCAACAAAATGGACGAATTAGAACTAATGTTGTTGGAACATAATTATGACATGGTGGGGATATCTGAAACATGGCTGGATGAGAGCCATGACTGGGCTGTTAACTTGCAGGGCTATAGCCTTTTCAGAAATGACCGTACAGATAAGCGAGGGGGTGGGGTGTGTCTGTTTGTAAAATCGACCTTAAAACCCATCCTGCGTGATAATATAGGTGAATCTAATGAAAATGTAGAGTCCCTGTGGGTGGAGATAAGGGGAGGGGGAAAAATAATAAATTACTGATAGGGGTTTGTTATAAATCTCCAAAAATAATGGAAGCAATGGAGAATATCCTTGTAAAGCAAATAGATGAAGCTGCGACTCAAGGAGAAGTCATTATTATGGGGGACTTCAACTACCCTGAAATAGATTGGGGAACAGAAACCTGCAGTTCCAGTAAAGGTAATCGGTTTTTGACAACTATGAGAGACAATCACCTTTCACAACTGGTTCAGGACCCAACAAGGAGGGGGGCACTGCTAGACCTAATATTAACCAACAGGCCAGACCGCATATCAAATATAAGGGTTGGGGGTCACTTGGGGAATAGTGATCACAAAATAATAAGTTTTCATGTCTCCTTTAATAAAATGTGTAATAGAGGGGTGACAAGGACACTAAACTTCAGGAGGGCAAATTTCCAACGGATGAGAGAGGATCTTGGTGCAATTAACTGGGACGATATCCTGAGACATAAAAGTACACAAAGAAAATGGGAGACATTTATTAGCATCCTGCATAGGACCTGTGCACAGTATATACCGTATGGGAATAAACATACTAGAAATAGGAGGAAACCAATATGGCTAAATAGTGCTGTAAGGGGCGCAATAAGGGACAAAAAGAAAGCATTTAGAGAATTAAAGGAAGTAGGTAGTGAGGAGGCATTAAATAAATACAAAAAATTAAATAAATTATGTAAAAAGCAAATCAAGGCAGCAAAGATTGAGACAGAGAGACTCATTGCTAGAGAGAGCAAAAATAACTCCAAATTATTCTTTAACTACATAAATAGTAAGAAACTAAAAAATGATAGTGTTGGCCCCCTTAAAAATAGTCTGGGTGAAATAGTGGATGAGGATGAGGAAAAAGCCAATATGCTAAATTACTTTTTTTCATCAGTATTTACAAAAGAAAATCCCATGGCAGCCAATATGACTAGTGATAATAATTCCCAATTTAATGTTACCTGCTTAACCCAGCAGGAAGTACGGCGGCGTCTAAAAATCACAAAAATTGACAAATCTCCGGGCCCGGATGGGATACACCCCCGAGTACTGCAGGAATTAAGTACAGTCATTGATAGACCATTATTTTTAATCTTTAAAGAGTCCATAATAACAGGGTCTGTACCACAGGACTGGCGTATAGCAAATGTGGTGCCAATATTCAAAAAGGGGACAAAAACTGAACTCGGAAATTATAGGCCAGTAAGTTTAACCTCTACTGTGGGTAAAATCCTGGAGGGCATTCTAAGGGATGCTATACTGGAGTATCTGAAGAGGAACAACCTCATGACCCAGTATCAGCACGGGTTTACTAGGGACCGATCATGTCAGACTAATTTGATCAGCTTCTATGAAGAGGTAAGTTCCGGACTGGACCAAGGGAACCCAGTAGATGTAGTGTATATGTACTTTTCAAAAGCTTTTGATACGGTGCCACACAAAAGGTTGATACATAAAATGAGAATAATGGGGATAGGGGAAAATATGTGCAAGTGGGTTGAAAGTTGGCTCAGGGATAGGAAACAAAGGGTGGTTATTAATGGAGCACACTCGGACTGGGTCACGGTTAGTAGTGGGGTACCACAGGGGTCAGTATTGGGCCCTCTTCTTTTTAACATATTTATTAATGACCTTGTAGGGGGCATTCAGAGTAGAATTTTAATATTTGCAGATGACACTAAACTCTGCAGGGTAATCAATACAGGGGAGGACAATTTTATATTACAGGCTGACTAATGTAAACTAGAGGCTTGGGCTGATAAATGGCAAATGAGCTTTAATGGGTATAAATGTAAGGTCATGCACTTGGGTAGAAGTAATAAGATGTATAACTATGTGCTTAATTCTAAAACTCTGGGCAAAACCGTCAATGAAAAAGACCTGGGTGTATGGGTGGATGACAAACTCATATTCAGTGACCAGTGTCAGGCAGCTGCTACAAAGGCAAATAAAATAATGGGATGCATTAAAAGAGGCATAGATGCTCATGAGGAGAACATAATTTTACCCCTATACAAGTCACTAGTGCGACCACACTTAGAATACTGTGCACAGTTCTGGTCTCCGGTGTATAAGAAAGACATAGCTGAACTGGAGCGGGTGCAGAGAAGAGCGACCAAGGTTATTAGAGGACTGGGGGGTCTGCAATACCAAGATAGGTTATTACACTTGGGGCTATTTAGTTTGGAAAAACGAAGACTAAGGGGTGATCTTATGTTAATGTATAAATATATGAGGGGACAGTACAAAGACCTTTCTGCTGATCTTTTTAATCATAGACCGGTGACAGGGACAAGGGGGCATCCTCTACGTCTGGAGGAAAAAAGGTTTAAGCATAATAACAGACGCAGATTCTTTACTGTAAGAGCAGTGAGACTATGGAACTCTCTGCCGTATGATGTTGTAATGAGTGACTCATTGCTTCAATTTAAGAGGGGACTGGATACCTTTCTGGAAAAGTATAATATTACAGGGTATATATATTAGATTCCTTGATAAGGCGTTGATCCAGGGAACTAGTCTGATTGCCGTATGTGGGGTCGGGAAGGAATTTTTTTCCCCATGATGGAGCTTACTCTTACCACATGGGTTTTTTTTGCCTTCCCCTGGATCAACATGTTAGGGCATGCTAGGCTATGGGTTGAACTAGATGGACTTAAAGTCTTCCTTCAACCTTAATAACTAATAACTATGTAACTATGATATGCACACTAGTGGGATCAACCGCACATAATTATCTTTATTAGAAATAAATATACAACAACAAGAGCAAAGAAAAGGACACAACGTTAAAAACATTTAAAAAGGCCAAAAGGGCCATACAGAGCAACTAAGATCCCCCAGGACAAAATAGCTCAGACATAAAGCATACTCATCGAAATAAATAAACATATCTAGACACATAACACTGAGCGTGGTTAGATGTAGAATAAGCTGACATACACAAAAATCAAGAAAGTCCACATGTGCAAATAACAATAGTCTGTGCTGCCAGCTGACCTCAAACAAATACCATCAGCCCTAAAATGAGCCAATAAAGCGTTAGTGACATGTAACAATAAACAAGATATCAAAATGTCGATTAGTAAGCTAATGCACTGTTGCTTGAATTCTGCCACACCCAGATAAACACATAATATGGAGTGGCCTACCAAGCAGGCTATATCCAGAAAGGCACTAAAGTGTATTTAGTCAGATAAAAGGGTTATCTGTCAGCATTACCCTGGGCAGTCACCACCCAGTAAGTGCCTAGTCCCGTATTCAAGGTGCTAAACGTGCATGGTAGAGTTGGTCACAGATCCCGGGGGCGGTATAGAGGCCCCACGCGTATCGACGCTGCTAGAGCGTCTTCATCAGGGGAAGTAGATACAATTAGTCCCAACAATGCCCTTTTATATACAAGTAATAATAAATGATATAAATCACCTGTGAGAATATCGCGGCGTGTGAAGTCACCTCCTGGTGTGTGATGCTGGATGGATATCCGGTTCAAAATCAGAGAGGGCTATGTGCCTGCGCACAAAGGTACCCAGCGTCAGCCGATTCCGACTGCGCAGGCGCCAAAGTAACCATAGTGATGCGCTGTTTGCGCATGCGCTGAGCTGTAGCTCAGCCCCTTGATGTTACAAGGATTGCTAAGTCTCCAAAACAGTGTAGCGTAATGTGCTGACGCTGCAGCACTATTAGTGCGCCTGTACACATATCTGCCCTGCCAAAAAAAGGCCTGGCCCCCCTACGCAGGTACTGAAAGTCACAACAAACAAGCTGTGTATACTTCTGAGACTCTTTTATTCGATAGGCCATGATTGTAGAAAAGGATATGCAAAGCGTAAGAACATGTGTACATAAACAACCAATATCCGCTGCATCAAAATGCGCAGGCACTAAAAAGTGATAGAAATACTACATGCGCATGCACCAACAAATAAAGCAGCCCCTCAAACGTCAAAATGGCTTTTAAGAGAAGAAAAAACTTATCTCTTTAAAACTGTAATATAAAATGGCGATACGGCGCTTGTATAGATGGTAAATGCATGCCTGCACATATGGACGCCCATAGATCTGGTCAGAACTCATTGCATAAACGCAAAGAATTTTTATCAAGTGATACGAGATACAAGTGGTTGGCACGAGTCTGCAGTTTGCATATCTGCAAGATTGTTAAAAAAGACAGTCTAGGGAGCCCAGATACTGCAAATGCGCCGGTAGTCGATATCCCAAGTGGTTTGCAGTAATGGCTGCAATATACTGCATGCGCGTGCACCGCAACAGACCTATCCCCGACACTATAGCTAAATGGATTAGGTATGCAGCTGCTTACAATAATAGCATGCACACAAAAATGAGAGAAGGTTACACAAAAATGCCCAGAAGAGGATGATATGGGAGTCACAGTGAGTTCTGAGGGGTATGCAGCCCACTCCAAAAAGATATACATTTGTCCAAGCAGTCCTCAAAAAGAAAACCAGAGAAACAGCCCATACTCAAATGTCAAATGGTACTAGGACCCAAGGTTAAATACCTAGATCTAAGGCGTCTCATAAGGAGCAGGCGAGAGAACAAATAATCCAGCTGAAATCTGGAAATGCCTATATTTATTAAAGGTACAAAAGACATGCTACCTAAAGGGGGGGGGGGGGAGGAAGAAGAACACAATACATTTCACCCCAGGACTTGGAAATATGGGGGGGAGCTAACCACCAGGACCCAAAGGGTATGGCACTACAGTCAGAGGGAATGTACCAATGTGCACCACAGAAGGGTATGTGTGTGTCTTGGCACCAAGTAAACCCGGACTCTATATAGGGGAGCATAATACAGATATTACATTCTATAATCTTGACACAAAAATGGGTGCAGCTGGCAGCAAACAGGCAATATACAAGAAGTCCTTAATGATGGTCCAGGGGGTCCAAGAGGGGCTATCCATTAATTCAAATGATGTTTCTGTAGAGGAGAGTTTGATATGATCACATCTAGCTGGCCTGAAAGGACAAAATGACATAAACATAAATTAAACATGTCATCATTAGATCTGCTTGTAAAAGCCCGTATAGAGGAGCTCCTCGTTGATCCCTACCGGAGCCCGACTATTAAGGTTATAGATCCATTTGGATTCCCTACTTAGTAAGTCCAAGGTGATATTACCACCCCTAATACTAGGCTTGACCCCCTCAAGGCCTATAACCCTAAGTCCCCTCACGACACCCCCATGTACCTGTGAAAAGTGTGCTGCCACTGAGGAAATCTTCTTTCCCCTCTCCAAATCTTTCTGGGCCGTGTTGATGTTAGACACGTGTTGCTGCACCTGGCGTCGCAGCTCCTGTGTAGTATAGCCTATATAGAGTTTCGGGCAATCACATACCAGGGCATATAACAAATTTCTGGTGCGACAATTAAAGTAGGCTGGTGGTTGGATCTTCCTAGCCAAATGCGGAAGGGAGATCCCCTGTTCCGAAATCATAAAACCACAGACATTACATCCCCCACAGGGGTAAGATCCATAAATACGGCTCCCAGTTCCACTCCCTGTGGCAGCCCTTTTGAAGTGGCTGGATACCAGTTCATCCTTTAAGTTGCGAGATCTTCTGGCTATCATCCTAGGAGTAGTAGAAAGCCAAGGCGAAAGCTTGGGTTCTGTTAATAAGATGTTCCAATTTTTCTTCAGGATCTCATGGACATCCCTCCACTGGTTATGGTAGGTAGTAATTAGATCAATTGATCTTGCAGAGTTCTTCAGTCTTGGTCTTAATGTGTCCTCCCGTGTACACTGCTGGGAGTATTGGAATGCTTGTGATATGATTTTGCGTGGATACCCCGTGGCCTGGAACCTATCCGTCAGTTCTATCTGGATTCCACCCGGAAGTCCTCCTGAGCCGAGCAATTTCTCCTCACTAGGGTTGAGCGAAACGGATCGGTCATTTTCAGAAATCACCGACTTTTAGGCAAAGTCGGGTTTCATGAAACCCGAACCGATCCTAGTGTGGGATCGGCCATGCGGTACACGATCAGAGCGCCAAAGTCGCGTTTTGTATGACGCTGTTACCGCCGTTTTTCATCCAATGAAGGAGGACGCAGAGTGTGGGCAGCGTGATGACATAGGTCTCTGTCCCCACCATCTTAGACAAGGGCATGGCAGTGATTGGCTTGCTGTCTGCGGCGTCACAGGGGCTATAAAGGGGCGTGCAAGCCGACCGCCATCTTACTTCTGCCGATCTGAGCATAGGGAGAGTTTGCTGCAGTTAGTCAGAAGCAGGGACAGAGTTAGGGAGGAAATATAAACCCCCAAACCGCTTGTGCTGGAGCGATTTTCACTGTCCCACACCACCTTTTTGTGCAGGGACAGTGGAGGTCATATTTTAGTGCAGCAGCTCCATAGCTGTGTGCACGGTGCTGTGCAAACCAACTGCTTTTTTTAAAGCAAAAATCCTGTTGCTCCTTTCTGCACAGTTACCTGTCTTGTTTATTTGTCCACACTTTTTTGTTCTGAAGTCCTTTTTATTGCTGCCATACTTGTCCTGAGATCATTGTAGGGACTAGGGAGCGTGTTATTGCAGTATTTTTTTTTTATAATAATAATAATTACAGCCACTTTCTGCCACGTTCATAGTGTTGTGTTATACCACTGTGCCAGAGTTGTGGTTCAGTGTCTCCCCCCAAAAGTGAGATAGTAATTCTCACACAGTTTATATTCTGCAGTACTGCTAGTGTGTCATATATCAGGCAGCCACTTTCTGCCACGTTCATAGTGTTGTTTTATACCACTGGGCCAGAGCTGTGGTTCAGTGTCTCCCCCCAAAAGTGAGATAGTATTTCTCACACAGTTTATATTCTGCAGTACTGCTAGTGTGCAATATATCAGGCAGCCACTTTCTGCCACGTTCATAGTGTTGTGTTATACCACTGTGCCAGAATTGTGGTTCAGTGTCTCCCCCCCAAAAGTGAGATAGTATTTCTCACACAGTTTATATTCTGCTGCACTGCTAGTGTGTCATATATCAGGCAGCCACTTTCTGCCACGTTCATAGTGTTGTGTTATACCACTGTGCCAGAGTTAGGGTTCAGTGTCTCCCCCCAAAAGTGAGATAGTATTTCTCACACATTTTATATTCTGCTGTACTGCTAGTGTGTCGTATATCAGGCAGCCACTTTCTGCCACGTTCATAGTGTTGTGTTATACCACTGGGCCAGAGTTGTGGTTCAGTGTCTCCCCCCAAAAGTGAGATAGTAATTCTCGCACAGTTTATATTCTGCAGTACTGCTAGTGTGCAATATATCAGGCAGCCACTTTCTGCCACGTTTATAGTGTTGTGTTATACCACAGGGCCAGAGTTAAGGATCAGTGTCTCCCCCCCAAAAAATGGAGATTCAAATTCTCACACAGTGTATATTCAGCTGTACTGCTAGTGCATCGTATATCAGGCAGCCACTTTCTGCCACATTCATAGTGTTGTGCTATACCACAGGGCCAGAGTTAGGGTTCAGTGTCTCCCTCCAAAAAATGGAGATTCAAATTCTCACACAGTGTATATTCAGCTGTACTGCTAGTGCGTCGTATATCAGGCAGCCACTTTCTGCCACGTTCATAGTGTCGTGTTATACCACAGGGCCAGAGTTGGGGTTCAGTGTCTCCCCCCAAAAGCAAGTCATCTTTCAGGCAAGCTACGTGTCAGCAGGGGAAGGTGGGGCAAAAGAATGTGAAATCCATAATTGGTTAATTTAAATGAAGGTTAGCTAATCAACATTTTTGGTAGCCAGACGTGTCCATTTTTCGGTCAGTATTGAACCAGCAGCACTGAACACTCTTTCTGAAAGCACACTGACAGCAGGGCAATCGAGGTCCTGTAATCTATATTCTTGCAATTCAGGCCAGGTGTCTAGTTTAGATGCCCAGTAATCAAAGGGGAATGACCTGTGAGGGAAAACATCGATAAGGGCGGAAAAGTAGTTTGTAACCATACTGGACAAATGCTGTCTCCTGTCACTTTGAATCGATGCAGCTGTCCCTGTCGTGTCAGCGGTCATTGTGAAATCATTCCACAACCTTGTCATAAAACCCCTCTGTCCAACGCCACTTCAGATTTCTGCACCTCTAGCACCTCTGCCATGTTGTCCCCTGCAGCTCGTGTGAGAACCATCACCGCCGCTGTGTGCTGGGAATGCTTGAACCAAACGGTCTACAAGAGTTGCTTGTTTGGTAGCCAATATTTGACCTAGGTTCTCATGTGGCATGATATTTTGCAGTTTTCCTTTATATCTTGTATCCATGAGGCAGGCCAACCAGTTGTCGTCATCGGTCATCATTTTAACAATGCGGGGGTCCCTTTTTAGGATACGCAAGGCATACTCAGCCATGTGGGCCAATGTTCCAGGTGTCAATTAACTGTTTCTGCTGGGT
The DNA here is from genome assembly GCF_051348905.1 of Ranitomeya variabilis. Classification (NCBI taxonomy): domain Eukaryota; kingdom Metazoa; phylum Chordata; class Amphibia; order Anura; family Dendrobatidae; genus Ranitomeya; species Ranitomeya variabilis. Next base: position 501,444,110 of record NC_135233.1, on the reverse strand, counting down.
TGAGGACCACTTTCTTGCAAATCAACATCACAAGTGTCCCGCAATAAACCTGTACCAGACCTTGCAATGCCACCAGTTTCTGTTGCCACCTGAGAATCATCCTCCTCCCATACATATTCATCCCCATCATCCTCCTACTCATCCTCTTCGTACGCCAATTCGTCCTGGACAGTTCCCTGAGCAGACAATGGCTAACTGTCATCAAGGCTTCCCTCCTCCTCGGCTGCAGATGCTTGCTCCTTAATGTGCATCAAACTTTGCATCAGCAGACGCATAAGTGGGATGTTAATGCTTATGATGGCGTCGACCACTGCACACCAGACAACTCCATGTCTGCCATCCAAGTGCCTGCCCGTGTATCCTCCCACAAATTAATTACAGCACGCCTCTGTTCGCACAGCCTCTGAATCATGTGCAGTGTGGAGTTCCACCTTGTTGCAACGTCGATTATTAGGCGGTGCTGGGGAAGATTCAGCGATCGCTGATGGTTCAGCATACGGCTGGAGTGTATGGAGCAGATGTGCGAGCAAAGTCTTTGCACCTTCAGGAGCAGGGCTGGTAACTTTGGATAATTTTTGAGGAAGCCCTGCACCACCAGGTTAAAGGTGTGAGCCAGGCAAGGTATGTGTTTCAGTTCTGAAAGGGCTATGGCAGCCATAAAATTCCTTCCGTTATCACTAGTGTTGAGCATTCCGATACTGCAAGTATCGGGTATCGGCCGATACTTGCTGTATCGGAATTCCGATACCGAGATCCGATATTTTTGTGATATCGGGTATCGGTATCGAAACAACATTAATGTAAAAATGTGTAAAAGAGAGAATTAAAATAAAAAATATTGCTATACTCACCTCTCCGACGCAGCCTGCACCTTACCGAGGGAAGCGGCAGCGTTCTTTGTTTAAAATTCGCGCTTTTCTTTCCTTTACGTGAGTCCCGGCTTGTGATTGGTTGCGTGCCGCCCATGTGACCGGGACGCAACCAATCACAGCAAGCCGTGACGTAATTTCAGGTCCTTCAGGATTTTAAAATTACGTTCCGGCGTTGTGATTGGTTGCGTCGCAGTCACATGGGCGACGCAACCAATCACAGCAAGCCGTGACGTAATTTCAGGTCCTTAAGGATTTTAAAATTACGTCCCGGCTTTGTGATTGGTTGCGTCGCAGTCACATGGGAGACGCAACCAATCACAAGCCGTGACGTCACGGGAGGCTGGACACGCGCGCATTTTAAAATGGGCGCGTGTCCAGCCTCCCGTGACGTCCCGGCTTGTGATTGGTTGCGCCGCGGTCAACCAATTACAAGCCGGGAGGCTGGACACACGCGCATTTTAAAATTTTAAAATGCGCGCGTGTCCAGCCTCCCGGCTTGTGATTGGTTGACCGCGGCGCAACCAATCACAAGCCGTGACGTCACGGGAGGCTGGACACGCGCCCATTTTAAAAAGCGCGCGTGTCCAGCCTCCCGTGACGTCACGGCTTGTGATTGGTTAATGGCGGCCATGTTGCCGGGACGCGGACCAATCACAGCAAGCCGTGACGTAATTTCGTCACGGCTTGCTGTGATTGGTCCGCGTCCCGGCAACATGGCGCCGTGACCAATCATAAGCCGGGACGTCACTGGAGGCTGGACACGCGCGCTTTTTAGAAAGCGCGCGTGTCCAGCCTCCCGTGACGTCACGGCTTGTGATTGGTTAATGGCGGCCATGTTGCCGGGACGCGGACCAATCACAGCAAGCCGTGACGTAATTTCGTCACGGCTTGCTGTGATTGGTCCGCGTCCCGGCAACATGGCCGCCCTGACCAATCACAAGCCGGGACTTCACGTAACCAAGTAAAAGCGCGAATTTTAAACAAACAACGCTGCCGGTTCCCTCGCTAAGGTCCAGGCTGCGTCGGACAGGTGAGTATAGCGATATTTTTTATTTTAATTCTTTCTTTTACACATTTATATGGATCCCAGGGCCTGAAGGAGAGTTTCCTCTCCTTCAGACCCTGGGAACCATCAGGAATACCGTCCGATACTTGAGTCCCATTGACTTGTATTGGTATCGGGTATCGGTATCGGATTGGATCCGATACTTTGCCGGTATCGGCCGATACTTTCCGATACCGATACTTTCAAGTATCGGACGGTATCGCTCAACACTAGTTATCACTGAATACCTTGCCTGCCTCAAGATGTACACTGCCCAGCCATGAATGAGTTTGTTGCTGCAAGTACTCCACCAGTACTTCCGCGGTGTGTCTGTTGTCGCCCAAACACTTCATTTGAAACACAGCCTGCTGATGCTTACTACTAGCTGTTCGATAATGGGACACCCCGTGTGCAACACTGGCAGCTGCGGATAGAGTGGTAGGGCGACTGTGCTCTGTGCACGAGCTTTCGCTTCTGGAGGAAGCCTTATGCCAACTGTTTCCTTAGACTGTGGGATAGGCTGAACTGTCCCACTATGGCTGCCCCCTGTGGACCCTGCATCATACACATTAACCCAGTGCGCCGTGATGGAAACATAATGTCCCCGGCCATGCCTACTGGTCCATGCATCTGTTGTGAGGTGCACCTTTCCACTGACTGTTGCCTCAAGGCATGGACAATGCGGTCTTTGACATGCTGGTGGAGGGCTGGGATGGCTTTTCTCGCAAAGAAGTGGTGACTGGGTAGGTCATAGCATGGTACTGCGTGGGCCATCAGGTCTTTAAAAGCTTTGCTTTCAACCAAACGGTAGGGCATCATCTGTAATGAGATTAGTATAGCAATTTGGGCGTTCAAATGCTGTGTACGCGGATGAGAGGATGAGTACTTTCTTTTCCTAACGTGAGTCACTTGTAGGGTGAGCTGGACTGGAGAGCTGCATATGGTGGAACTAGCAGTGGTGGACATGGCGGATTGAGAGAGAGTTTGTTATGGTATTCTTGTTGTTAGCCTACATACAGTCTTTCCTACCAATAACCTTGTGATTCCCTGACTGCTTTGGCCTTACGACGATACCTCCACATTTGCTGCTGGTGGTGTCCTAACCGGTGGGCTTACAGTGAGGGAAGCAATGTAGCATTGCTGACTACCTTCATTCCGAGCAGGTGCACCAACGGTACGGGACGTTTGGTAGTTAGTCCGGGCTTGCAAGTGCATGCTGGTTAAA